>NC_064856.1:1817637-2192637 GCF_024139225.1 Suncus etruscus | reverse complement strand
ACTCCCTCTGTCATCTCTTCCTCCCTCTCTCTCTCCTTCCCTTCCTCCTTCCCTTCCTTCCCTCTCTTCCTCTCTTCTTCTCTCCTTCATTCTTTCTTCCCTTTCCTTCCCTTCCCCTCCCTTCCCTTCCTTCCCTTACATGTTTTTTTTTTTTTCTTTCTTTCTCTTGGCAGTGCTTTTGATTCTGTTCTCCTGATAAGCCTCCAGGTACCAGAAATAAAACCATAGCATTTGTGTGCAAGGAAGGTTCTTTAGCACTGCAATACAATTTTCCTGGTCCCCTTATAGACATTTTGATTAGGAGGCACTTGAGTTCAAAATCCAAGAATGGTGCAAAGTGTACCTGAAAGATTGGAGACTAGTACAGTGATTAAGGACTTTACATTGCATATGGCCTACTGAGGTTGAACCCCTGGCACTCCATATGGTCTCCTGAAAGTCTTGCCATGAGTGATCCCGGAGCACAGAGCCTAATATAAGCCCTGCGCATCCAAAACCAAAAAAAGAAAAAAAAAAGATTTTTGATCTGTAGTAGTACAAATTAATAAATTTGTGTTGTTTGAAGCCAAAGAGTTTGTGGCAATTTGTTAGAAATCATGAGGGAAGCCATTGGGCAAAGCTATCACCATTATTTTGAGGCAAAAACTCTATAAAAATGACTGATATTAAGCTCCTAAAAAAGCCTCAAGTTGTACATTTTGAGACAGTTAACCACAGTAAGTGTCAGAGAGAGGAGTTATAACTTTTTGGGGCAGTTTACACAATTTTCTCAAAGTGGCAGTTTTAGACATAGGGAGGAGCTAGCAATTGGCTAAACTGCTCTCTTGCTAGATATTTATTGCATGAATGTTTTGGGAAATTATGCAGAGTTGGAAGGAATATCCATCTGCTTAGACTTCTGTATGAAAGTTGCTGACTGTGTTCTTAATATTGGTTTCATTAACTCTGAAATGGGAGTGGGGGAGCAGAACACAGGTAAAGGGGATTATCTGGGTGTAGGCAGGTATTGTGGGACTTTTTCAACTGTGATAGCTGCCTGTCAGCTGATTTTTCCTGTAATACTTTGCATCCACCTTGCTGAATCTTTCTGGTTTTCAAGAAAGGCTGGGGTTAGAGATCTGCCATTTAGAAAGATTGCCATGGTAATATAGACACATGTCTGGACCAGATGAAGCTGGGCTCACTTCCACTTCAGTGCAAACTGCAGAGTATGCAAGCCTTTGGAAGACAGAGAGCCTATGTTATGCGGGCTCTAGTGCTTTCTTTGCTTACTGTACTATCTTCTGTTTTGAGAATATTTTCTGGCACACAGTAGGAGCTCAGGAAAAGTCGTTGAGCAACTGTGAGGAGATATTATCTGCCAAGTGTGTTCATATTCATGGTGATGACATTGATAAAAGATGGTCCAAGAGCCAGTTACTATAAAAATTGTGACGTGGTACCATATCAGCTAACACGATAGCTTTTGTGCTCAGTCTCTTTCCCTTTTTTTCTACAGTTCCATCTGAGTGCTATTTGGGAAGTTATTAATATGGAGGAGATCAACGTGGCAATTACACCCTTGTGAGCGCTGTCCTGGGGTTCTTCCATTTCCTGCCTCGTTTTCCTTTGACTTGCAATGGGCTCTAACATAACCTGGATTTCACAGGTGTGGGCATGATTTCAGAGCAGTACAGTCAGGCACTTGAGACCACACCGATGGTATATGACTTCCTTCAGCTTTGCTTGATCGCCAGGCTTTTAATCATAAGAGGGTTTGCTCCTTAGAGACATCCTGCTACTAGAAGTATCAGCCTCACTTGAAAGCTCATTACTGCTCTAGAATGGTGAATTCCATATCAGACCTGTCAGAGAGTGAATCTTAAGCAGATGCTTTGGTGGTGGTTTATAGCAGCACTTCTGCACTGGGTCATTTGGCTGTACATGAGAATCACGTAAATAAGGGTGGGACACAGCATGAAAATAAAGGACCAATCTGAGGGACTGGGGGCCAAGGGAGAGGAGCAAGATCTGAAGGGCGTCATGGTCAGAAAAACGCTGGAAATCACGATTTCTAGAAATGTTCAAGTTTGAGAAACATTGTCCTGCTCCGTTGTGTTCAAAATAGGTTATTTATTCATTTTTATTTATTCATTTTATTCAAACCTGTCTTTCCTTTGAACTAGTTCTTTGTCTTTTTAACTTAGAACTATTTGCTTAACATGGGGGTAGGGCATTTGCCTTGCATGCAGAGGATGGTGGATCGAATCCCGGCATCTCATATGGTCCCCTGAGCTTGGCAGAAGCGATTTCTGAGCACAGAGCCAGGAGGAAACCCTGAGCGCTGTGAGGTGTGACCCCCTAAAAAAACAAACAAACAAAAAAGAAATATTTGCTTAAAAAGAAACTACTAATTGATAACTGTGGCAGTATGGTAACAGAACTATGATAAGTAGATATTAATAATTGCATTTTTAGTTATCTACTTAAATTCAAGAGAATGTTACCATTTTTCCTAAGTAGATGTTAACTGCTAATGTACTTGCACTGCACATTATCTCCCCACATACCTTTGTAAATAGGGATTTTATCTGTAAACTGTATCATTAATAAGAAGCTGTAAGAAACTAAAAAATCTTTCCATTGGTGGGTGTTCCACTTTGAAACACATTAGGTAGGTTGTTAAATGGCTACAAACTCTCCCCCACTCTTTATCCCAAATGGGATTACACAATGTTCCATCAGTAGGGGGATTTGTCTCTCCATCTTGAGAATCTGGGCTCTATCCACTTTGTTTTAACCACTGAATGCAAATGTGACTGAGGAAAGACTTGCAAAGTGCTTGAACTATGTGACTTGTTCTTCGCTATCTTGGAAATATGAAACCATCACGTGAACTCAAATAAATAGTTAGTGATTGAAGTCACAAAGCTTTGAGTTAGCTTGCTATGCTGTACAAATTCACTGTATGACTATTCTCTAATATTTGTTTATTTGCAAATTCAGTACACTGAGTGGAATGGCCTGTTTTAAAATTATTTCCCTAGTCTTTTTTCACTTGAAAACAAACTCTCAATTTTGAATCTTTTCGGACAGGGGTGTCATTGCTGGTCAATTTGGATTCAATAAATAAAAATGATAAGGATCTGGTAATGTCAGCCCAAATATTTGTACATTTTTTCCTCTACACTGACAAAAACCTTTATTCTTTTTTTTGTTTTTTTTTTGGGGGGGCTACACCCGGTGATGCTCAGGGTTTACTCCTGGCTATGCACTCAGAAATCTCTCCTGGGTTGGGGGACCATGTAGGACACTGAGGGTCGAACATTGGTCCCTCCTAGGTCAGCCACGTGCAAGGCAAACTCTCTACTACTGTGCTATTGCTCCGGCCCCAAAACCTTTATTCTTGACTAAATCTTCCTGTATTTGTAAAATAAGATTTATCTAAAGGAGTGTGGTAGCTGTTATTAAGATAGTGCATATGATTTGGAGGCAGTTCCACAAGTGTTCTCCTTCTGAGGGTAAACAAATTTGAATTTCCCCATCACACGGAATTCCATGGAGAACTAACAATTGTGATTTGTTTAAAAATGTAAATATTCACCACTCACTATGTTTCTTTGAAGAATGTGGGTTAAGTGTCTTGTCGTTTTTGTCATTTTGAAGAAGTGTAATAACATTTTGATAGAGTGGCAGACTCACTGAAATGCAACTTTTTCTCTCTAACTGCTTTAATAAAACATACTTTTAATACTGTAAAATTGATCCACATAAGACTTCTGATTCAGGAGCTAGAGAGTTAGCTTAAAGGACTGGAGCTCATGTTTTCTATACTGGCATAGTCCTGGGTTTAATCCTTAGCATTATGTGATCTCCCATGCCCTGGTGGGTATGACTCAAATAAACAAAGAATAATTAATACAGACATTAGTCAAAGTTTTTGTTGTAAGCTTATTTGCACAGTCATAAAACCATCTACCCTAATCAGATTATTTTTTTACTACAAAGAGAAATATATATATATTTTATTTTTGTTGTGGCCAAAGTGAATTACAAATCTTACACAGTGATATTAAAGGTACACAGTGACAATAAATGAGGGCCTTTCCACCACCAGTGTTGTCCTCCCTTCATCCCTGTTCCCAAGCAGATATCCCTTATCTTCCTCCTTTATCCCCCAGAATGCTAGTGTAACTAAAAGCATATATGTTAACACTAATGTAAACCATTTTGTTTTTGCAGTTCCAGATATTTTTACTAGTGGTTTCTTAAAGGTTTAGAGTCAAAGGAGCACTGTAAAAACAATGTTAGAGTGTACAAAGAGAAATCTTATACTACCATGAGTCACTCGAGTCTGTATTCACTGATGTTCCATCCTGTATTACTGTCAGTCTTTGTACATTTGCCATAGAAGGCACCATACAGTATGTAGTCTTTTGTGATCAACTACTTTCACTTAGTGTGTTTGAGGGTTACCATTAAGTATCCTTGGTGGTGTTGGGGGTAGCATATGGTACTAAGGATTCAAATTTATTTTCTTTCTTTTTTGTTTATATATTTTATTTTTAAAAAATGGATCACAAAATTGACATAGTTGACCATAATATATTTGTTTCCAGATATGTAAAAGCAAAATTATTGAAAAATAAAAGTAAATAAAAAGACAATAAAATTAAAAGAATTAAATTAAATATTTTAATTATTTTTAAATTTAAAAAAATTAAAATTTAAAATTAAAAAGAAAGAAAAAAACTACAGTAACAAGCACATTATTTGCGAAAACTATTGTATCTCTAGGGAAGTCATCAGTACAATGCCAGAATGTTTAGTAAACTCTTGTTGTTACCTATTTATTCTGTTAAATTGGTTTGTTACTGATGTTTGGTCAGAGTGGTGTCAGTGAAGTGTATTGTAGAGAGGTAATTAGGCATGGCCATTGGGAACATGGTGAGTCTGGGTGATGGAAGCAATAGGCATGGCCTTGTCAGGTGAGGATAGCAGAGTTTCTGCTGTTGGAGATTACTAATAATGATTAATTGACTCTTATGGTCTTGGCTTATTTTAAAGGCATATTTTTCAAGTCTAATTGCACAAAAACTATAATTCTTTATTGCCTTGGAATTGTTGTTTTGAGAAATCAAGAGTTTCCTTATTATATAAAAAGAATGTTTTTTTTTTTTTTCTGGGTTGAACATTTCATTAGATCCCCAAATATATCCTTCCCTCCTTCCCTACCAAATTTCAGAACCACTACAATGAAGAAATCAAACTTGCCTGAATGCATGTACTTAGTTTTTACAAATTTTGTTTTCTGTTATCTGGGCAGTAGGTAATTTGCTTGATGACAAGAATTAGTCTTAAAAATCTGTTGTTTTCTTTGATTTTGTAACATTGATTTGTTTTCTGGTTTTTGCTTTCCTTCTGCTTGTGTTAGTTTTTCAGATATTTAACGTGTGCATTTGGTTGTTGATTTTACCTCTTTCTTTCCTCAATGAGGCCTGTATCATATGAATTTCCCCCTAAATACTGCTGTGTACCATATATTTTGGTAATTTGTTTCTTCATTATTATTAGTCTCAAGAAATCTCTATTTTTCTTTCTTGATTTCCTCTTTGATCCAACTGCTGTTGAGCAGCATGTTGTTTAGTCTCCAAGTGTTAGAGTTTCTCCAGTCCTCTTTTTACAATCAATCTCAATCTCTGTGTGATTTGAGAGGATCCTTGGAATGATTCTTACATTTCTGGATTTTTGTAAGGTAGACTTATGTCCTAAAATGTTGTATATCCTAGAAAGGGCTGTTGTGCTATTATATTTTGTAAGCTTGTTGCTGTTACAGTTAGATATTTAGTTTATATAAGTGACCTTTGAGCAGTTCTTTTATAGTGGATTTCGTTATTACAAATGTTGCAGGTTTTTTTTTTTTTGGTCTGAGAATGTTTTTATTCCTCTTTCCCTTAAAAAATGAGAGAATTACTGGGTAATGGACTCTAGGTTGAAAATTTCTTTCATTCAGTGATTTTAATATGTCATTCCACTCTTTTCTTGTTTCGATCTTTCATATGGTTTGATTCTTTTGTTATTTCCTTCATACTTAAGGTTTTTCTTCTACTTTACTGCTTTAAGGAGTCCATCTCTCTCTTTGTATATTTTTTCCATTTGGATTACTAAATGACTTGGTGTTACTGTGTTAGGGTCCATTTTGTTTGACATTATTTTTGCCTCTTAGATTTGTACAAAAGCCGCTTTCCAGAGTGGAAAGTTGTCTATTATTTCTCTCTCTACTTGCTCTTCTCCTTTGTCTTCCCATACTTTCTGGTTTTCCTATAATTAGGAAATTATTTCTCTTGTCTTTATTAGGTACCTTACATTTTCTTCCAGTGTTTTGCCTCTCTGTTCTTTTTTGACTTCTTTATCATTGCTGAATTGAAATTTCAGTTCGTTTGTCTATACTGTTCTCCACTTGTGTACTTCTGCTTCTATGATTTGCTAATGTGTTCCTTAGTTCCTTCAATTCCATTTGTATGGATTATCTCATCTTCAGAAAGAGTTCATTGAGTTGATTGAATTGTTCATATATTGATTGCTTAATTTTTCTGGTTAGTGCCTCCTTGATTTCTGTTGCTAAAGCACTAAGTGTTGATTTTAGGTCCCCATCTCTGGCTTAGGCCTTTTGATGGGCTTGGGGATTTGCCTAGGTTTTTCTCCATATCCCCAGTTGCAGTTGTCCTCTGTTTTTTTTGTTTTTTTTTTTCCCATTCTTTTTTGCATTTTGTGAGTGGCTATGATGGAGTTTCACATTCCTTGGATTGGAAGAGCAAATGGACTGGATGTCCAGATCAGCCTGGGCTGAGCCTAGAGCTAAGGGGAGGTGATCAGCTTGTGGCCCAGGGAGCCTCGAGAATCCTGGTTTTACATCTGGCACCTGAGGACCTTCCCTCTGATGAGGCAACTGGATTGAGAGTTCAGACCTGATTAAGAAGTCAGATGGTGGGCCCCGAGAGATAGCACAGTGGCGTTTGCCTTGCAAGCAGCTGATTCAGGACCAAAGGTGGTTGGTTCGAATCCCGGTGTCCTATATGGTCCCCCGTGCCTGCCGGGAGCTATTTCTGAGCAGACAGCCAAGAGTAACACCTGAGCACCGCCGGGTGTGGCCCCCAAAAAAAAGAAGTCAGATGTTTTTTTTCTTGTTTTTTTTTTTTTTTTTTTTTTTTTTTTTTGCTTGTTTGTTTGTCTAATCCCATCAAAAAATGGGGAGAAGAAATGAACAGAAACTTTGATAAAAAGAAGAAATACAAATGGCCAGGGTCCGGAGAGATAGCACAGTGGCGTTTGCCTTGCAAGCAGCTGATCCAGGACCAAAGGTGGTTGGTTCGAATCCCGGTGTCCCATATGGTCCCCCGTGCCTGCCAGGAGCTGCTGTTTCTGAGCAGACAGCCAGGAGTAACTCCTGAGCACCGCTGGGTGTGGCCCAAAAAACAAAAAACAAACAAACAAACAAATGGCCAAAAAGCACATAAAAATGCTCCTCATCACTAATCATCAGGGAGATGCAAATCAAAACAACAATGAGATACCATTTCACACCACAGAGACTGGCACACATCACAAAGAATGAGAACAATCAGTGCTGGCGGGGATGTGGAGAGAAAGAAACTCTTATCCGCTGTTGGTGGGAATGCCATATAGTCCAACCTCTATGGAAGGCGATATGGAGATTCCTCCAAGAACTGGTAATTGAGCTCCCATTTGACCCAGCTATTCCACTCCTAGGGATATACCCTAGGAATACAAGAATACAATACAAAAACCCCTTCCTCACACCTATATTTATTGCAGCACTATTCACAATAGCCAGGCTATGGAAACAACCAAAATGCCCTTCAACAGACGAATGGCTAAAGAAACTGTGGTACATATACACAATGGAATATTATGCAGCCGTCAGGAGAGATGAAGTCATGAAATTTTCCTATACATGGATGTACATGGAATCTATCATGCTGAGTGAAATAAGGCAGAGGGAGAGAGAGAGACGCAGAATAGTCTCACTCATCTATGGGTTTTAAGAAAAATAAAAGTCATTTTTGCAACAATCCTCAGAGATAATGAGAGGAGGGCTGGAACTTCCAGCTCACTCCATGAAGCTCACCACAAAGAGTGGTGAGTGCAGTTATAGAAATAACTACACTGAGTGAATGAATGAGGGAACTGGAAAGCCTGTCTGGAGTACAGGTGGGGATGGGGTGGGATGGAGGGAGATTTGGGACATTGGTGGTGGGAACATTGCACTGGGGAAGGGGGTTGTTCTTTACATGACTGAAACCTAATCACAATCATATTTGTAAACAAGATGTTTAAATAAAGAAAAAAAAGTTAAAAAAAATAAGCCTCAAGCTGAGCGAAGGTCATCAGCATTTGGCTCAAGGAGCCTGGAAAATCCTGGTTTAAATTCCCAAATTTAGTTTCTAGCACATTATAGCATGAATTTTAGAATTTTGAGTGTTCTCTTGTCCTCAATGTGTTTGCTTAATATTTCACCCATTTATATCATGTGTCACTATTATGTTATTTTTTATAGTAGAATATTATTGAACAACATGGATAGATTGCATTTTGTTTATGCATTCATCAGGGGCTAGACATTAAACTGGTAGACTATTTGCATGAACAATTTTTATTTTCCATGGTACATACTTAGGGGTAGAATTAGTGTATGGTAATTCCAAGTTTAGTCATTTGAATAATCATCCCATTGAATAGTCTTGGCACTCTTATGAATGAAAAACAGCTTTTGTTTATTCCAGCACTAATAGACTTGGGAATAGAGGATTTTGTTAGCTAAGTTTTCTTCCATTACAACAAAAAAATTCTTGTGAGAGACCAAATATATACACAAAGAAATAAGCACAGAATATAGAGAACTACAAATAGATGCATAGACATATGCACTCACATGTAGTTACAGTCCTTTCTTTACTAAGGAATTCATTTATATGCCTCAGCACCTCAAATAATACTAAAATAAAAATGTGGAAGGTTGAGGCCTTTATTCACATATTATTATAGCAGCCAAATAAATCAATTACATTTAGAGACCATATGTCAGTAGCTAAAGAGTTGATAACCAGACTCTTCACTTCTTCGTAGTTCAGTATTTCAACATTGGCCTTCCCAATTGTTTCAGAATCCTAGCCATATACCCTTAGAAGGTTTTATAAGACGGTGCATCAGTTTTATTTTGGAGATAATCAAATTTATTTCTTTTAGGGAATCAGAGAAGGCAAGGAAAAATCATGTGTCTAATCTTTAAGTCTTTAGTAACCAAAAGAACTTGGGCAACATGTGGTTACTCAAAATAAGGAGCCCATTATAACAAGCAAAGTCATTAATCACTAGGTTTTTTTTGGAGCTCAAATTGTTTCACAGCCCCAAGAGGTATAAAACCATTATATATAGTTTAACTTACAACTCTAGCTAAGCCACTTAATCTCTCTACAAAGACTTATTGGCCACCTATTGGTAAACATAACTATGTACTGGGGATTTGTATAATTATTTTCAGTATCTCTATAATACCTCTCATCATGCAATTCATATTTCATATTAATATATCATGATACATATGAATATAATAGGGAACATGCTGGATAAAAGCAAGAGTATGAAGACCAAATATGGGTCAGGGTGCTTGGGTTTGAATGACAACTCCAAGCGATTCTACTTTTCAGGGTTTTTGTTGTTTATGTTTCGGAGCCACAGCTACACACGTGGGGTGCTCAACCTTACTTATGGCTCTGCCACCAGGAATCACTCTTAGTAGGCTCTGAGACCATATGGGAAGCCAGGGACTGAACTTTGGTCAGCCACATGCAAGGCAAACACCTTGCACCTATCTGCAGTACTCTCTGGCCCTAATCTTTCAGTTATTTTATAAGATGAAAATGATCAAAGCTTATCCACTATAGAGTTTTTATAAATATTAAATATGGTGGTACAGTTTATATTTAGAGTTTGGAACATATTAAATTATTCACAAATTTAGTAAAGTAAGTGTATTAAACTGTAGTTCATTTCTTTTCCTTATAAATAAAATGTTTCTTTTTACAGATTCTTTTTAATTATAAATGCAGTATGTATCTTATTAAAATATTACATTATTTTTGTTTTTATTATTTTACTAATAATATCTTTATTTAAGTACCATGATGACAAACATGTTTGTAGTTGGGTTTCAGTAATAACAAAAATAACCCCTTCACCAGTGCAACACTCCCACCATCAATGCCCCCCATCTCCCTCCTTCCCTATTCCCCTACCTCTATTTCTCTTACTGACTACCATTGTCATGATAGTTGTTAGTGAAGTTATTTCTCTAACTGCCTTCACCACCCTTTGTGGTAAGCCTCATATTGTGGGCCAATCCTTTTAGTCTTCATCTCATCTCTCTCTTTTTTCTTTAACCCACACGTGAGTGAGACTATTCTCTCTCTCTCTCTCTCTCTCTCTCTCTGACTCATTTCATTCAGCATAATAGTTTCCATATCCATTCATCTAAAGGAAAATTTTATGACTTCATTTTTCCCGACAGCTACATCATATTCCATTATGTATATGTACCAGTTACTTTAGCCACTCATCTGTTGTCAGGCATCTGGGTTGTTTCAAGAGTCTGGCTTTGTAAATAGTGTTGCAATGAATATATGTGTGAGAAAGTCATTTTTGTATTGTGTTTTTTTGTTTCTAGAGTATATCCTTAGGAGTGGTATAGCTGGATGATATGGGAGCTCAATTTCCAGATTTTTGAGGAATCTCCATATTGTTTTCCATAAAGGCTGAACCAGATGGCATTCCCACCAGCTGTGAATGAGAGTTTCTTTCTCTCCACATCCCTGCCAGCACTGATTGTTCTTGTTCTTTATGATTTGTGCCAGTCTCTGTGGCATGAGATGGTACCTCATTGTTTTGACTTGCATCTCCCTGATGATCAGTAATGTGGAGCATTTTTTCCATGTGCTCATTAGCCATTTGTATTTCTTCTCTGAGGAAGTGTCTGTTCATTTCTTTTCCCCAATTTTTGATGAGATTAGATGTATTTTCAATTTCTGTCAATATCTTGTATATCTTTGATATTAGCCCTTTATTTGACGGGTATTGGTTGTATAGTTGCTCCCATTCTGTGGGTGGCCTTTCTATCCTAATCACTATATCCTTTGAGGTGCAGAAGCTTTTCAGTTTAATATAGTCCCATTTGTTTATCTCTGCTTCCACTTGTTTAAATATAATGATTCCATGTGATTCTTTTTCACATCTTTTCAATACCAGAAATCCAATATCAGATTTAGAATATGAATAAGCAACTTGTTAACAAATACATTACCAAAACATAACAGAATTAGTCACTTTTTGTAGCTAGTTTCAATTCTGTGAAAAAATATTCCTGCCCAGCATTGCTTTGTTTTTGAAAGGCCTTTTATACTCATAGTTATCTAAGGACATTTTACTATTAATCAAAAGAAGAATGATTATATTCTTGAAGATTTTAGATACCCTTATTGAGCAATTTTTTCTTAATTGTTTTTATAGGTTAAAGGGTTGAATAGTAGAACAAAACTTGGTTGAGAGGACACATAAACCCTCTAGACTAAGTGCCCTATTTTTCTCATCTACTTAGAAACTAATGTCACTAATTGATTAATGCATTTTTGATGTGGTTTTAAAAGATATTATCGGATGTGATTTTCAAGTGCATAGGGCTACTCCTTTCCATGTTAATTCTGTAAGTGCTTTATATTGATTTCTTCCTGGTCTGTGTCTGCTTGCTTCACAGAGGCTGCATTGTGAGTGTGGCTAAGTGGACTTGGTTTGCAGTTGGCCCAGTGCTGCCTGGTGAGTACTTTGCACCTTATGGTAGTTATTAGTTGTGAGACTCTACAGCATTTGCTGTCAGATTAACCTCTTCAATTGCACCGACCCACCACTGGAGAAGTCTCCCAAAACCAGTTCACTCTAGGGATGTGATAGTAGTTGGTAGTATAGCACATGTGTGTATGTGGGAGACCCTCAGTTTGATTCCCAGCACTGAAGCCACAACAGCAAAACAACTGATTAGTGAGTTTTTCCTTGATGCATCAGAGCAATAATCTGGCATCGTTTGTTCATTCTGTCCTGGATACATTGCTTGCATTAGTTTTTCCCTTGAATGTGGAAGTGTGTTTCATAACCATATTATATTATATATGTTATTTTCTCTGCAATTCTTTCTGAAGAGAAGTGCATGTGATACGTTCTTTAATTCTTCAAATTATTGATTTACTCAAATACAAAATGTTTGTAATTGTCAAGTAGAAGCAATCCTCTATTTTGTTGGAATTATCTGCAGAGAAATAGTCTTCCAATGCATCTTGAAAGTTTTATTTTACAGACCTCTAAGGTCATGCTAGTCTGGGGATCAGGAATATCTTTCTTTATATAGCTAGTTCTTATTTATAAATTATTACATGCCTGTGATTCTTTATTCTAGAACCAGAATTTTAGTGCGTGCGATTTTTATTTTCTGCCTCTCTTTTCAAGTAGCTATTTTCAAATTGCTGTAATAAACTAAAAAGGAGGAAAAAAGGGAAGGAGGGTAGAAGAAAAAGAAAGAAAAGGAGGGAGAGAAGGGAGGAAAGGAACAAAAGGAGGGAGGAAAAGAGGGAAAAAGAAGGATGAAATCAGTTTGTGTCTCATTTCTGATTTCACAGGATAAATAATGGTTTACCGTTTTGTCTGATACATGGATGTCAGCTGCTTGGCATTTTAAAATCAGTTTTAAGTCCTTAACCAGATTGTATGTCCCATCAGACATCTCATTGTTTCATTATTTTTGACCAAGACTGCTTATTTCTGGCCTTTCTGTGAAAGAAGAGAAGAATTCTGCAACTTGACACTTTTTAAGTGATCAATATTTAATGATAAGACAAGAATATCAAGAAAGCAGATTTATTATTGAATGTTCCACTCATTTTTAGTAAAGCATGCTCTATTTTACTGCTCTCTGAGGACTCTTAAACCATGTCCTAGCAGGCGAGCCAGAGCGGGGGTTGGGTAGCCTGAATAATTCTCATAGCACTTGAAATCAGTATTGTCATAATATCAGTCTTTATCTGTTTTCTGGACTATTTACTCTGCATAATTGTATTATTCTTTAAAAAGAGGCTATTTTTTTCTTCCCATTTTATGGTTTGTTCGTTTTGGGGCCACACCAGACAATGCTTAGGGATTGCTTTTGGTTTTGTGTTCAGATATCACTCCTGGGTGCCAGGCAGAGATCAAACCTAGGTTGACCATGTGCAAGGAAACACTATTATTTCTCTGACCATGATAAGATGATTTTTTCATCACCTGTATTGTAACTTGTACTAGAAATATTTTATGTATACTGAAAATAGATACTTGAATAAAGAGTCAAAAAAAAAAAAAAAGGAAGGAAGGAAGAAAACCAGATCTTAGAGGTTATTTGTTCAGAACCAATGATATAGTATAGAGGTTTTGGTGCATTTTTTGAGTGAAGCTTACCCTGGTTCAATCCCCAGCACCACTGGGTCCTCTAGACATCAGATGGAGGAACATCACAGCACTGTATGGTTTTAAAGTCCTCCAAATACTATTATGTTGACCCAAGTAATCCACAGCATGCTAGGGCCCTAAACTCACTGATAACTGGGTCCACACATTGAATCCCTGACCCAGCGGGCCCATAATGACCAGGAGGGTTCCTGTGCCCTCTGAAAACTGCTTTGGTGCCCCTAAATTAAAATGAAGTAATTAAAGGAAATAAAAGTTTTTTGATATTGTAAGACTCAAGGAAATATATTGTCTGTATGAAGTGGTCCAAATGTGGAACATTTAATTCTTTACAAAGACTTGAGGTGTGTTGAGAGTCTAGAATATGTGGGCTCCATTTCCTTCCCTTCTGGACCTGATTCGTCACGATGATCACCAGGTTGTTGACCTTTATCTTTGCACTCATACTCAAATTCCCAAGTAGACAATTCTTGGATAACTTATATTGTAATTTTAAATATATTTTGAATGAGAACTATTTTTTGAAAATCATATATTTACATTGTAAAACTAGAATCATGAATCATCCAGACTCTGGAACCTGAACTCTTTGGGTTTTATCTGGAATAGTTGCATTACTGCTTTATGTGTCTCAAACTGAAACTCTTACTATACATTAGTTCTAAATGGATTTTCAAATCCATTGACCAGTATGTTATATATACTGTTGTATACCCTATATAACCATTATATGTGCTCAGAATGTTTTAAGGCTTCAAATTGCTTAATGTATATTTTAGATCTTGCTTTTTCAAATCATAATCTACTAGCTCTTATAAGTTCAACATCAATTCCTAAGTTATTTATAACTTATAGAGAGAGCAAAATGACTCTCTTGGTTTGATTTAGTCTTTACTATTTCTAGCTGCAGACTGAATCTTGTTAGAGCAGAATTTATTAGTCTAGTCATACTCAATACTATCTTCAGGTTTCATAAAAAGAAAGAAAACAACCTTGTACTCCTCCCCTGTAGTTGGAAGAATTACTTACTGTTCCTGTTTTTAATGACACTATCCAATGGTGCTGGAGTTTGGGTAGCACAGCGTCAATCCTGGCTATGTTCAGCAGCATACTCTTTTTGAAAATGTTACCTTAGGTTTAATTTGCTTTCTTCCTTTGTGAGTGATTTGTTCTTTTTTGTTTGTTTTGTTTTTCGGGCCACACCTGGCCATGCTCAGGGGTTACACCTGGGTATGCACTCAGAAATTGCTCCTGGCTTGGGAGACCATATGGGATGCTGGGGGATCGAACCACAGTCTGTCCTAGGCTAGTACCAGCAAGGCAGATGCCTTACCGCTTCGCACCACCACTCCAGCCCTGACCATCCACTTCTTCCCACCCCCCAAGTTCTTTTTTTTTTTAAGCGAAATACTGATTGCATACCTAATTGCACATACTTTACAATGTCTAAGTTGTACCTGCTTTAACAATGCCTTTTTTCTCTTTTTCCTCTCTTTTGGAGTCTTCAATGCCCTTTTAGTTTTATTTCCTGCTTGGGCCTATTTATGCCAGCTGATTGCAAGGCGAGCATCCTACCACTGTACTATTCTTCTCAAAACAGTTATTTTAATCTTAGATGTTATAGAAGCTCCTATTTATGGTATAAAATTCTGCTTTAATGTTTTTTAAGAGTTTCTTTATGCATGACAACAGTCTTTTTTACTCGGGGGTTAAGGAAGGGTTGATAAAAGTTATTCACTAACTGAAATGTTATCTTTAATTATAATGTAGTATATACAAATACAAAATATGTCTATAATAAATTTTATAAAGAAAGAGTTCTTGCCTATTTCCTAATGAAATTTGATTGCCGAAGTCCTTTGGGTTTTGCTTTTGTGTCACATCCAGCAATGCCTAGATATTACTTCTGGTGGTGCTTTTGGGATTGCATGGAATGCCGGGAGTAGCTCCAGACTTTACCCAGTCCACTATCTCTCCAGCCCCAATTAACAGCTTTGAGTTCTTCAAAAACAGACATGACATGACATGACATGACATGATAAGATTTCTGTATCTGTCTCCGTCCTCTTTTTCTCCCTCCCTCTTTCTTCCTCCCTCCCTTCCTCCCTTCCTCCCTCCCTTCCTCCCTTCCTCCCTCCCTCCCTTCCTTCCTTCCTTCCTTCCTTCCTTCCTTCCTTCCTTCCTTCCTTCCTTCCTTCCTTCCTTCCTTCCTTCCTTCCTTCCTTCCTCCCTTCCTTCCTCCCTCCTTCCTTTCTTCCTTCCTCCCTCTTTCTCCCTCCCTTCCTCCCTCCCTTCCTCCCTCACTCCCTTCCTTCCTTAAATTCCTCCCTTTACTCCTTTCTCCCTCCCTTTCTTCCTTCCACAAGTGAAGCACTCTTTTAGTTAAAGAGGTATTTTTCTTAAGAAATTGATGTTTCTGCTCTTAAAAGTCAAGCACACAGAAGTGTGAAGCAGTCGTGGCTCATCAAAGATAAGTTTGCAGGCCATGGAACAATTCAGAGAACCAGTAGTATTTGGATTGGATGTTAATTATACCTCGATATGTGCCATCCAGTCAATTCTTCATGCCCACTCAGGCCCATTTTCCCATTGCTTTGGCCCTTTTCTGAATAACATTGGGAACTTTTGGAAGTTGTATAACTTCACTTGATTTGGACCTTAGCTCCTGTTTCAGATATCTAGCTGAAAAAGTGTTTGCTGATCTGAGAGATATTTTGGTCATTGATAATGAGACTAGTTTCTACATATATGTGAGTTCAGAAATAATGTTTTAAATTTCATAACTTCCTTAGGTAAATACCTAATTGCTAGAGATTTCAAAGGCCTGAAAGGTGGGTGGAGGCAGTGTGGGTTAAGGATGTTCTGTGTGTCAAATGTTCTTGCTAGAATTTCCCAACAAACTAACTTTTTGAGTTTTTTTATTTCATTTTTTTTCTTTAAATTTATTTTTCTTGTACTTTAAACTTTGCCTTCTATGTATTTTGTTTTGATGGAAGTTTCAGGGAAGTAATGTTATTTCCTAGGTGCATTCATTATAGCACAAAAATAAAATCCAATGAAAATTTCAGATGAATAGCAAATTTTTATGCTATTTAAAATTTTAAGGTGATATTGCTTACAACTTAAAAATAGTATACCATTTCAGTAGCCTGAAGTCTGGAAAAGACGCAATCATAGTTGAAATTAATATGAATCATGTTTGGCATAGTATATCATAATTTTGTCATTCCAGCATTTTCTTATTTCAACATTGATAAGAGCTTACATTTTTATGTAGTGTATAGTTTATATTAAAACCAAATCTAACGTCAGACTATCTACGTTTCAAGTTATCAAAAGCTGCGTTTCATGAGTAGTACTGTATTGAATAGTACAACATTAGATTGTTATAATCAAACTCCAGTAAGAAGCTTACTTCTATTGAAGTAAGACTTTCTCTTGGCACTTCTGAATCTTTCACTTGGATAATCTTATTCAGTAAAGAAAAATTCTCCAAAGAAAATGAGTTAATCTGCCTTGGATGAACCATTGCTGATAGTAATTTTGGGCACTCTAGAAAGAAATTATGACTTAAATGATGCGGTTTGACAACTCATTGTCACTGATAACCATGAGGAGGACAAAACTCTTGGGACATTTTTGGGAAGAAAGTGCATTTTCATTAGAGTGAAATGTAGAAAATTTTAAAGAGAAAAAGAAGATATCATAAAGAGTGGCAAAATTATATGTGTATGCATATCTCTAATATATATGGGAAAAGGTTAAAAATTGGATACTTGCACAAAACTGTTATAATCAGAGTATAAAACACATAACAATATATCTATTAGCTTTATGAATACCACCAGGCTCAAATACTTGTATTTGTGGTATCAAGTCAAATATGACTAGATATGATACTCAGGTATCATGATACAGTTTGTTTGCTTGAGTGTATTTTAGGTCTTTTTTTATTGTAATAGCTGTGAAAGAAATTACTCCCAAATGATTACTCATTAAATGATAGCAATGACTTTTTTTTTACTTGATATTTAAAGATTCTGTTGTGTAGTTCTGGTTTGGGGTCTCTCCTGGAGCTGCATTTAGAGGACAGCTGAAAGGTAAGAGGCTGAAGCATTTGGTGGCTGCCTCATTAACTTCTCTTGCCATGCAGTCTCAATATTTCTGGGTATGCTCTTTTTTTGGCCTATTCCATGTAGACTTCTTCACAGCATGGCCGCTTCCAGGCAGTTAGACTCTTTGTATGGGCTACATTGTGATTTCATCTGATAAGACAGAGGCAGCATCACTTTATGACTTGTCCTTGGAAATCATTTCTCCCCTGATATTTGGTTACTGTTGAGTCACAAGTTTGTCCAATTTCAGGAGGACAACAGGGGAAGAGTTAGAAAAGCTTCTCAGTGTGATCACCTTGTCTCAAGAAAGGTTGAAAATAGCATCTACTTGGAGACCATGTTCACTGCACTGTTCACATCTCACCTTTCTTAATCTTGCTCTGAGAATGTTCTTCTGTGAACACACCATTCATTCTCATACTCTCATTGATACAGAAACTCCCCTTTCTTTTTTGATTTTTGGGCCACACCCGATGATGCTCCTGTTACTCCTGCTCCCCCCTTTCTCTCTCTCTCTCTCTCTCTCTCTCTCTCTCTCTCTCTCTCTCTCTCTCTCTCTCTCTCTCTCTCTCTCTCTCTCTCTCTTTGGTTTTTTGGGCCACACCCGTTTGATGCTCAGGGGATACTCCTGGCTAAGCGCTCAGAAATTGCCCCTGGCTTGGGGGGGCCATATGTGATGCCAGAGGATTGAACCGCGGTCCTTCCTTGGCTAGCGCTTGCAAGGCAGACACCTTACCTCTAGCACCACCTCACCGGCCCCCTTTCTCTCTCTCTCTCTCTTTTTTTTTTTAATATATTTATTTACTTATTTAGATTGTGGGGCCACACCCAGCAGTGGGTGCTCAGGGGTTACTCCTGCCTGGCTCTGCACTCAGATATCGCTCCTGGCAGACTTGGGGGTCCTGGTGAAATGCTGGGGAATCGAACCTGGTCTGTCTCGGGTGGGCCGCATGCAAGGCAAATATCCTACCAACTTTGCTGTTGCTCTAGCCCCAAAAACTCCCCTTTCTTTCCTCATTTGGATAAAGTGAATAAACAGAGTTTTGTTAGGGGACTAGAGTTTGTTGGTACTCTAAATGGGTCCATGATCCAGGAGTAATCTCTGGATATAGAGCCAGGAGTAAGCCCTGGGTACTATCTCATGTGATCTTAGAATAAAACAAAACAAAAACAAAGGAAAGGAATAGAAAGTTTCATTAATTCCCCCCCCCATGTCACCCCCCCCACACAAGGTATTTAATGGTCAATCATTGCACTCCATTTATTTATTTACTTATTGTTATCTTTTGGTTGTGGGCCATTCCCAACACTGAGTGGGGCTTTTGACGAGTAGAGTAGTACTGTATTGAATAGTACATCAGATTGTTATAATCAAACTGCAGTTTGATCCTGGTTCTGTAATCCGGGATCACTTTTGTTTGTTTGTTTGTGTTTTTTGGGCCACACCCATTACTCCTGGCTATGCACTCAGAAATTGCTCCAGGCTTGCGGGGAGCATATGGGATGCTGGGTGGTCGAACCTTGGTCTGTCCTAGGCTAGTGCTTGCAAGGCAGATGCCTTACCTCTAGTGCCACCACTCCGGCCCCAATCAGGGATCACTTTTATTTGGGATCAGGAGACCATATGGGATGCTGAGGATTGGACTATGGTTGAATTCATGCAAGTTTAGCACACCTGCTGTACTATCGCTCTGATCCCCCATTATTACAACTCATTACAACTCATTCCCCAGGTACCGAGGATGCTAGACTCTCAGTAGGACATAAGAGAAAAGAGCAAAAAGGTACAGAAGAAGGAATTTTCTAACCCTTTATTTTTTTTTTCAAAAAGACCACCCCTTAACACATTGATGTCTTCAGAAGAGCCCATTGTCTTGCTTGTTTTTCTGAGTTTTTGCCTTTGTAGGAGGCTCTCTTATATTATTTCTTGCATAAAATAATGACAACTTGGCGATTTGAGGGGTGCAATAAAGTGGGATTAGTACCATGAATTTTCCAAGTAACTTTCCTAGAGCTTGCTAAGGACCACATTCTTCCAAATGCTATTCTTCCTGGTTCTTCCCTCTAAAGATCCTTAGATCCTAAAATTTCATATTGCCTAAGTCTCATTTTTACCTCAACTTGAAACTGGGCATATAAGGATCTCTTTCTTATTTACATTTTATATTTTCTATTACCAAATTACAAACTTAAGCTAGCACAGACTGTTCCAGTAGGTTAAGTATATTGAGTCCTGTGATCTTCTTTGCTAAAAAAATATAGCTTTGGGGGGCTCTCACAAGCAGTGCTCATAGCCCAGAGTTATGTAGTCAAACAGACTGGATAATTCAGACATGTGATCACTGCGAAGATCCAGTGGTATTGGAGGCTGTCACCAAAGTCCTCTGGAGATTCTCATGAGTCTAACGTGTCCTTCCCAGTAGGTTTCTGGGAGCTTTGTGGTATTGGGATTAAACTTGGTCTCTCACCATCAGAACATTCACCTCTGGAGGCAGTGTGGTGTGTAGGGGGCTTGCCTTGCATGCTGCCAACATGGGTTCTGTCCCCAGAACTACATGTGGCTTCCCAAGTATCACTAGGAGTGATCTCTGAGCACTGCCTGCTGTGGCTCATACAAAACACAAAAGACATAAATGTCTGAATCTTGAACTATCTCATCTCCCCAGCTATCTCAGAATTAGGGAACTTAATAAAAGGGAATGTAAAGCTTCAGGTGCTGACAAACTCTAGGCCCTGGAATCCGGAACTAAAAATGTCAAGTAAATGGATGGCTTGGAATGACAGGGCAGAGGTAGAGCATAAGGTGGAAGATCGTGACATATAGACTTACTCATTTAACTTTGCACATCAAAATCATGTTAGCCTTTTTGTAAATATGTGACTCAAGCTGTAATAACTAACTTTAAATTAAAAGTTTACAAAAGAAGGTGAACTGGGGCCGGGCGGTGGCGATAAAGGTAAGGTGCCTGCCTTGCCTGCGCTAGCCTTGGACGGACCGCGGTTCGATCCCCCGGTGTCCCATATGGTCCCCCAAGCCAGGAGCGACTTCTGAGCGCATAGCCAGGAGTAACCCCTGAGCGTTACCGGGTGTGGCCCAAAAACCAAAAAAAAAAAAGAAGGTGAACTGTGGTGGTATTATTTATCAGTGGTGGGAGACTGATCCTGGTGGTGGGGATATTATTTCTAGTTTTTTTAGTGTAACACTTATTGGTGTCCCAGACTTAGTCCTGTCTCAATACTTAGAGATCATGCCTGATGGTTCTCAGAGAACATGTGTAGTATAGAGCCTCAAGCCTAGATTTTCCACATGCAAAGGAAGCACTTATGCTCTCTATTATCTTTTAGGTCCCTGAAGCTCTCGTATTAATAATATTGTAAGTCCAGGTATCTGAATGAAAAATAGATGATTTTGAATAGTTGGTAGATAGAAGAATTCATAAAATATAAATTAATTTTAATGATTTATTGTGAAAATGTTCCTTCACAGTTAAAAAATCATCATAAAATATGGGGGTAAAAAAGGTCATTGTTTTCTACTCTAACAGGTACCCAAGGCTTATGTTTTCTGTTCCAAACAAAAAATTTATATTAATGATGTTGTTTCTTATTCTAGCTTGATTTCCCAAAGAATAAAAAATACTCAGGATTCCAGTTAGAAACTTATGGCTTTTTTCCTTTCTATGTCTTAGTCTTCTTCAACTGGGCTTTGCACAAATTGTGACTAGCCACTGATCAAACTGACTTTAAAATTACTTTTGTGATGTCATTGTTCCAAAGAGAGAATTTTCTTGCTTCATCACAGGCTCCTCATTCTTGTATTGTGAGGTTTGTATCCTCAATCTTTTCCACATCTAAATACTGATTTTTTTGTCACCCGGCAGTGGAAATATTTGATTCATTGAGTCCAATTCTGAGGGGGAGACAAAACAAGCAAATTAAACAGCACACTCTGTCCCTGTTTCTTTATTTCTTTATTTTGCTTTTTCCATGCAATGCTTAAAGTCCTTGGAAATTATTGCCTTTGTAACATCTGTGCTTTCTCTAAAATGAAACGAACTTGACTCTTGTCTTGGCTGTCCTTGGGTGGGCCAGGGTTGGCTTGCTGAGGTCCCAAGACTAAAACCCTCCTGAAAGGAGCCAGCTTTGGACTTTAACCTTGGATTTTAACCTTGGACTTTTACCACCTCGCTGATGAGCTGCTTTCTTTCAGACCATATTTTGTGGCCTGTGGGGAGATTCAAATGTCACAATAGCCTAAAGTGAGCAGTTGGTGGAGGATAGCAGTGCTGCTGGAGAAAGTGCTTATAGGATCTATTTTCCCTTCTCTTAGGCTTCGGGAACACGTGGTGTTTTCAGTGAGCTCAGGTAGCTGGGGGAAGACAGAGCTTTTAGGAAAAAAAAAGAAGCAGCAGCAAGGAAACAATGCAAAGAAAATTTTTTTAACAGTTCTCATATATTTAAGAATTTGGATGTATGCTGTACATTTTCTTTTATTGACTTAATAGCAGACAGATGTCCTACTGATTGGAAAACTGAACTAGTCTTCTGGCGACTTCTAATTTCTACCCTGGCTGGTTATATTTAGACTTATACATATACATATATGTATATACATATATATATGTATATGTATATATATATACATATATATATATACATATATATATACATATATATACACCCCAAATTACAATAATTGAGGAATCAGTAAGTTAAATGTTGTTCAATATTTGTTGATAAAAAAACTGTAAACCACAACAATAACTTTAAAACTTGAAATAAAGTGCAGAAAACCATAGCTTAACAGGTTATTAAGCTAAATCCCAAAGGTTAAAATCCTTCAAAGCTGGATTCCTCCACCTCCTCCTCCTCATCTGTATGTCCAAAGAGAGCTTCAGCTGTCTCTGACGTGAGGGTCTCAGCAGAGACATTGTTATCATCACAGCTGTCGGTCTGTCTCATACAAAATGCAGAATACTGTGGGTTCAGTATTTCGGGGGCATCCAGTTCAGTTCAGCCGCCTACCTCCTCAGTTCAGCCCTGACTTGTGGATTGAGCCGAAGCACCAGGGACCCCCACTCCAGCAAATGACAGAAGACGAGTGGAAAATACGTATATTTTAATTCGGTGTCACAGACTCAAATAACCTGTATGACCCAAGTATAAGCCAAGTTCGGGTTTTCCAGCACAAGTTTTGTGCTGAAAAACTCAGCTTATACTTGAGTAAATAGGTAATAATTCAGGGCGGACCCAGGTTTGATCCCCAGCATCCCATATGGTCCCCTGAGCCGTCCAGGATCAATTTCTGAACACAGAGCCAGGAGTAACCCCTGAGTGCTACCTAGTGTGCCCCCCAGAAAAAAAATAAAGTTAATAATTCTATACCATTAATAATTAATCTTGTATGACTACCCCCTCTACCTGATCCCTAAATCGTTTCCTATCCTGACAAAAACGTCTTCAATAGTTCCCCAGTTTCCTCTTCACTAGATTGTTAGCTACCGGTCTGTCTTCTGTCTTTGTGGATTTACATATTATGGATATTTTCACATAAACAAAATCATAGGGCATGTGATCTTTAGCGTCTAGCATCTTTTACTAGACATAAGGTCTTTAAGACGTATTCATTCGGTAGCATTTTCAGTATTTAATGTTTTGTTTGTTTGTTTTGGGGGTCACACCAGTAATTTACATTTTGGTTGCTGACTTATAATGTTCACTGTGTATGGATATCATACTACCAATGGGCACTTTTAATTTTTACTCATTTGATGTTTTCAATAGTGATGCTATGTATAAATGTCTTATTTTTGTCCTCATTTTCTATTGTGCTTTGTGCATAGGAAGGGAAATACTTGGGTGTATACAAATTCTGATAATTAATGGATTATTTTTAGAACTGTTTTCCATAGTAGCTGCAACAGTTTTTTTTTATTCTTATCTTATCACATCTACACAATCTGTGAGCATTTTCTATTTTCCAAACCCTCAACAGCTATTTTACTTTTTTTTTTTTTTTTTAAGAAATGAGTAACAGGGCCCAGTGAGATAGCACAGCGGTGTTTGCCTTGCAAGCAGCCAATCCAGGACCAAAGGTGGTTGGTTCGAATCCCGGTGTCCCATATGGTCCCCCGTGCCTGCCAGGAGCTATTTCTGAGCAGACAGCCAGGAGCAACCCCTGAGCATCTCCGGGTGTGGCCCAAAAACCAAAGAAAAAAAAATAAGTAACAACTCCGGTGAGTATGAAATGTGGTTTTAAGTTGTATTCCCTAATGACTAATGATGCTCCACCTTTGCCATTTATATGTCTTCTTTGGAGAAATGTCTGTTTAAGCCTGATGTCTATTTTTAATTTGGGATAATTGCATTTTTGTTTTTAAATGTAAAAATGTATGGTTATAACTATCAGTTATATTATATGAAGATATTTCCTCTAATTCTATAGTTTATTTCACTTTCTTGACATTTGTGTATCTATGTGTGAAGCAAGATAATTTTTAGTGAGTGAAACTTATGTAGAATGATGAAAGGGCAAAGGTAGCGAGGAAGTTCATCTTCAAGAGAGAACACAGGCTTTTCCAGAATAGAAAAAGCAGAGACTTAGAGAAAAAGCAAATACAATAAGTGTTCAATGGAGAACAGAGGCTTAGAGAACAAGCTTTGAAAGTGTCTTTTGATATAAAAGATTTTTTAATTCAATCAAGTTGGATTTATATTTGTTGTTATTGCTTTTCCTCTCATTGACATTCATGAATCATTGCCAAAGCCAAGTTTTGAAGACTCACTATTCTATTTTCTTCTAATAACTTTTTTAATGTATAAGACAATATTAATAATTTTTCATGTCTCATTGATATTTATCTTAAATTTTAATATTTTAAAACTATATTAAACATCCCAATGAATAGACAAATTTAAATTTAGTATATGTGCTATATAAGCTATTTTTCAATATAACATCTTTATTTAAGCACCATGATTACAAGCATGATTGTAGTTGGGTTTCAGTCATAAACAGAACACCTCCCCTTCACCATGCAAATTCCCACCACCAATGCCCCCTCCCTTCTTCCCAACCCCTGCCTGTCTTTTAATAACTTTATATTATAACTCTTTACAATTCTGTCAATGATTTATTTTTTAACTCACCCTTTCAATGGCCTATTTTGATACTATTATTGAATGCAGTATGAGGTTAGAATTCACTTTCAGTCCATATTCATTCCATTGCAGATGAATATCTTGTCCCGCCATTATTTATTGAAAATATATTCTTTCCTTAATTAATGGTCTTAGTTTTCTGTCAGTGATCAGTTATTGAATCATTAATGAATTGACCAATGTATTGATCACTCATTTGTTGTTGCTTTGTTCTGTTTCCTTCTCTATGTGCCTACTTTTATGTTGGTATCACATACCAATTACTGTGTATTTGTGTTAAACTTTAAAACTAGGATGTGTGTCTTTCAGTTGTATTCATCTTTTCACTATTATTTGGATTGTATCTTTAAAAAAATCATCCATTAACATTCATTATTACTAATCTAATAATTCTTGCAGTGTAGCATTGTACCTCAGTAAAAATCCAATATATATTGGATTTATATATATAAAAATGTTTATTTATATATCCAATATATAATATTATATTATATATATTATATATATCCAATATAATAGTCATGTATATATGTCATTTTATCATAGATACACTGGTATCTAAAGGCTTTGACTTACTTCCTAGGAAGTTTGATGAGAATTGTGTTAGTGATGTTGGAAAGCAATCTAATGCACACTGTTACATCCAAGCTGTTTGTTAGAATGCCAAAGGATAATGTTCTAATTGCCTTAGGAAAAGAGCAAATGTATAATCTCACCATTTGCTATGATTACTTTATAGTGTTCTCTGATACAATTTATTACACTAGTCATTCAAATATATAAACAATAGTTTTAAAGGTCCTTATGTAAAAGAAAGCCAGGATGCAGTCATCAACATCAGGAAGTCATACAGTGGTGAAATAGTGCAGAGGCAAAGAAAGTGATGTGATATTGCATGGGCCAGTTGTTGGGATGTGTTCGCTTGTGTCCTGTGTATTGACCCTCTGACCTATTCTTTTCAGACTTGAGAGGACAATGAATTTTTACTTTTGGAAATAGTTTCTATGTGTGAATCCTCAGCAACTGCTCTTGAAAGCATTACCAGATGGCCCATGACCATGATTTACAAAGTTATCATGGTTGAAAATCAGAGCTCAGTGAAAACTGAAGTGTTGAGATAGTGCTTTGGAACATAGATATGCCACTCTCCCACATCATCAATATAATTGAAGATGTGGCTGCTCTTCCCCCATTACTTACTTTTCTTAACTTATTTCTCCCTGCCTTTATTTCTTTCCTTTACTGTCCTCCTTCCTAAGCTATGGGATCCAGGGTGATCTAGATATCTCTGCTTTTACTACATTACATTTCTCAATCCAGTTATTTTTATGTTCCACAGATAAGTGAGGTCATTCTTTGTTTGTCTTTCTTTTTCTGGCTACATCACTCAACATGATATCTTCCAGTTTCACCCATGGTGCAGCAATTTTCCTAATATCATGATTTCTTGTAGCTGCATAACATTTCATTGTATATCAAATATTATAATCTATAACCACATCTTTATAATTCATAGATCTATAAATAATTAGATGCCTAGATTGAGTTCATATTTTAACTACTGTATTATGTTCTGTGGAATAATGTTTTTAAATCCTGGAGGCAGGTGCTCCAAAATGGAACTGCTGGGTCATATGGCAACTCTATTATTAGTTTAACTCTGAGGACTCTCCATATCATTTTTCACAGAGGTTGAATCAGTCAACATTTCAGCCAGCAGTAGATGAGAGTTCCATTTTCACTCCTTCCTCACCAGTGAAGATTGTTCTTACTACTTTGGACATGTGTCATTTTTACTGCTATGATATCTCATTGTTTTCTTGGTTTGAATTTCCTTTGTCAAAATGAGGCTAAGCCCTTATTTTTGTGCCTCTTGACTATCCATCAGGGTTCCTCTGAGAAGTATCTGTTCATTTCCTCTCCCCATTTTTAATAGGATTTTGGATTTTTGAACTAATCTTTGTGAATACTTTATTTATCTTGGATATCAAGCTTTTACCTGATGTGTTAAATACCAATATTTTCCCATTAAGTTAGCTGACTTTTGGTTTTAACCCATATATCTTTTGCCATGCAGAAACTCTTTAGGCTGATGAAAACTGCATGGCAATGGAATTAAGATAGACTTTCTGGTCAGAGGCTCAGAAATGAATACATAAGGACAAATCCTTATATATATATGCAGTTAAGTTTTCTTAATGAAGCTAAGAACATGAAGTCTATTCAAAGTGGATTGAAGACTTGAGATTTGAACAGAAACTTTAAAATACATTTTGGAAAATATAGGCAGAATGCTCCAAAGGCATGTTTAGTAATTTGATACCACTTACAAAAGCAACCAAATAAAAAATAAACAAATAGGACTATGTTCTCCCTTATTTTATTGTACTTTCATTAAAGCTTCTGGAGATGAATTAGGTTAATGGAAACTTCCAGTCTTTATCTCATGGGACCATAAGAGGACACCTAACTCCCCGGGGGCTTGTTTGGGGAGAAGGTTGAGGAAATTAATCCTTGCACTTGGTATAGCATGGCTTCAGTACGCTGACTTGCCATGAAGATGGAGAAGAAAACATTAGCATCTTTGGAGTCGTAAAGAAAATTGGTTTGTAAGTCTCAGATTTCCAATATTAAAGTTTTGTATTCATAACACAATCTCTTTTTTGAAAAGTATATTTACCTAGACATCTGGCTGTTCTTGTAAAGTTCTTACTGTGTGACTTGAGAATTTCACTCCTATGGATTTTTGTTTGTTTTCTGAACTACACTGGTGGTGCTCAGGGATTAATATTTTACTGTACTGGGGCCTCACTTCTGGTCTGGGGGAACATATGGTCCTAGGAATGGAACCTGGTGTGCTTCTATACAAAACCTTTGCTCTGATATTTCGACCTATCTTGTCTTCCTATGTTATATATTTTTCTTTTCTCTAGAGCATAAAAACATTTGTTCACAGGAAGAGTTTTGAATGAATGGATATAGCAGCTTTAGTAACTATACCCCCAAATAAGAACAACCAACTGTTCATCCACAGGTGATATGTAAACAAATTATTCTGCAAGGATGTGTTGATAATTAAAAGAAAAAAAGAGTACATTATCAGAACCACACCACTTGGGAGAATCTTTTTTTAATTCAAATAAAATTTCAGAAAATTTTAAAAAGATGTATGGAAAAAGTACAGATGACCAAAGGCACAGGGAAAAAAATGCTCCACATCTCTAATCATCAAGGAGATGCAAGTTAATACATCAGGGATGTGCCATCTCATGCCACAGAAACTGGCACACATCACAGAGAACAAGAAGTGGAGAAAGTAACTTTCATTCCCTGCTGGTGGGAATGTAGTCTAGTTCAACCCTTATGGCAAACAATATGGAGATTCCTCAAAAAACTGAAAATTGAGCTCTCATAGGATCTACCTATACCACTCCTAGAAATATACCTTAGGAACACAAAACTACAATACAAAAATGCCCTCTATATGCCTATGTTCATTTTACTATTTACAATGGCCAGACTCTGGAAAGAACCCAGAGGCCTGACAACAGATGAGTGGCTAAAGAAACTGTGGTATATATGTACAATGGACTATGTAGCTGTCAGGAAAAATGAAGTCATAAAATTTTCTTATACATGGATGGACATGGAAACTATTATGCTGAGTGAATGAGTCAGAGGGAGAAAGCTAGACACAATAGTCTAACTCATCTGTGGGATTTATAAAAATATAAAAAATAATATGGTGATAATACCCAGAGACAATAGAGATGATATTTGAAAGGATCAGCCCATGGAATGAAGCTTACCACAAAGAGTGGTGAGTGCAGTTAGAGAAATAACTACACTGACAACTATCATAATAATGGTAGTGAGTGAGAGAAGACAGGCAGGGGCTGGGGAAGGAAGAAGATTGGGGGCATTGGTGGCAGGAAGAAAAAAAATTAGATGTATGGAAACGTCACTTAAATATATAAATTATGATACTGAAAATTGGGTAAAGTTAATAGTCATTTCTTTATTTGAAAGTAGTAAAGGAGTAAAGATCAGATTTATAAAAATCCTACTTCTTGATGAAAAGTCATATATTTTAGGGATGGAGAGCTAAGTTAGCCCGACTGGAGTTGCCTTAAACATGGCCAAACTGTACTGGACTCCAGGCACCACACATAGTGTCCTGAGCTCCTCTAAAGGACATGCTTGACCTGAGAAATAGGAATAATTCCTGAGCACTCCTGAGTGTGGCACAAACAGAAATTAAAAAGATGAGTATTTAGAAAATGCTATGTTATGTATACCAGCATTTAGCCACCTAAGAGTTCCCAGGATAGTCCAAGGAGCCACAGCTGAAAATTAGGTAAATTAGGTAAATAGTGTCAGAGGGGGCCATCAGTTGGGAAGGAATTTCCAGGAAGGAAACAAGTTTAGAAGAGGATCATGATAAGAAAATGGTTGAGAAATACAGATATATGTTTAAACTGCATAGAACACAAGTTCCAGAGAAGATGAGCATAAATGGGAACAGAAGAAAAATGATAATTATTAGATGCATCCAATCTAGTCATGAAGCAATGGCTGTTCAATTTCTGTTTTGTTCTGTTCATTCTCTGGCTATTTAAAAGATAAAGATGAGGGAAAATATTTTGTCACATGTTTATTTGTATTCAGTGCTGGATGTTACTTAATAAGAGCAACTTCTTTTCTCTGAACATCAAAGGATTTATTAGCTCCCAGATGTCAGTTATGCCTCACAGTGTTAGTAGCAGTGATTTATATTGTCAAAGGCTGGTGATGATTAAATGGAGCAGATTTTGTTTTACTTCTTTGTCAAATTATAGTCAGCTTAGAATGACTAAAAAATATCTCAGTCTAGCTATTTTTAATAACAATTTCAGACTTCATACATTTAGCATTTTTCTATTATATAATAATGTTGTGGACCTAGTAGATATTGATAGCGAGTTCTTCATTATTGGTTTTTCTTTTCATTTTTAGTTTTTGGTCTTTTGGGCCACACTCTTCAGTGCTCAGGTAACATTTTTGGGGTGACTTCTGAAAGTACTTGAGGAAACATATATTGTGCCAAAGTCACATGCAAAGCAATGTTTTACCTCCTGTGCTATCCCTTTGGCCAATTTTTTTCCTTGGAGATATCAGTCTTAGTTTAATGTTGTGATGTGTTAATTTTCTCACTATGTATAATTAATATATTAATATATATTATATATAATCTATATATCAGGCATTGTTCTGAGATTTTAAAGTCATGAATAGCAAGAGTTGTGTTGTAGGCAATATAATTGTTGGGAAGGGTACACAGGAAGGTTAGAAGAAACAATATTAAATAGTAATTATAGAGAAAAGATGAGTATATATATTCAAGAAGGGCTAGTTATATAATATTTTAGTGCATTTGTGTTCATGAGTTTAAAATGAAGACTTGGCTATGAAGTTTAGCTGTGAGCCTTTTCTCCAGTATAGTGTCAGATCATGAACACAGTGCCTAGTAGAATAGAGAATTTATTGTATTCATGTTGAGAAATTAAGAGAACTTGAGAACTGGAGTCAGTGTCTAGTGGCCTCACTGGGGGAACTCTTTGACTTGGAGACATGATGGTAGAGAAGATAATGTGATTGTTCAGGGAAAGGATGCTTAGATCTGATTTTATTTTATTTTATTTTTGTAATATTTTTATTGGGGCCATTGTGAAGTACAAGTCTTTTACAGTTGTATTTCAGGTGTTTAGTGACAGTGAATTAGAGCCATTTCCACCAGTAGTGTGGAGCTCCCTCCACCATAGTTCCTTGCGTGCATCCCAAATCTCCACCCCTAGCTCCCTGGACTACTAATGTACCAGGTCCATTTTGTGTTTAGCTTGTTGTAGTTTGGGTCTCTTGATTCTGTTGTTATTGACTTTGGCTTGGGTATTTATATCTGACCTCTTTTTTTTCTCCCCAGTCAGTGTTCCTGATACCACTTGGCCACTGGGTTTCATCTATCTTTTTTCCTTTTCTCAATTTGTAAAAATAGAAATATGAGACACAACAAAGTGATTCAACTTCTATGGTTCTATTGGAAAAGCAAGAGTCCCTATCTAGAATATAAGTAAAATTAAAAGAAAAAAAAATGGAGGGAGGGTATGCTTTTTTTTTTTTTTTTTTGCATAGGCATATCAAACATTGGGGAAATTAGAAAGAAATTTCAATTGTCCTAAGAGATACAGGGTGTCTCTGCCCATGCAGCATACTGTCATAAGACCAACTACAGGCTATGGCCATGTTGGTTGGCCACCCCAATGTCTCTTTTTATGGTCCCCCCCAAAAATTCTGCTCAGTCATGGTTGACAAAGTCAGTCTTCTGTAGTTAGAGATCTTGATTTTTGTACAGGTCCTAGGGTGAAGCCTAGGATAAAGTCTTTCTTTGTGGTCCTAGGAAAAGTTCTGCTTAGTAGCGGTTGTTGTAGTCTTTTGTAACTAGAGATATTGGTTTTTGTACAGATTCTAGGGCAGGGCATCTTCTGATTTCATCTCACCATTGCAGAGTAAAGTAGGGCAACCTGCCCATAGATCAAGTTGTTGTTTCTTCATCATCTGGGTGTTTTATGGGCCTACCATGGAGCATGTTGGTGCCAGCCTGGTATTCAGGCCTCCCCCAGAGAAAGTTTGTACTGGCATCATAATCTGTGCCGGTACCTATATTGGGATGTGAGGTTCAGGGTTGGATGATTGATGTCTGATCCATTAATGCCTAAGTCAAGTCTCCATGAAAAATGCTCAGGGTGAAAGGCAGCCCTATACTATAAAATTTATAAGTTACTATCCCTATAAGATAAGAACTTTTTTCTATATGTAAGATTTTCCCATTTTAGTGTTGCACCTGATTTTAGAAACAATATATTACTGATTTCAAGGTCAGAAAAATTCTTTAAGACATAATTGTCTGTAGTTGAGTAGGCAAAGATGTCATTGAGGACTTGGTGTCTTGACTTCATGTTTTTGTCTCTTCAGCCATGAATGTAAAAAGATAGACATTTTATAGAAAAACATATGACTAGTATCTAAAAATCATTATTATAAACTGACTTCATTTATAGATCAGAATTCTCCCTTTAATAGAAAACATTAGTCTGTCAGTCAACATTCTTGTTAATATTCTTGTTCATGGCACCAAATGTGACAAGACCATCTTCTCAATTTCGGTCCCTGGGAACACAATGAACATCTTAACCTTGATACTGGAGCCTATGTCGAACCAGTCAGCTCTACCTGGCAAAGTTCCTAAATGTAGAGGTAGGTTATTAGGTGGATAATGCCCTAGATGATGTTTCAAACATCAGTTGGTTTACATCATTCAGTGGTTAAGGAAGACGTGGGCTACACACACTTTATGAACAAGCTCTTATTAATGAGGAATGAATGTAATTTAGACAAAACAGTCTTTGGTTTTGGCATCTTTCACAAGTGATCTGGATCTTGTTATTAACTTACCTTCTGGTTTAGCTTCACAGGAAACTTAGCAGGCTGTGATTGCCTTTATCTATCCCAGGCCAAACGTCTCTGTTGCCTAGAAACCTTGGACTTTTATTTGTTTGTAAAATCACTTTATTAGAGTACAACTATTGTATAGGTAGAAAAGTGCGCAAAACATAAATGTGCAGCTTATTGAATTTTAATGATGTGAATGTATTCAGGATGCTTAATAATCTGGCTATTTCCAATACCGTAGCACACCCCCTGACCCACTTTATGACTCACCCATGAGCCCTTCCAGTCATTATCCCTCTCCTAAAGTAAACCTTTTTCTGCCTTCTTACAATGTAGATTGATTCTATATCTCTTGCTTTGATAATTGCACAGGATATCTGGTAATGGCAAGCAGGCACACCAGTTAAACCTAATGGTATTGAAATTACGTTCAGGTATTTCTTTTCTTCCTTGGCCCGAAATTCTTGCTGCTATTGACTTTCGTCTCCCAGAGTAAGAAAGTATAACTTTCCAGCATGAAGAACTACATTGCCCTCAAACACGACTGCTAATTATGTAATGACCTAAATTAACATAATATGATTTCTAGAATCCAAGCTTTGCCTTTTGAGTTTATATATTTTTATTTGTTTTTCAAAGATGACCTTAGGAGCATTTTTTGGAGTGGTCCGAAGAGTCCTGCCGGGAACAACCTATTTAGAGCAAGGCTAATTGTACGAGGCAGTGTTTAATCTTTCATTTGTGTGTCTGTACTGGAGACAGTTTGCCTGATAAAGGTAACAGATGCTGACATAAGTGCTCTTCTGTCCTTTTGCAACAGAGGAGAGCTGGGAGATGTCAGTGAGGCAGGGTTTTCCTGTGCACATTTTGAATTGATGGGAGGACTTCGTCCAGACAAACGGCAGCATTCTACCAGAGTTTCTATGGAAACGAACAATGTCAGATGAGATCAACAGCTGAATGCTATTTCCTCCAAAGGAGACGTAGGTTATACGATTTTGGATCAGTCTCATCTGGAAGAAACAAAGGAAGATGGGAAGGGACAACCAAAAGGATAATTTATTTATCCAGGAGTGTACAGATTTCCCTTGTTACATAGTTCATGGCAAAGGTTGTGACACTTAGGTGATTCTTTTTATTCTAGTAATTAATTATTTTATATGTTTGTGGGATACTTACATTTAGGAATCACCAAAAACAGAAAAGAGTCAGAGAGAGACCGAGAGAGAAACCCATGAAGTAAAATAATGTATAGTATTTTATGAATTTATTTTTGCTTTTTCACTATGCTTTGAGTGTGAATTTCATAGGGGAGAATGTGTAAGTCAGAAATTGATATTATTATGTGCATATAAGCTTTTATAATTACTTTCCCTATGGGTGTATCTATATGTCTCTAAACAGATTACAGTACATGTACATACATAACCATATTACCTTTTTTAGCTATGTGTGGCTAAGGAGTATGTCATTGTATTTCCAGCCTGGGCCATTTTAAACAGCTGCTCTTGGGAGACAGTACAACCTGCAAAATGTATGGCAGCCTAATTTCTGCACCCCCAGATCTACTGAGATTTGCATTGAATTGAATTTGAATTACAAAGAGTTTACTTAAAAAACAGAGTGGGTTTGCACTCTATCTTGCAATTTAGATTTAATAAGGATCTCCCCTAATTCAGATCAACCGCTATTGCTAGCAGTGCATTATTTATTCATCAGATGCTTATTGAGCTCTTTACTATTTAGAAAGCATTTTTCCAAATACTGTCATCTACAAACCTAAGTCAGACACAGGAAATCAAACTTCTAAGCTACAGTAGAAACTAAGAAATGCAAACAGGCATTTAAATTAGTAAGAAAGGTGCCTTTTTATATTTGAATAAAAAGTTTTAAATTTAATTGAAGAATGATTTACAGTTAGTTAAAATTGTGCTTTAGGCGTATAAAATTTAAACTCCAATCCAACACTGCTCTCAACACCACACCAACGTTCATTCCTGTACTCCTTCTGCTACACCTGCCACTTGGACAGACACAATATAAAGTTCAGTGCAGCTCAGAGCTCATGTTTTCAGTGTTGTTGAGACTGTGGGAGAATTTTGGATACATAGCTCTACCACTCTCCCACATCACCAATATACTTGAAACCCTGATCCGTGTTTCCTGTATTTCCCTTTCCCATCTTCTTCTTACCTCTTTGATTTCTTTCTTAACTCTGGAATCAAGGGTGATCTAGACATCCTCCTCTTAACTACATTATATTTCTTCATCCAGTTGTGTTCTACAAATATGTGAGATCATCCTGTGTTTGTCTTTGTATTTTCTAGCTTACATCACTCAACATATCTTCCTGTTCCAATGAAGTTGCAGCAAATTGCATGATTTCATTGTTCCTTACAGTTGCATAGTATTACTTTGTGTATATATTACATATTTTTATAATTCAGAACCACATCTTCATAATTAATTGCTTTATACCTTGGTTGATTCCATATTATTGCTATTTTCCTGGAAGTATTTTTTATTCAATGCTTTAAATATGCCACTCTAAACTTTTCTGGCTTGTAAAATATCATATGGAAGATCTCTTACATTCGTTTTTTTTATCTCTTTACATTCTTATGTATTTGTATTTGAGTCCTTGTATCTGAAGACTTTTTTTCTCCTGATGTTTTAAGTTGTTATTTTTTTTATTTTTACCATTTTAATTGTATTTTTAATTATATTTCTTTGTTTTGTTTTCTTTGAGTCTATTTTGTTTGGTGCACTTTTGGCCCCTTGACTCTCTACAGATTCCTCTCCAAGAATCAGGAGAGTTCTCATTTATTTCTTCCACTAGCCTCACTTCCCTTTTCCCTCTTCTTTTCTCTTCTCCCTATTATTCCTATGATTCTGTAGATAATTTCTCTTGTTATTATCTAGTATGATTATTATATTTTTTACATTCATTTCTCTTCTATCTTGTCACTTCATTTTCGGTGATGGCTAGTATTTTGTTGTTAATATCACTGATATGTTCCTCTCTATGTTGAAATCTATTGCTGTGATTGTTACTATATTTATTTAACTTCATCAATTCCATTTGTATGGGACTCTTGTTACCCTGGATCACTTCATCTTTCAGTTGGTTGAATTGCTCTTCTAGTGATTGCCTTATTTCCATGACCATTGCATGGAGCATTGATCTAAGTTCCTTATCAATGAGATTTTGGAATTTATTTGAGGTCAGTGATTTGTCAGGAGTAGTGTTGCTATCTGCAAGAGTATATAGCGTCCTTTATTTCTTCATTATCTTAAAGATTTGAGTTTTGATTTGCAATTGCCTGAGATCTGAACTACTTCTTTATATTACAACAAAATGTTCCTCCCTATATTTTATGAATATAACAATTTCTGTGCTCTTAAGATTCTATTTCACTGTTTATGCAGGTGGATATCTAATAATCCCATCTTCATGGATGGTGACTATGGTTTTTGAAGCAAGATATCAAAACAAGCAACACTTAGAGTTAATGGGTTTGAATGGGCAAAATTGTCATGCAGATGTTAATGCTTCTTGTGGTTTGGGTTGAAAGGCAGGCAGTAGTGTAAGGACTTCCTTCATCCAGAGGACATAGCAGGAATCAAGCTCCATCCTTCCTGGGAGGAGTCAGCCTACCCCATGTAGATCCCTGAAGAAGTGATATATGCTGAGGCCTCTCCTGGCCTATGATGGGTCTCGACGAGATTATGTTCGCTGGGGTGTTTCTTGGCTGCCTCATGCAGAAAAACAGGAAATCAGGCAAGGAGCAAAGAAGGAAACCAGACAGGGAGCAAAGAAGTGGCTGTTTTTTTTGTCTTTTTTGTGCCCAAACACATGGCAGGAATCAGGCTACACCCTTCATGGGTGGAGTCAGCTTACACTGTGTAGAACCCTGAAGAGATTATGTCCACTGGGGCATTTCTTGGCTTGTGCTGGGCCCAAAAGAGATTTTGTCTGCTGGGGCTTTCTTGGCTGCCTCACATGGAAAAGCAGGAAATCAGGCAAGACACATTAGTGTCACACAAACTCATATATCTTGGAATCAACTTAACTAAAGAGAAGAAGGACTTATACAAAGAAAACTACAAAACCCTCCTTCAAGAGAAGGGCTGGAGTTGTGGCACAAGCGGTAGGGCGTTTGCGTTGCACGCAGCTAACCTAGGACTGACTGTGGTTCAATCTTCGGGCATCCAATATGGTCTCTTTAGCTAGGAGTGATTTCATAGTGCATAGCCAGAAATACCCCCTGAGCGTCACTGGGTGTGGGCCAAAAAGCAAAAATAAATAAATAAATAAATAAGAGAGGAAACACAGAAATGGAGAGACATGCCCTGCTCATGGATTGGTAGGATTAACATAATTAAAATGCCAATACTCCCAAAGCATTATACAGATTTAATGAAATTCCTCTATATTACCTATGACATTCTTCAAAGAAGTCAATCAAACACTCCTGAAATTCACTTGGAATAATAAACACTTGGAAATAGCTAGAGCAACCCTTGGAAAAGGAATATAGGAGGCATCACTTTGCCCAACTTTAAATTGTATAACAAAGCTATAGTCATTGAGACAACATAATATTGGAATAAAGACATAACCTCAGATCAGTGGAATAGACGAGTGTTCAGAGAATGCTAACCAGACATACAATCAATTAACTTTTGATAAAGGAGCAAGAAATGCAAAATGGAGCAAGGAAAGCCTCTTCAAGAAGTAGTGTTGGCACAACTGATCAGCCACTTGCCAAATGCGAACTCAGACCTCCATCTAATACCATGTACAGAGTTCAAATCCAAATGGATTAAACACCAGGATAACAGACCTGAAACCATAAGGTTTATAGAATAACATGTAGATAAAACACTCCATGGCATTGAGACTAAAGGCATCTTTAAGGTGGAAGCAGAGATAAACAGATGGGGTTATATTAAGCTGAGAAGTTTCTGCACTTCAAAGGAAATAGGATACAAAAGCCACTCACAGAGTGGGAGAAAATATTCACCCAATACCCATCAGCTAAGAGACTAATATAAAAAAATCTACAAGGTGTTGACAGAACTTAACAGAAAAATACATCTAACCCCATCAAGAAATGGGGAGAAGAAATGAACAGACACTTCCTTAAAGAAGAAATACAAATGTCCAAAAGGCACATGAAAAAATGCTTCATATCACTAATCATCAGGAAGATGCAAATCAAAACAACTATGAGGTACCATCTCATGCCACAGAGACTGGCACACATCACAAAGAACAAGAACAATCAGTGTTGGCGGGGATTTAGAAAGAAAGGAACCTAGCAGTGGAGACTGTTAAAATAAGAGTTGAGTTGAGGGCCCGGAGAGATAGCACAGTGATGTTTGCCTTGCAAGCAGCCGATCCAGGACCAAAGGTGGTTGGTTCAAATCCCGGTGTCCCATATGGTCCCCCGTGCCTGCCAGGAGCTATTTCTGAGCAGACAGCCAGGAGTAACCCCTGAGCACCGCCGGGTGTGGCTCAAAAACCAAAAAAAAAAAAAAAAGAGTTGAGTTGAGGCATATATAAAATATTGATACTTTACCAGTCATCCATGACTGCAATAGCATTGCATGATAATCCTCCCAAAATGTCATTTATTTTTGCTCACAAATTACCAGGTCCAGACTGGTAATTTTTATTGGGGCTTAGTCTATGTATTTGTGCGAAATGGGATTGGTATAACTTGAATAACCCCAGGTAAGAATGACAGACCATTTACACTAATCTTGTTCTTCATGGCTGAGCAGTGTTTCCAGAGAAGGAAAGGAAGTATAGAAGCATGGAAGAACATTTGATGGCTAGATTTTTAATTACTTATGTCACATCAGTTTTATTCTGTTGAAACTCTAGAGCCAGAATGGAAAGAAATGTCAAAGTCATGGGTCGAAGAAAAGGAGTAAGAGAGGTATTACTTGAAGGTGATTAATTCTTTTTTTTTTTTTTTTTTTTTGTTTTTGTTTTTGGGCCACACCCGGTAACGCTCAGGGGTTACTCCTGGCTATGTGCTCAGAAGTTGCTCCTGGCTTGGGGGACCATATGGGACACCGGGGGATCGAACCGCAGTTCGTCCAAGGCTAGCACAGGCAAGGCAGGCACCTTACCTTCAGCGCCACCGCCCGGCCCCGAAGGTGATTAATTCTTAAATGGAGAAATCAATCTGCTCCAGCAAAGTGCCAAATGTTGTGTCTTGGAAATAGGAAGTTATTTGGTTCAACTTAGTCCAGGGGTCTGGAAGTCTCACCTGTGCTGTTAGGTGAAAAAATAAAAAGGAATGATCATGAGACACTTTAAAAATGGGGAGCTAGGATGGTATCCCCTGATTTTTTTCTTTAGGACTAAGGGACAGCAGCAGATTAAAACAATGGAATGGCTGTGGAGTCCTTGGTCAAGCTTGCCTCTAATGGCAATTCACTTGAGCTATAAAAAAGACATTTCCATTTTGGGGAGGAGCAGGATATAACCTAATTTAATCAGGGACCAGACCATCTTAGTTTGGTGCATTCTTTGATTTCCTGGTAGCTTTGAAATAAAGGAACTTGAATATTTAGAAGGAATAAATTAAGTGACTCATCTTCTGCCAGACTTGGAGGTGTTCATTGACCTTGTTCAAAGTAAATTGGGTTTAAAGCAGTGGTTCTCAAGTCAACAGTGTTAACATCACCCAGAAAGCGGATAGAAATGCAGATTCCCAAGTCTCATTTCAGACTCACTGGATTAGGCGCTCTAGGAGAAGGACCCAAGAATTAATGTTTTAACAGCTATTTTTTTGAGATTCTGCTTTTTGCACATATTAAAGGAGAATTAGATGATCCAACATGGCTTTGACAGAAACTATCAGAGAGACATGCTTAGCATACACAAAAATGGCCTATTTTAATTTAAAATCATTAGTCATTGTTTAGAATAAACATCTGCCCAATGAATGTTAGGTATATACTTATTCTTGGCACATATGCTATAACATTATTTGTAGTTGATCTGAAAGAAAATGCTGCTAAGCTTCCTTTTTGGCTGTTCAGATGAACAAAATAAATTACTTTTAGAAAGAAGCAAGACTTCCTGTCAGTAAATGGTTCCAGTGGGGATTCTCATCAGGTTTGTGACTCTCAACAGCAGTCAGATGCATTTGAAAATTTCATGTGATTGTGATGCAGCCCATAATCCAACCTCTGTTTCTTAAGTTGCACTTCAGAGAGTCATTTGCCAACAGAGGACTGGAGGAAATATATCTCAAAGTTCCTTGTGACTTCCTTATATATATATATATATATATATATATATATATGTGTGTGTGTGTGTGTGTGTGTGTGTGTGTGTGTGTGTGTGTGTGTGTGTGTATGTATCTTTATTAAGCACCATGATTACAAGCATGTTTGTAGTTGTTTTTTAGTTATATAAAAAATGAGAACACTGCCCTTCATCAATGCAACATTTCCACCACCAATGTCCTCCATCTCCCTCCTTCCCCACCCCTTGCCTCTATTCAAGACAGGCATTCTATTTATCTCACTCACTGGATTGCCATGTTAGTTGTCAGTGCAGTTATTTCTCTAACTGAACTCACCAACCACTCTTTGTGGTAAGCTTCATATCAGGGGCCGGACCTTCCAGCTCTCATCTCTACTGTCTCTGTGTATTATTATAATAATGTCATTTATTTTTCTTAAAACCCATAGATGTGTGAGACTATTCTGTGTCTATCTCTCAGTGACATCTCTACGATTGTTTAAATTTCAAGTTTTTGATCCTTCTCATGAGACTAGCCACTTTTAAAATTAATCTTTTAACTTGAGCTACTTTGGAAGGGGAGGATTTTCAGAACATGAATATGAAGGAGACTGTAACAGTTAAAAGGACGCTGAAGGGCAGAGGGAATCATGTTCTCTTGTGCACTGAGTTCTTCTCTGCTTGATTATGCAAACAATTAACATTAGGCATTAGTGGGAGAACATTTTTAATTCCCTTTGACTGGAATTTTACATGCTTAAATTCCAGAGTAAATAGGATAGACAGGCCTGGGGTTTTTAATCATTGTCCTAATAAGTGGAGGGGACCTTTGGAAAGTGTTAGGAACAATGAAAAAAGGGACTCAGCTGAGCAAGAGGGTGACAAGGACAAGACCAGATTCTCTCGCTCTGAAATGAGCTAAATTTCTCTGATACAAATATTATTTCTTAGACCAAGCACTCTTGAAATTCATATGGAACAATAAACTTTAATGGATTGTTAAAGAATTCCTTGGGGGGATATAACGGGGGCATCACTTTCCCCAACTTCAAAGCAGTAATAAGTAAAAAGGCATGGTATTAGAATAACAGACTCTCAATCAATAGAATAGTCTTAATATCTAGGGACAGATACCTGGATATGAGCAAAAATATGAAGTAGAGCAAGAAAAGTTTCTTCAACAAGTGGTGCTGGGGAAACTGATCAACTACTTACAAGAAACTGAACTCAGACCTCTATACAACCATGCACAAATGTCAAATCAAAATGGATTAACGATCTTGATCTAAGATCTAAAACCATAAGGTACATGGAGGAAAACGGGGAGAACTCTCCATGACATTAAAGCAAAGGCATCCTCAAGAATGAAATATCACTGACCAATCAAGTGGAATCAAAGATAAACAAATGGTACTATAATAAATTAAGAATCTTCTGCACCTCAAAGGAAAGAATGACCAGGATATAAAGACAGCCCATAAAATAGGAATAATTATCCACCCCAAAACCATCTAATCAGGGATTAAAATATGAGATATATAAGGTACTAGTAGAGCTTAACAAGAAAAAATATCTAATTTCATCAAAAATGTTGTGAAGAGAGGAATAGAAACTTCCTCTCAGAATAAATACAAATGATCAAAAGGTACATGAAAAATATATCCAATTTATTAATCATCAGGGAGTTGCAAATCAACAATGCAATAATATTTCATACCACAGAAACTATCACCCATCGAAAAACAAAAACAAAAGAAATCAGTGCTGGCTTGGATGTGGGTAGAAAGACTCACCCTCACTGGTACTGGGAATTTAGACTGGTCCAACACTTTTGGAAAACTATGGCATTTCTCATAAAAACTAGAAATTGAGCTTCCATATGACTTAACAATACCTATTCTGGGACTATATTCTGGGGACCCCAAGACACAATGCAACAAAGGCATCCGCACTGCTCTATTCAGTGCAGCACTATTCACTATAATATGTGGGGTCTCTGCTTGTAGTGTCACACAAGAAATCAGATAGAGTCACGGGAGAAAATGCATTTTTGGCCAGGGGTTGTTGAACAGTTTCTTGAATCTTACTGAGCCAGCCAAGTTTCCTCCTTCTGCTGTTTTCCCTGCCACTTTTATTAGTCAGAGTTTAACATAAATCACTTGAGGACTAATTAACTCAAAAAAAGTAAAAGGAAAAGTTATTTTACAGATGTACGACAGCAATTCATGTTAGCCAGAATCTGGAAACAACTAGTTTCAAAGAATAGATGAGTGGTACATAGAAGCAATGGTACATCTACACAATGGAATACTACACAGCTCATAGGAAAAATGAAGTCATGAAATTTTCTTATACATGCATAGACATGGAGAGCATCATGTTGAATGAAATGAAATATAGAGAGACAGACATAGAATGATCATTCTCATCTGTGGGATATTTTAAAGATTGCATTTTAAAAATTGCATATGAAGAGAGCGATATTCAAAGACAATAGAAAGGATGTGTGGAAAATACAGAGAAGAGACCACTATGACAATAATAGTTGGAAATTATCACTGGACATGAACTGAGAATTGAAAGGTAATAAAGTGTTTTGCATGATACCTCTTCAATGACAGCATTACAAACCATGGTGCCTGAAAGGAAAGAGAAAGAGAGAAACAAGTATCTGCCATAGGTGCAGGCTGAGGTGGGAATGGGAGTTCAGGAGAGTAGCTGGAAAAATGGGTGGTGAAAGAATGGGTGTTGGAAACTCAACTATAAACTCTTTAACTATATCTTATGGTGTTTAAATAAAAAAAGTATTTCTAGGGCTGTTCCTAAATCTGGGTGATCTTTATGTTAAGTTAAGGTTATACCTTATGGCCTTATAAGTTATACTTATGGCAGATAAGGTTATATTCTTGAAGTATACAGAGTATTCGTTTACCTTTAGTTCCTCATGCCCTGATGACCCACATATTGTATTTTTCAGGGAGGCCAAACTTGTGGGGAGAGGGATTGCAGAAGGTTACCTAGATTTCGTTGAGTTCAAAATCTCTTCTGTGCTTCTTCCTACCTATATGATCTAAATCTAGTTACTTTGTGTCTCAGCTTTCTCATCTTTAAAATGAATTATTCATAGTGTATTAAGATACTTAATTGACCTCACATAAATGAAACATATAAGCAGGCATTGAACATAGCTCTCCATAAATTTTGTTTTGTATTACTCTGAACTTCAATATCTTCTATGTATCATGGCTGTTAGTGGTTATTTTAGCCTTAAACAAATTTTGAGTATTCAATTCATTTTCAGATATGTAGTAGTGGATCTCCTTTATGACAATTAGGGGTCTTTATTTGCGTTCCCTAATCTTGAGGTGTTTGTTTAAACTCTAATGAATCATACCCTGCAACATTACATTTGAATCATTGCTTTTCATTTACTGAAATGAACTTTCCCACATCATCCAGAAACCCCCAGGAGAGCGAGTTTTCATTTCCCATTGCAAATTGAATTCAATTAGAAAGCTGTAAAAGAATGCCATATAATGTCACAGAGAACGTAATGACATTTCCAAAATATTTTTGAGAAACTTGAACTCTAAATCAATTTAGTTCTGCTAGTAAGGACAAAGACTTAGTCATGGAAAAAATTTAATCTGATGACTTGCTTTTATTAGAATTATGGATCCAGTGGAGATTAAGAATGTTAATTTGGAAGATGAAAGTCAATTGATCCTCTTTATTAACTTCCAGATGAAAAATAGGCCATACCAACCATATACATGACATCACCCTAGTCTACTACATTTGATTATGTCATTGGATAATAAATTGAGAAGTTTTGTGAGATAGTTTTGTTAGTCAGCATAGGATTCTATTTTATTTATTTTATGATCAGTGAAATAATGAGTATTTAGATAGAATAAACGATGTTCATGTTGTTGTTTTACTTAAAACTTAAGATTTTATTTTAAGTAAAATTCTCTGAATTTATGCATATACTCGGTCTTTCTGTATTTAGATATATAATATTGCATACCTTTTTTTGCAAGAATACTAATGCAATATGGTATCTATATCATTGACTTAAAACATTGAGCATTTCTATGTTTGGGCTTGTTTTAGGCCATCCAAGAAATTAGTCTAACTTATTGATTTTATTGGGGCTCACTCTTCTGATGAATGCTGTGATAGCTTTCTGGTCAAGAACCTTTTGGAGGTGGCCACATATAGACTCCTAATTCATAAAATTAGCTTACCCCTGTTAATATAGGGACATGAACATTGTAAGGAAGCAAAAGACTTATAGTATAAATTAGCATAAATTCTCAGCACTGAAGTTAGTGTCATTTAGATTAAGTAAAACAAGCAAAAAGGCAAAACTAACTTCCTGGACTCAAAAAAAGCTGTTACTGGACAGCAAGGACAAGTTGGTTAGAGAAATAAGTAGAAGACTTTAGGTGGTAGAATGTCATTGAAGTTTTAGTACTGTGAGTCATGAGAATGATATATTTATAGAAGCATAAATATAAATTCCTACAATTCACAATATTTAAAATAATATATCAATGTTGATATTGATACATTAATATTAATCATATTAATAAATAATAACATAAACCAATAATAAAAAGTAAGAAGTAATTTTATCATATGTCTTACTGCTAATAAGCAATAGGAGGGAAGAACATCTCCTTAAGAGTTACTATAATTAATGTCCATAAATTAATATTTGACATGAAAATCATCTTCACTTCTTGAAATTTAAAATTTTGACTCACTTTCTAGAAACTTTATGAAGTCTAGGTAGTCTACTTGTCTTATTAGAATCTGCAAAACTCTGGAAAATATTGGCCCAATGTGAGATGATTGTTCTGTGGAACGCTGGCTAATGTGACTGATCTGCATTTGCCAAATAGGATTCCCTCAAACTCTTCAGAGATCTGTGGCTTTATACTACTTCCAAACATGGATAGCTTTCCTATGAAGTAATCTTTCCCTTTCCTATAAAGTAGTTAAAAATGAACAATTTTGTCAGGGTATTTAGGAAGCCAAGCTTCCCCTTCATTATCTGTAAATTTTTAAGTTAGGTCTAATATTCTAGTCTGTGGCATATTTCTGTAACACTCAAATGTATACAAATGTTTTAGCTCTGTTACATATTTCTGAAATGTTATTTTGAGAAGTTTGAGTGCATGTAGTACTCATTATAATCTTATGTATTTTTCTGCCTTGTGCATGAGGAAACAGTGACTTGCCTATCATCTCATAGTCATAATTTTAAACTAGATTACTGTTTTGCTAGTGGCTTTCTTTGAGATCCATGGAATATTACAGAGGGGTCACTGGTAAAGATCCTGTAAGTGAGGAGTCACAGAACAGTATAAGGTCAACCAACAGGACTAGGGGCCACAGGAAGTAAACAAATTTGGAATGGGGCCATGGTCTGAAAAAGGTTGAAAACAATGATCTAGATTTCATCACTCCAAACTCCATGCTGCTTATACATTTTGTATCTCACAAATTACCTTTCTTTTTTAATCAAGAGCTTTGTTGTTCCTGGTGGCCAGCTCTGCCCATGCTATGAACATTGGAATGTTTCCAGGAGTCAGTTGTAACCTGTGTACATTTTGAGGGAGGTGAAGATAACTTTCTGGTTGTTCACATGAAGAAGGTGGATTTCCAAGAAAGTGCTGAATCATATATTTTCTAAAAAGGGTCCAGAGTGCCAAATAAATTTGTGACCCTGTCATCTAATCACTGGCTACTGGCTTCCTATCTAAGGAGCAGTGTCATCTGTCCTGTGTGATAAGTTGAAAACATTTATACTACTGTAACATTTCACAAAATGTAATCTGGGGTACTTTATTCCAGTGTTATTCTTAGTAAGATGAATGCCTTTTGTTGTTGTTGTTGTTGTTGTTGTTGTCATATATGCAACTAGCAATAATTAGCGCTCTGGAAACCTTAGAAATGTTGTGGTTTTTCCTTTTATTTTTAACTCAACATATTCTGAAACATACTCATTGAACTACTAGCTTCTGCATCTGTTTTCACATACTATCTTCCCCACCCCCTCCTCCAAAGGGAGAGTCCTATGTTTCCAGTTGGCTAATCACAAGTATACTGCTAACTGCTAATGGCTAAAGCTTGACTTTGCTTTTTATCTGCTAGATAAGCAGCAAGTGCAAAATAAGAACTAAGTAAATTTGGTTTGAGAATCATTGTTCTTGAATGTGTAGATATAATATCTTTGATTATTGCTTTATTTAGAGATTGCATCTGGGAAAGTTTTACAAATTCAGTATTTAAGGTTTCGCCCAGGATTTATTGAAAGGTCACCAGCATTTTAATTAGCTTAATTGTAAAGAATTCATAAGCATAGAACGTTAAAAACCACTGATTTAAACCATACAGTAATTGTTTCTGTTTAACAATAAATTAAGAAATGAAGAGCAGAGAGCCCTCGTTTGATATGCACTTCAAGGGGACATACAGGATTAAGGATTTTGTTTCCTGATGGTGGTATGAATGCCAAAGCTTTAAGATTTTTATCCTCTTCTTGCCAGATTAAAAGCTGTAAAAAAAGCAGGGGCATAGAATGGTTTTCTTTTTTGATTTGTTTGTTTTGTTTTGTTTTGTTTTGTTTTGGCCACAGGCTGTAAAAAAAAGTGACATAGAATGGTTTTTTAAATTTGTTTGTTTATATTTTTTGTTTGTTTTTTGTCCACACAGGGAGTGTTACTCCTGGCTATGCACTCAGAAATCGCTCCTTCTTGGGGGACTATATGGGATGCCAGGGGATTGAACCTCAGTCCGTCCTAGGCCAGCTGCTTGCAAGGCAAACGCCCTACAGTAGTGCCACTGCTCTGACCACATGAACGATTTTCTTATGACTTTTTGACCCAGTATAGGAGGAGCTGCACTGGTGTAGCTCAGAGCTTACTTTTGACTCAGAGCTCAAAAATCAATCCTGGCAGGGCTGGGATGCCTGGGCCAGGTACAAGGCAAGCATCCTAAATCCTTGGGGCCCCTGACTTTCTCTTTTTAAGTTATTATTTTTACCCCTGGGAAGGCCTCTTGCAAATTTCCCTTTTGCTTTAATTAATTAGATACATACCTACCCATTAGGCCAATAACTCACAATGTGTAACAGGAAAACTCTCATGGCTTTGGTCATGACAAATGCTGTCCAAGAGAAATATAATGACAGTGATATATATAAAGTTTTTTGATAACAACAATTTTTAAAAACAGAAAACAGGCAAAATTAATTGTTATTTTGATTTTTAGTTAGCTTAATAGCTATATTTTATTGAGCTCTAGATGATGATTTCAACCTGTAGCTAGTACAAAAAAACTGTGAGGCATTTTACATTCTTTCATACCTATATTTGGAAAGCAAATAATAAAAATATTTTGTGTTTATACCCCATTTCAGTTCTGATGCTAAATTTTCACCAGATACTTCGATCATTTAGATGAATCACATAAAAGTTTGGAAAGTTTTCACATACCCAGTTTGCTCCTTGCAACAAAACAAATCAAATATTAAATTTTAGGGTATGTAACAAATTATATTTTTTAGTTATATTTAAGTTCCTTAGTAGCTCCAGGTGGTCAGTATGTAGTAAGAACAGTGTAGGACTAGTTCCTTTTACATAATCTGTGTCTAAAGCTGTAAAGTAACCACAGACTGGGAGTTTCTTCCAGCTCCTCCCAACAGCTCTGCCCCAGTGAAAAACACATCTTGTTTCGGTCTTGTTAGTCATAAACTCTGAATCAGGAGGGTTCCATAAACAGAGGCCTGTTCTTAATTCTCACTCCTTCCAGATGGTATCCTCCATATTTCCCAAACTGCTTCCTTCAGTGGTCTGTAATTCTGCTTTGGTCTTGATTGTCTTGTTTTGCTGCTTCTTCTGGCTCATGAGCTCCAAAGAGGTGGGCATGAAATGAAGCCTGTCCATTTCAGTGCAGCTTTGATTATAGGAGCTCAGCAGGGTTATGGGTTGATGACTATCTTTGGGTCCTTTGTGAGCTGCTCCTGTGCATTTCTGTGGGTTCCTAGAGATTTAAGTTATTCCTGGACTTCTGGCCACAGGCTTTCACGTTTACACGGTTCTGTTGTAAACTAAATATATTAAGTTTATCTTCTCAGGTAAACACCCTTAGTAGGAAATATTTTAGAAAATTGGGCGATTTTCTCTAGGAATCTCTAAATAAAAGGCTAATTAAAATGATAGAATAGTCAGTTCAGTTCTAAGAGATACTGTTCATGTTCTCTTAGATTCTAGAATAAATGGACTCATTTGGTAGCCATGAAATATACCTGTTTCTTGGAAAAGAACGTTCTGTGGAGGATACATTTCCCTAATGACTAATCTTTATCTATTGCAATAAAAGGACTTATCTAAAGCGTTGTTTGTGCACTGTTTAATTTATGTAATAAAGAAATTAGTCTAGTTTACTTGAAAATAACTACAATTTAAGCATTCTCTCAGTTTCTGAAAATCATTATTAAGGTCTAAATATTTTCTGTCAAAATGATTTATTCTTAAATTTCTGAAAGCATTATAGCATTCATTAATTGTTTTCTATATACATTTATAAATATATGTATAAGATTTATCTTAGTTGTTTTCCCAGCATAAAAGCAGTTATATTTGCTAGTAATCAACAAAACTTTTCATAAATAGCTGGGCAGTAATTGTCTCTTTGACAACTATTCTTCTCTTTCCTTGTAACTATCAGCAAATCAACCACATGCAAATGGAAGTCTGTCTAAGCCACAAAAGTCTTTAGGAAAGGACTATAAGTTTGGATTTTTATGGGAGCCTAGAAGATAGTTCAAATGGTTTAGAACAAGCCTAGAATAGGCAAGGCCCTGAATTCAATTGCTGGTATAGATGGTGCTGGAACACTTCTAAGGTAGTCAGGTGACCCCTCATCATGGGTGAGAAATCATGTCCATTTTGGTCAACCATTAAAGACTTTGAATACAGCTGATTAGAGATACTGCAGAAATTCGGGTATTAGTCGTGAATGAGTTTCATGAGTCAGAAAGTATTCAAACACATGGATGCATATTTTTCTTATGTAACAAAGTAGTTCACAGCTTGATAGTCTAGGACTGGTTAAAGATCAAAATGATTTCTGTAGTAATCCAACCTTTGTACATATTCATTCTCCCTCATCCTTAGTAGGTTAGCCTTTATTCTGATACACTATGTTCTTGCTTTAAATTGGCTGTCAAAACTCAGACAGTCACAAAAATTCTCCCAGTATAGAGCAAAAGTGGCAGAACAACTGTATATTCATGAGAAAAGCAGAAGTGTAGCCCTAAAATCTCAACATACCTCTTATTGAACTTACCAGGGTTACAGGGTAACCACAGCTGTAATTTTCTTAGAAAATAGGAAATACTTTTTGTTGGGTTTATTTTCATCACCCTCTGAAATCAGGTAGAAAGATTTTGGGTGGTCAAGTGCACCACCTGCTCAGGCATCTGGTCTTATTTTGCTGGTTGTTACATTTCATTACAGGGATTTAACTGTGTCCCCTGGGCAGCATAGCATTTCAAGTAACCCAAATTTAAGCAGCATTTCCATCTGATTTGAAATATTAAATGGCATTATTCATATGCTTATGTAAATTTTATATAACATACTATATGACACCAAAGGAACTCTTGCGAAATATATTTTTTCAGATCTGACCTTTTTAAGGTATGACCTTTACTGTATGTGGGTTTGCAAGGCTTGTGTAAAGAATAAAGTGGAGGGACTGGAGTGATTGTTCAGCAGGTAAGGGATTTGCCTTAATTGCTGCTGAGTTTGGTTTGATCTCAGGAGTCAGACCTGTTTATGGCCACATATGGCCCTCAAACAAAGCCACACACATAGAATGAAGTTGAAATGAAAGAAAATTCATACTCACTTCAGTTTTGTGACTTACCAAGTTTTGTCCTGACTAGGGAGATAGATGTGCATTGGAGCAAGATTTAATAGTCAGGAATAGTAAACTCAGTATTTTAATCTATAAGAGCCAAAGTCATACATAGTTCAGCAGTAGGACATGCCTACTCAGGTTTAATTCCCATCTCCCATATGGCCCCCTTGTGTGGCATGAAATGCAAAATTTTTAAATTAATTTACTTTGATCTTGTGTCCTGTGTACACTATTTCTGGCCTTTATAATTAGGCATATTTACATGTACATTTGCATATATTCACATATGTATACTTGTATGTTAGACATAGGTATATACAATAACCTTGTAACAGTGCTTATTTCTTAGGCATCTAATTGGGATGACAGGTTACGACTTCATATTCTTTTTTAATTTTTAGAGTGATCATCTCAAGTTAGTATAATTGCTTATTGTTGGTTTAATTTTTTTACCATTTCTATATTTTCAAAATGAAAATCCTTAAGAAATAAATATTTTGATAGATTGTTACTTACAGGGCCTTATTACAGTAGGATACAAAACTTACATGGAGCGGAGGAAGTCGTACATTTAGAAATTTTTAAAAGTTACCACCAAAGGGTATAATTTTTTCTTCTCCCCCTTCCAAATGTGTTTATTCCAAACAAATCATTTACTAAACTCTAACAACTTTTCTCCCTTTTTTCCTTTTTATCCTTTTTCTCCTCTTTCCAAAAGAATAAGGCACCATGAATAAAGTTAGCTGTCTTCCTTTAACATTCTGCATTTATATAATTTGGTAAAAATTATGTAAATACAAATTAATATAAACTATATAAATACAGGATATAATTTGAGACAAAAGAGCAAGCCATATTAACATACTGAATGTGTTTCTAATGGGGCAATCAAAACATTACTTATACTTCTACATGTGTATCATATTTATATTCAGAAGCAATTACTTTTTCTCTAACTGTACATGTTCATGTGCATCAAAAATAGTTTTGAAAAAAGTCAGAAAGTTATAGTGAAGAAATAAAATATTTCCTGCATATTTTCATCCAGGCAAATTACTGCTAATACTTCGTTGCATTTATTACCAATTTTCCAGGTATATGATAAACTATACTATCCTTTGGGGGCCACAGCCAGACTTGCTAAGAGCTTACTCCTGGTTCTGTGCTTAGGGCCATTTCTGATTAGTGCTCAGAGGACCATATGTGGAGCTCGATTGGCCATGAATAAATACAAAGCAAGAGCTTTACCTGCTCTGCTATTTCTCTGGTTTTAATTATTTTTTTCTTGGTTTTGTTTTTGTGATTCTAAGTCTACTTTTGATGCCTTTGAAATCATCTGAAATCATCACTGAAGAGAAAAAAAATATTTTAAGAGTAAATTGAAAATTAATGCACAGTATTTTTATTGTGGTTGGAACTATATAAATTTATTTCTCGAGTTGGGTTAGAGTGTATAATTAGTAGGAAAAGTGTCATGATTAAATGTTTACTGTATCGTAATCAGCCGTGCTTTTCTGAGGTTTTTAATATGAAATGAAAGTAGGTTTGCCCTGTGGAGGTGGAAGACTTACTCAAGGACACATCTTTGCTGAGAACAGATGGGTCATGCACTTCTGTACTTACCAGTAGGTGAAAAAAAACTTCATTAATGCAAAGTGACATGGAGCTGTAACCTTGTGTCTTCACACAAAAATGAATCTAGATTTTGTCCTTGTCTGTGAAGGGAGACTCTTCTTTTTTAATATCTTTATTCAAACACCTTGATTACAGTCATGAATGTGGTTGGGTTTCAGTCCTGTAAAAAACACCCCCCTTCACCAGTACAACATTCCCACCACCAATGGCCCAAATCTGGAGGGAGACTCTTGTAGCTTTACTTTTGCCAGATTGCTTACAGGTAATAGATAAATAACTCATTAAATATAACCAGCATATCTGTCCCAAACAAGGGGAAGTGATAGGTATTGTGTGAAATTGTCTTATGTGGTTAAGTGCATGAAAGGGACAGGGTAGCAGGGGAGGTGAGCAAAAGAATTTTATTTTTGTAGATAAAGAATCTAGGAATTGATGCTATATCAAAAAAAAAAAGCAGCACAGCAAATTTTGTTTAGTGGAAGAGAAGACATATTTGCAAGAGTTTTTTGTAATAATGTTAAGTATGGTCCAGAGGATAGTACAACATTCAGAGTTTGAATCCTGGTACCACTTGATACTCTTCCCCTCCTACTCATATAGCTCTGGAAGCCCTCGCGCATTGCCAGAGTGACCCTGGTTATCTTTGGTACTCTCAAGACCAAGCAGCTCTGCATTCTTGGGTCCCAGTGTGATCCACCAAGCCTACTTGTTCAAAGATCGCTGGAAGTTATTCCTGACTTAGCCAATGAGGATAAATTTAGTAAAATCTTAGTTCAACTTCTGGGATGCTTTAGTGGGCCAGCCACTTGCTTCTTTTGACATTGGGACAGTCACCTTCATAGGGGAGGGATCATCAAACCAAAGGCAAAGTTTCTTTTTCTTGGATTTCTAAGGACAAGGTTAAAAGAGACAGGAAGGACTGAAGTGGGTTGATGTAAACAGAACCTTAATTATTAGAGAAGTTTGAAAAGTTGACTCTGTCTGACATTCCCTGGGGCAGTGAGGAGTTCTAAAGGATCCTCTTACAAGATATGCAGAAGGTCATTCAATTGTTCAGTGCCACTGCTGGATATGGCTGTGAACTGTTCAATTGTGTTAAAATTCTGACATTTGGAAGCAAGTCAGGGTGTTTTGTAGAACTTCTGGATTGACATGTAAATATGTCCCTTGACAAAAAGTAAATCTGTTTTGCCATCACTTAGAAATACAGTCCCTAGCAAGCTTAAGTAAGACAAGGAAAGACTTTATTGATTATGGCTTTATTTCAAATACTTTAAGGAAAAGAAGGATCTGAAATAGATAGTAAATTTTTAAGTTTTTTTTTCAAATGTTCTGACTTTTGTTCTTCCCTATTTTTTCTCCATAGAGATTTAGTAACTACATATTAATTTCCCCCGTTTCTAGCTACTCATACATAACAAGATACCACTGATAGCCAGATCCAAATTTCCAGAGGCAGGAAGATGCTGATTGACTCAGCTTTTCATACTTTCTTAGCTCAATGAACTCCAACCAAAACAAAAGTCCCAGCAGCAAGAAGGCAGTTGTCAGCCCTTTTTTTTTTTTTGAGAGAGAGTCTGAATAATTCTCAAAGGAAGAGTTGTGATTTCAGTGGAATCTCCAAATTTGGCCACTATCGCTTCTAGCTTGCAAGTACAGAGCCGGGATACATAGTCTGCCTACATCTTTGGCTTCTTTTCAACTAAGAAGAATGATCTCATTTCTTGCTCTTGGAAAGTGAGATCTATAAACTAGTATCATCCAGGAACTTTTAAGAAATGTAGAATTGAAGGTATTTATCCAGACATACTAAATCAGAATCTGGCATTTAGAAAATTCCCGATAATTGTTAGGGATTCTAGGTAGCAACATAGAGCCAAATGCAACACCAAGGAAGAACTGATACATTAAATGAATTGGGGGACTGCTGGTCAGGGTTGGAAGAGAGGGGCATTAAGCAGGGAAGTGGGTACACTGGTGATGAGTGTTGCAATTATGCACATGAGAAGCTGTCATTTGTAAATCACAGAGCCTCAATCAATAACACAAAGGAAAAATAATTGGTAGAGATTAATATTCAAGAGTTGCTGCTTACATGAGAGATTAGAAACAAACCAAAGGTAAGGGATCTTGAAATGCTTGCTCCAAAGGTGCCTGACACTTTCCCCTGGCACATGAATTGCTTTGGCTAAGTGTCAGCTGAGACTCTTCCCCTGCCCTCACTATACACCCTATTGAGATTTTTTTACTGAAAATTCAAGGTTCAAACAAGACTGTAGAGAGATGTCTGAACTTGTGAGAAAATCACTCTCATGTGTCTCATGAAGGGGCCATAATGCATCTTCTCCCATATTTCACCAGAGGGCCATGTGGAAAGAAAAAAAGGAAGTAGAAGTAAAGTTAAAATAATTGCCTCATTGAAAATATCAGCAGGGGCCGGCGAGGTGGCGCTAGAAGTAAGGTGCCTGCCTTGCAAGCGCTAGCCAAGGAAGGACTGCAGTTCGATCCCCCCGGTGTCCCATATGGTCCCCCCAAGCCAGGGGCAATTTCTGAGCTCTTAGCCAGGAGTAACCCCTGAGCATCAAATGGGTGTGGCCGAACAAAAAAAAAAAAGAAAATATCAGCAATCTCAACTTTAAGTAGATGGAAGTTAATAAATGTCACATACTAAACCACTATCCTCCCTCTGTTTTGAGGTTCAGCTCTGAAAATTTTTACTCCTTAGTCATCTTTTAATAACACTCAAGATCTTTGGGAGCTAAACTGATAACTTTTCTTAGTGGATAAATCACAAGATTGCTTGCTTGGAATGTAAATATCCTTTAGAAACCCACTAGGTAGAACATCCTTTGTAAAATTTCAGAAATGCATATCATTAGTGGTTTGGGTGTGAGGGTCCAAGATGCAAATTTCAGACACTATATTCAGGAATTCTGTAATCCTGCCATTTTTTATTTACTGATAAAAAATGCGATGAGCACAAATGTGGGTCACTCTAACCTGCAAATACTATTAAATAAAAGTGCCCATTTGTGTGTTAGCATTTATTATTAATATTAATTTTGTGGTTTTATTAGTTTGTTTTTGGTCACACCTGGTGACTCTCAAGTGTTACTCCTGCTCTGTGCTCAGAAGCCGCTCTTGGCAGGCTTGGGGGACCATATGGGATGCCAGGATTTGAACTGGGGTCCATCCTGTATTAGTCTGTGCAAGGCAAATGCCTTACCACTGTACTATCACTCTGGCCCTGCATTTATTATTTATTAATTTGACAGGAAAGTCCAATAAAATTTATTTTATAAAAATCCTTACCTGTGGGGCCGGGCGGTGGCGCTAAAGGTAAGGTGCCTGCCTTGACTGCGCTAGCCTCGGATGGACCGTGGTTCGATCCCCCGGCGTCCCATATGGTCCCCCAAGCCAGGAGCGACTTCTGAGCGCATAGCCAGGAGTAACCCCTGAGCGTCACCGGGTGTGGCCCAAAAACAAAAACAACAAAAAAAAAATTCTTACCTGTACATCACTTTTGTTGCAGCACCTAGTACAGTAAGTAGTGTTTGGAATCAATTTACATGTCCAACAATTGATGAGTGGGTCATGAAGATGTGCATGTATGTGTGTGTGTGTGTGAGCGAGAGAGAGAAAGAGAGAGAGAGAGAGAGAGAGAGAGAGAGAGAGAGAGAGAATATGCACACGATGGAATACTGCATAGGTATCAGGAGATACATAGGCATAAATTTTTTCTACAACAAATTGCTACAAGAAACAGAATGGAGGAGGAAGAAGACAGATATGAAATAATGGAATTCAGGGTTCTAGGACATTCAGGTACATTGGTGGAAAGAAAACCAGAGCTAAATATCCAAATCAATAAATCAATAGCACTGAAAGAAATCATGAGCCCCAAACATGAACAATAAAACTCTTAAATGTGTCAGTATGGTAAACTGGGAGGGGGAGGTATAGGAAGGAACCCTGGAAACTTTGGTGGAGGAAGGTTAACACTAGTGGTGGGATACTTGCTGGAATATTGTATGTCTAAAATGCAGCTAGGAATAACTTTGTAAACCACCATGCTATAATCGAAAACAATTAAAATCCCTTTAAATTGTAGCTGGGAGAAGTCATCAAAGGGAATTAACAAGAATTTCTATCCCCATGGAGAAATAGGAACCTTGTGTGGAACCATTTCCAAACCAGAATCTAGTTGGTTTCACTTGAAGCATGTGGCTTCCCTGTGCTAGAATTCATTTGGTGCTAATACCCTCGGTATTCCAAGTCACCACATTTCCATAGTCATTTAAGCAATGTATCGTTGTGTCTGCTCATAATTTTCCAATTTCCCAACCAGGCTGCTCTAGGATAAGAGAAGAATCCTATAACTGGGCTTGACTTTCATATTTCGTATTATTTTTCTAAGCCAAGAGATACCTAAAATAATTTAAACAGAGGTCCTGGGGCAAAGATTAATCTCTGAATCTCTAACATTGAGCTAATCTCTAAGAGGCAATGATTCTGTGTTGCTCTTGTTTTCTTTTGGCACCAAACTTTACAGAAATCTGTAGCAGGACTTTGGATAGATGTACACCTACCTGCTGTGCTCTTGCTCTGGCCCCATTATTAGGTGCACTAAAGCAGGAAGTATATCATCATTTTCTTGATGTCAACAGTATCTGTAGCACCTGGTCAGTTGTTAAAAATACAAGTCCATATTAAAACTCACTCTTGTCTGATTATGCGTGTTGTGTCACATAATAAAAGTAATTCAGAGAAAGAAAGGAAGTTGAAAAACTTACAGCAACAATTAACAGCAATTACCTCTCTACTATGAGCTATAATGTTCATGATATAAAACTAATGCAACTATAATGTTTATGGTATGATTAATGTGTTGGAAAAGTGATTCATGTTGAAGGGGATTCCATAAAAATGTACTGATGTTTAAAGCCTAGCTAGACAAAAGGTGGTCTTTTCCTCATTGCCATCAGCATCATTTGTGAATTGGAGAAAACCGCAGAATTTTACCCCATCCTGGGTGTGCCAAAGCAAGTCTGCAATTTTCTGCTTAACATAATCTCCTGGTAATTGATTTCCAGGTTCAAGTGTGAGAATCAATGCTCTAGATAAATATTTTAAAGCCCTAATGCCAGCTTTCTCCTATCCTCATGATATAAATTACATACCCTTAACAATCTGTTGCACCTATGTATCTGAAGTGATATCAGGGAAAATAAAATGTTTCTTTAAATTTGCTTCTATTTTAGTTGCATAATTGGTAGCTGATGTTTTTTCTATATATATTTAAAACATTCATTTGAGGCTTTAAAACCTTTGTGTGTGCGTGCATGCGTGCGTGCGTGCGTGTGTGCGTGCGTGCGTGTGTGTGTGTGTGTGTGTGTGTGTGTGTGTGTGTGTGTGTGTGTAGGAAATTCCATCTTGATCAGAATCCCATTTATGGCTCACGACTGGCAGTATTCAAGAGTTACTCAAGTCTGTGTGCTTAGGAATCACTCCTTTATTTTTTTATTTTTTTTGTGGGGTCGGGGCACACCCGGTGATGCTCAAGGGCTACTCCTGCCTATGTGCTCAAAAATCACTCCTGGCTTGGGGGACCATATGGGACGCCGGGGATTGAACCATGGTCCATCCTAGGCTAGCACTGGCAAGGCAGATGCCTTACTACTCTGCGCCATTGCTCCGGCCCCAGGAATCACTCTTGGTGGTCAGGAGACCATCTGGGATGCTGAGGATCAAAACTGGGTCGGCTGCATGCAAGCCAAGCACCTTAATCATTAAACTATCACTCTGACCCTGAAAAAGTTTTTAAACTATTTTTCTAGGTTCATGGGATGATCCCAAGGGTTGAGCATGTTCTTTGCGTGATGGAGCCCCATGTTCAAGCTGTAGTACCAAATGAGCACTGAAACAGGAATATCCCTTGACCACCATTATGTGGGCCCCAAACCAAAACTACCGAGTATTATTTTGCCATATGACCTGCTTGTCTGACGTGTAGAATTTGCAGACTGTCGACAGAGTGCTGTTGTGCTTTTGCCTGTTTAAACTTATTGTTATATTTGATTCAGCCTTAATAAAATTATAAATTTGAAGATTAATATTTTAATATTAACTAATGCTAAATTATAAGATAAACATTGACTTGCAGAATTTCCTTTTAAAAGGGCAAACATTTATTAAGGCTCTCTGAATTCCAGCTCTATAACCTTTTGCATTGTTAACCAAAAAGCAGAGCTCAACCTAATCACCATTAGCAAATTGTTTCACGCTCAGAACAGGGCAAAACGGTTGGGAAATAGAGAAAGGACCACAGCATTCAGTGTTCATAGTCTTCTGTAGCAACTTAATTATTTTATTTATTTTATTCTTTAAGCATATCTAGGTTCCAGATTCTGTTGGCTTCTAAACAATTTTGTGAATTTTGAAAAAAATAATTCATGGGCTTCAAAATTCGAGTTGAATTACCAGCATCAAAATGACTTTCTCATGTGCTCCCAACAAGTACAAGTTTCATCAGTTTAATCCCTGGTGTCACATCTAGTTTCCTGAGCATACCAGGAGTGATTTCTGAGCACAGAGCTAAGAGCAAGCTTTGAGTGCTGCCTGGTGTGACGCCCAAACAAAGGAAAACAAAACGAAAAGTGATTTTTTTAATTTAATTTTTGAGATACCACTTCTCCTGAGAAAAGCAGTTCTTTATATCTCAGAAGGTTACAACTCAATTTGTGAACTCATTCAATTCAAAGGATCATTGCATTTAGACAAATGTAAAACAATGACACAAAATGTTTTTTGAGCAGAGAATGTTAGAATTTTAGCAAAAGTTGTTTTGATGATAAAAAAAAAAAACAAATGAAAATCAAAATTAATAAGTTGAATTCAGGGACTGTAAACAAGAAAATTTCGTTTCCCAGAACTGAAAGGGTATTTCAGGCATATTTAGTTCCAGGAAAACTGTATTAGTCTGTTAGTAATTTTTTATTTTTTTTCTTTTTATTTTTTTGACTCTTGTGCATGCTTTCTGCTGTGTTTAGATAGTACTTTAGCTTCACGTGTCAGCCATTGGTGGTTCTATAATACTGAACATATCAGAACAAAGATTCTACTTAGAGGTAACTCAACTGAAGTATCAGTATTGAGCTTGTTATTCCAAATTGTGCAAATCCAATATTCTGTTCATTCCTGAAGCAGAAACATTCCATTCTCCAGCTACAGGAGATCACAGCCCAGGTTCTAGGCTTCTCTTTTAAAATTGATATAACTGGGACTTCAGGAATTGTGAGTAGGAAAAGGAGACTTAAAGATGAACATCTGTCCATACCGAATAGAATGAGGAATGGTGTTAAAGGAAGAAGATGCCCCAAATCCTCTGTTATGAATTATCCCTGATTTAGAGGCAAAGAAACCACCAAAGTTTCTCATTTGTATCTTTGCATTTCTGTAGAGTCCAAACTAGATTCACATCTTATTATTCCCTTATTAAAGCATACCATATGCCTCTGTGCAAGACATTTTTAACTGCATTCATGTCCCTTACCCTCAGTGATTCATGTCCCTTTCCTGTTGACTCCTGTCATTATCTCCTTGTCCCAATGCTATTCCTGTTTTAGTATTTGAGCCAGGTGAATAAGCACATTGAAATTGCTCAACTCTCTTCCCCAGAGATATCACAATGCAGGTAGCTCAATTTCTAGGCATCTAGAAATTAGCTTTATTTCTGCTACTTCAGGCTATGCTTGTAAGCCTCATGGGATAGATTTTCTTTTAAACAAGTCTGAAACTCTTATTTTAGACTTAACTAATGTAGTTCATTGTTAACAGAATCTGAAAGATACATTTCAGATCCACAAGTTATGAGCACATAAGATATATGAAGAAAATGCTAACAATTGATTAGTAGATAAAATTTTTACATTATTTTTTCTTATTGAAATGTCATTGAAAGGAAAGCCCTGGGAGTCATCTATCAAAGATCTATGAAACTAACATGTTGTCTTTACAACACACTGAAAAATATAGAAAACCTCACTGAATGAACTGGATGGTATCATATTAAGCAAAATAAATCAGAGGGAGAAAGAGAAATGTTGGATCTTACTCATCTGTGGTATATAGAAAAACTAACAAGCAAAAAGAAATAGTACTGAGCAATTACTTTGGCCTTGGATTAAAGGACTGAAAACAAGTAAGATGTGGGGTGTAATGAAGAGAAGGACTGGAAATTATATAAGTATAGTGTTGGTCCTTTTGATAGTGGTAAGGCGTGGTAACTGTGAATATCAAAGGAATAAATATTAACACCATTGTAAACATGTGATCTGTTATCCCTAGAAACTAAACCAGTTTATGTTCCTACCAACAGTGAATGAGAGGTTTGTTTTGCTTACATTCACTTTGGCACTTGTTTCTGATTTGGCCATTCTCACCGATGTATGGTCATACCTCACCTTTACTTTTATTTGGCTTTTCCTAATAATAAGTAAAGATGAACTTTTTTTTCCCATGTGCCAATTGGTCATCTGGATATCTTCTTTGGTGAAGTGTCTCTTTGGCCCTTCTCCCCATTTCTTATTCACTTTGGTCTTTCTGTTGTGTTTTGTGATTATTTTTTGGTACTTTCATTATTACTCTTTATCAGATGTATAGTGTGTAAATTCACCCATTTAGTAGGATATATCTGTTGTTGTTGTTATTTTGTTTTAGTGCTAATTTCTTTGTGTTTTAGTAGGGGAGAGAAAAGGGGTACAACCAGCACTGCTCACACACTGCAGTGATCGAGGGGTTCTATGGGATACTAAGGACTAAACAATAACCAGATACATGCAAAAACAAACACTTGACCCACTGTAATCTCTCTGAATCTACTGCTATGTTCTTTTACAGAGCAGGATATTTTGTAATTTCATATTACATCATTTGTTTATTTTTACTTTGATTCTCCTTGCCAGTGAGGCCAAATCACAAAATAACCATTGAAGTCAATATCACAGTGTTTTGCCTGTTTTCTTCTATAATTATTATAGATTTAGGTCTAATATCTAACTTGGTAATCCATTTGAGTTAACTCCTACATATGGTGTGAGATATTGATCGATTCTAATCTAATATAAGATATCGGTCTTTTACACATGGCTATCTAATCGTCATTTACATACATACCATACCAACTATTTGAAGAAAATTTCTTTTTTTTTTTTTTTTTTTTTTTTTTGGTTTTTGGTTTTTGGGCCACACCCAGTGACGCTCAGGGGTTACTCCTGGCTATGCACTCAGAAGTTGCTCCTGGTTTGGGGGACCATATGGGATGCCGGGGGATCGAACCACGGTCCATCCGAGGCTAGCCCTGGCAAGGCAGACACCTTACCTCTAGTGCCACCACGCCGGCCCCAAATTTCTTTATTTTTAAGCAGTATGGATATTATAAACCTGAATTTATTTATTAGTTATAATAAACAAAGAAAATAAATGACTTCACTTTCCAAGGTGACTTTAAACTTGGATTTATTTTTGATGTTTAATAGGGTTATATAATCTTATGATTCCTAACGGACTGTAGAGTTACATAAATATAAAGAAATAGAATTTTTTTTAGGCCAACTACCTAGAATATAGCAAGTGTCTAGTCATATCACCTCAATGAAATTTCTAAAAGATGAAATAGTTTTAAAATAAATTATTTGTTGATTGGTATCACATAAAAACCAAAAGCTTATAAAGGCCATCTAAAATTGAAGAAGTATAATTATGTTTGGCTGTCTTTGTCGAGAGCCTTTCTTCTTGACATCTTTCACTGTGCTTTGATGATTCATTGTGGAATCTAGTTTGTCAATTACAATAGCAGAAAATTTCACTAACTTGTATCTAAGAAAAGAAGAAAATATATCATTCAGTTTAGGTTCTCAGCTGGAGACCTCCCCCTTCATCTCTCTCTTTTTTTTAATATAATCTCGTTTCTTGGTTGTCCATTTTATCTGATTATTGAAGTGAAGAATTCAAATAGTGCATTTCCTTAGGCTCAAATTTATACTTGAAGTGAAGACACCAAAAATTTTGCTTATGTTTATTCCAGATATTTCACTATCTTATAACTTTATTCAAGGTGTAGTGGGATTAGCCACATTTCCTAGTATTAAAACATTGATATTGAAAGCATAGTTAGGACTCTTTCTAAACACTGAACTGATTTGTCAGGAAGAATGTGGATCCTTAGCTGCTAGATAACAAAGCCCATACCTCAAACAACAATATTTTAGCTTTGTTTTTGCATTTAATCTTAGGTTATTTCATTTAATTCTGTGTATCTATCATTTAGATGGTCATTATGTATTAGAAAAGAACCATAAAAATGTCTGTAAACTGGTGTGATAATTGACTAGAAACATGCAAATACTCTCAAGGTTGTTTGACTAAATATAAATAGAGTGGAATTATTGATAGTTTGCATGCCTGAAATCAGAAATTGGAATCAGACAGAACCAGGCTAATTGCATTTGATGCCACATTTGTACAGGTTCCCAAACTTACTTGAGCTACCCTTTCTTTTCAGGGAAAAATATCATTCAATGCCCCTTTGAAAATCTGTCATCTTTTAGCAAGCATAAAAGAAAGTGCTTTCCAGTATTACATAAAATGTCTGTTGAACCCCTGGATTATTCCAGCTTTCCCTGCAAAGGGATTACCCACTTTGGGAAACCTGATTCACAGAATTTTAGAGGGATGTGTTTTCAGCTGCTATATAACAATTTCATTAAAGAATCTTATTGTAGAAGAGTTGAAAATAATTTGATGATACTAAATCATTTCAGTGTCTCACATAAAACAGTGCAGGTGCCTTAGCAAACATTAGAAGAAAGGAAAACTTAGCTTAATGAGGATGCTGATTGGCAATTAGAAATTCCAGATGGAGTGTTACTAAATGCTTTACAGGTTGTCACATTGATCCATCATAAAAGGCTTTACATAGGGCACACTGCCTCCCTTTATGAGCTATGTCCTCTACTCTCACCTTCACTCACCAGCATTATAACTAACCCTGGACAGTATTGTTGTTTTTAACATTTTCTAAGTGCCTTTTATTGTGGAAGTCATATACTTTCTGGGTTTTTCTGTGAAAAGCAAACAAGAGGCCTCTTCTTGGTCTTTGTTATTTTACTCTCAGCAATGAGTAGATATGACACAGTTCATGGGTAACTTACCCTTAAAATAAAAGAAAGGCTTTTGTTCATATTGGGCAATATCGCTTTGCTCTTTGGTTTAATGAAAACATCCTCACAATTTACTTGATTCATCTTATAAGCTCTGGTTAAATAAGAATTTTTTTCTCATTTTATTTTTCCCTTGATACCAATGTTTAATATGTAACAGGTAACTTATTATTTATTTAGAGTTATATTATGTTGTGTGCATATAAAAACTTTAATGTTATGTTGAAAGTCAACTATCCATGTAATTCAGAGGAATTTGAATTATGGAAAATTCCTATAGATGGGAGAATTTTTATTTGGTTTCAATATGTTATATATATTTATTAAAGGACACCATGTAAATGTCTTTCATGAGTGAAATATGCAAGAGGAATATATATAATAACCTCTTTTGCAAAGTTTACAGTCAACACAAAGCTCAGGGGCTAGAACAATAGTACAGTATGAAGGACACTTGTCTTGCTCTTGACTGACCTGATTTCAATCCCTGGTGCCCCTCGCACCACCAGAATAATACCTGAGTGCAGAACTAGAGTAACCCCTAAGTATTACCAGGTGTGGCCCCAAGGCAAAACAAAGCAAAATAAAGCCAAAAATAACTCTGTTGAATTATGTAACTAAATGATTTTTTTTATCTTGTAGATGGTAATAAGCCATAGAAGGGTTTTAGTCATATAAAATGATAAAATGTGAACTTGTAGAATATTTTCTGGGACTGCTGTGTAGAGAGCAGGGAGAAGAATGCTGGAGGGGCCAGGAAGAGGCAGAAAGATTACATAGTCAGGTAAGTATCAAGACTCAGCAGGGGTGAGAAGGAAGTTACCTGAGAGGATTGCTGGGAGGTAAAACCAACAGAGCTTCAACGCTGATGGCATGAACAGAAAAGAGCAGCTAAAAGGAGAAGTTATTTTTAAAGCATTTAAGAGAATGAAACACAGATTTAACAGGATTTTATTTTACGAATGTGTTTTTATTGTTTTCGTTATTCAGTTCACTATAGACAAAGGAAAGAATAAATCAAGTGTTGGATGAATGACCTCTAGTTTTCTTTTGATTTTTCATCTTTTGACTTTAGAAGTAGATTATTGATACTTAGAGTAATATATCTTTAGTTAATGCTACTTATGGCAGAATCCTTTAGGAAATTTCTCATGCTTTCAGACTCTGAAGAGGAGCAGTAATAAGCTCCTAATTTGCCATCAGAAAGAGAATGAACTAAAAAACAGGCTGGAGGAATTATTCCAATTTTCTCTACAAAGGGTCTGTACTCTTAGGATATAAAGACTATTTCTTTTGCCATCAATTCATCAAATTCTTACACTATAATTTTTATATTCATGTAAGCACATTTGAAATTATATGGGTCTGGAGGATGACAATTATTTCAGTGAATCCTGGGCAATGAATTTTTACAATGGTGAATGCTGTCCTTAGGCATGCTAAGAGAAAAATGCCATTTGTCAGGTGTAAACTGTGCCTGAATATTCCCTTTGCCCTTTGTTATTGAAGTGGAATATCAGGGCAACAAAAGCTCTATTTGAGTAGTTTTCTACTGGCTGATGGATTTTAAAGAGCAGAAATAAATGTATTCCTTAAATATCCTTTTATCTGAGATTCATCTTTTATCTTTTTCATACATTCATTAAAAATTTTAATCGGAAATACAAAGAATTTCTCTCTTTGTTTTTGGTGCCATATCCAGCCTTGCTCAAGCTTTATCCCTGACCCTGAGATCATGTTTGGTGTGTGTGGGCACCAGGGGATAAAACCCACATCATCTACCTGCTAGGCAAGCTCCATAGGCACTGTAGTACACCCCGGCCCTCTCCCATTTTTTTTTAAATAATAAGATTCTATTGTATGTAAGATGTTGAAAGCTGTACATGATTATTCTGCCCCACTTTACTTTGTCCAGTATAGTAATATTTATTCATTAAACTTGAGGAATATAAAATTATACTTTGTGTGTATATTTGTGTTTTTTTTATGTTTTTCTGTGTGTGTGTGTGTGTGTGTGTGTGTGTATTTTGGGCCACACCCTGTGACATGCAGGGATTACTACTGGCTATGTGCTCAGAAATTGCTCCTGGTTTGGGGGACCATATGGGATGCCGGGGGATCAAACTATGGTCTGTCCTGGGTAAGCCGCATGCAAGGCAAATGCTACTGCTACGCCATTGCTCCAGCCCCTGTGTGTTGTATATTTCTGGGGTTTTGTGTTGTGTGTGTTTCTGTGTCTGAATTTAATTTTCGAATTTAGAACTCTTTGCATGAATAAAAACTTTTTAAAATTTTACTATATACCTCAAAGTAAATGGTGACCAAATTATGAAGACTATCTGTGATTGGGAGAAATTACTCAATACCCATCTGATAAGGGTTAATATATAAGATATATAAGACACACCATTAAAAAATGGGAAGAAGAGATGAGTGGAAACTTTTTCAAAGAAGAGATACATATGACAAGAGGCACATGGGGAAAAATGTACCAATATTTAATAATCAGGGAGATGCAAATAAAAAAAAACAATGAGAAACCATTTCACACTATAGAGAACTGGTACACATCGAAATTTACAAGAACAACCAGTGCTGGTTGGAATTGGGGAAAAAGAGACTCATTTACCACTGATGGGAAAGAAGACTGGTCCAGCTGTTTTGGAAAAACAATATGGAGATTCCTCAAAGAACTAGAAATTGAGCTTCCATATAACTTGACAATAGAACTCCTGTGAGTATACCCCAGGGGACCAAAAATACAGTACAGAAAAGCCTTCTGCACTCCTATGTTCATTGCAGCACTATTCACAGTAGCCAGACTCAGGTCACAACCTAAGTGTATGGGAGCAGATGAGTAGATAAAGAAACCATGGTATACCTACACTATGAAATACTCTGCAGCTGTTAAAAAAAACGAAATTATGGTGGATATGGAAAGTATAATTTTGATTTAAATGAGTCAGAGAAGGAGATCAACATAAAATGATCACACTCATTTGTGGGCTATTAAAAACAAAAAAGACAGTATGGTAATAATAAACAAAGGCAATCGAGACGAGAGAGCCAGGAGGACTGATTCTGATCAGAAGTTTGTCACAAAGAGCAGAAAAGTGCAATTAGGGCAGAGATGGGACCATCATGACAATGATAGTTGGAGATGATCACATTGGACAACAAACAACTAGGTGCTGAAAGGAGGCAAAGTGATATGCATGATACCCCTTCAGTAACAATATTGCAACCACAATAGCTAAAAGGGAGAGAGGGTGAATGAGAGAGAGAGAGTCGCGATGAGAGAGAGAGAAGAAAAGAGTCTGCCATAGAGAGAGGCAGTGGGAGGAAAGTGAGGGGGACAGTATGGAAAGTGGATCATTCATGGCAGGAAACATGCATTGTTAGACATTGTGTGACTAAAACAATCATGAACAACAGTGTATTGTATCTCACTGTGATTCAATTGCTAGACAAAAATTTTACCATGCTAAGGGAAATTCATATTTTGAAGGCCGTATGCACAGTAGTTCATTCCTTATGGAACAGTAGTACCCAGGGGAGCAAAAAGTAGATGCTTATTTTCAATTGTGACCTAGTCATATAAGAACATTTGAATACAGAAAATATTACTACCTGCTTATGGAGTCTTAACTTTGTCCAGGTAAGGTGCCTTCTTAGCATTATGTCCTGTGATCTTCTAAAGGGAAACAATAACTTGACTATCCATAGTGAAGGAAAGCAAGATAGGGAATTTATCTAGGTATAGCTATATGTTGCTGTAGGAGGAAAGGGTGGATGTGAATGTGGACCTCTTTGTTCTAATTTCAAGATTTTTTTTTAACTGATACAGAACCTGAATATATGATGGATACAGGACTGTTTTGTTTATGGAGAAGAGTCAGATATAGGAAGAGAAAGCAGAAACGATAAAAATGTGATAAGGTATTGCCTTGGTAGTCTAACCACTGTAACGAAGCAGGCCATAATGCGTATTGTCCCTAACGTGATTTTCTAACAGTAGTGGGCAGGTAAAATGATTGCTCAGGCTGCCGTGTATTTTCAGTGATCCAGTTAAGACTTCAGTCATCATTAATAGGTAGTTTCTAAGTTACCCTGGGAATGATACCCACCTAAAAGATGCAAATTGTGTAAGAAAAGGGTGTTTGGGGAAGCTTTTATGAGAATATCAACTAGGATCATGTACTACATCTCAGACATTGTAGGCCAAGATGGATCTCTATCCAAATGCAAAGGAATTTAAGGAATTTTAGCCAGATCTTTGCCCACAAAAAGAGGTATGTGTGGATTTTCCTAATCTGTCTGGAATAATACCACTCAAATCTCTATTAGGATGAAGATCCTGCGTACATATTATTTAATATTCACATGCTTGTGATTAAGGAAACACTTGCTTCATTTTACCAAGAAAAGGATCAAGATTTTTGGATTTCCTCAAATCCCAAAGGCTGTTAATTGGTGGAGCCAAAGTACAGATTAAATGGTTACAGTTAAAAGGTAGAGCCAAAAGACAACTTTTTTTCTCATCATTGCACATACATCCATTGTTCTTGACTTCAATTTACTGCCACAATCTAATTCCTTTATGACAAGCATTCCGGCAAGTAAGAATCACATCTCAATTAATTCTGTGAATCTCAAAAAATGTATCACAGATTAACGATGTCAAGATCATCGGGGAGTTTTAAATGCATCATTTGGTGACAACCCTATCTCTGCTGAATCAAATGTTATTTTTGCAGACTACTAACGTAATCAGAATAAAAGAGTCAGAGCTGACCTGGACCAGGTTTTCTTTAAGCCAGTTTCTCCACCTGATTGTACCAAGAGACTCTCATTGTTTTACCACTCTTAAGCAGAAAAAAGTCTGGGTTGAACCAGGATTTTGGTCTGCTGCATACAAACATATTGTTTGCAGAATAAACATGTTTAACCTAGGAAACATTTCTTAGCAGCATAATATTGAATAACCACTGAGCTGAGTTGTCGAAAAGCATGAGATGTATCCATAGATAACCCAAATGATCCTGATCAAAATAGAAGGAAAGAGAACTTTGATTTGGACAGTGATTTCTAATAAGAGTAGCTTTGTTTTTTTCCCTGTGGACACAAGAATATCACTGCAGTTCCGTGGTAAAGTTAATACTCAGGCAAAACAGAGGAGGGGCACTTTCTAGTAAAGGATTGGGCTCTCAATTTCATATTTCCCCAGGAAAGCCACGTTTCACTTCAGGAATTCCTGCACTACAGTTATAGTGTGACTATATTAGTTGACGGATGTCAGGGAGAATTTTTCTTAAGACCGGTTCCCTCATGAGATTTATGATAACATTTCTCTTGAAGTACCAATCATTGCAGAGGAGGGAGGGAGGAAGGGAGGGAGGGAGGGAGGAAGGAAGGAAGGAAGGAAGGAAGGAAGGAAGGAAGGAAGGAAGGAAGGAAGGAAGGAAGGAAGGAAGGAAGGACTAATTTTTGAAGGAAGGAAGGAAGGAAGGAAGGAAGGACTAATTTTCGAAGGAAGGAAGGAAGGAAGGAAGGAAGGAAGGAAGGAAGGAAGGAAGGAAGGAAGGAAGGAAGGAAGGAAGGAAGGAAGGACTAATTTTCAAAGGGTACCAAAAGTGAGGACAGATGATCATGGATAAATAACTTTTTCACCTTAACAAAATAGAGTTTAAATAGTGTAATAGAGATCAAAGAACATGGAGCCCAGCCAGCACTGTTCTACATGAGTTAATTCAAATTGGTTTTTCAAAATTATGCTCTCCTGATACTTTGTGTGTATGATACTTTGTGTATATGATATATGTATATGATACATTTTGTATGTGATTTTCTTTAAAATAAAAAAAATAGGCAATAGTAGATGACCTTATGCTGCCACCAACCACATGCCCATTGCCTTATAAGGTAACTCCATGCTATTTTTACTTAAGAAAATTTCACACGTCACTCAAAACAAATGTTTCCGTCTCGCTTACATGGAGATTAGGACACCAAGAACAAACTTTCTTAAGGTCAGACAGAGCGAGCAGAATTTCAGTTATATAAACTTTTCCAGTTAGAACCTTATCATCTCACTGTCGTCGGAAATTTGCTTCTGAAATACGAGACTTTGTACATGTCGGTGACCTCCCACCATAAATGTCTGTTTTCTACAGGTTGAAAGCAAGTGTTTGCTCTGCTCCCAGGGTGTTTTTCACTGTTTCTCGTTGAAAGGAGATAAGACTGTATTCCACTGGCAAGACTTGCAGACAGAATTTGTTTTCCTATAATAGTACCTACATGAGGATTGTGATTAGTAAGCTTTGCTCACATAAAATGACCTGAAATTGTTTTATTGTGTCTAAGTTTTTAAGTAGCTTTACTCAATTGAATCGCAGAAAAATATCTTTACGGAGCTCTTTAACTTGGATTTTAGAACAAGTTTACTAATTTCAACAAAAGACCAATTCTGATTTCTATCATTTACTGATTTCGACCAATGATTATTCCAACAAGTATGACTGGCTATCTACGTAGAGTATAGGTTATCCTCATTGCCAGGCATTATACTTAGTCCTATGTATGCATTTGCCTAATATCCTTACAAGGACTGATCATGTAGATAGTATTCTACCAGTATATAACATGGAATTTCCTGGTGAGCAGACATGGAGCAAGGCTCACATAGTCATTCATGGCTATGAGTTTTCAGTGACAGCTAACGTGTAAAACAAGTGTCATCCTATGTGCCATTACTGAGTTACTTATATCTCATAAAGCCTGCTAATCTATTCTTTCATTTTGAAATTTTAGTTAGTAGCAACGTAACTGGGTGAACTTACCAAATGCAAGGAGGACACAACCATGAAAAAAAAAATTCATAGGCCCTGTCCTCATGTGTTTCCTCACTTCATTGAATATTAAATGCTATATTGTTTTTCTTTCTTAGTGGTTGCCTTTTAGCAATAGCTATATTTTATGCTAGATAACTTCAGTTAAGCAAGCTGACAGGCAGTTTTATAAATCACTGAGCATTAAAATATGGGGCTTAACATTTAGCTAGAGAGTAAAACTTCAAGTTCCACTCTGCCCCAAAAGGACCTTAACATTTTATGTTATTTTGCTATCACTTTCCTTTAGCTGTGTGAGTCATCTGTATTTCTTTAACTGTATTTATTGAATGCTTCCTCAATCTATTGGACTGTGCAGAGTAAAGAAGTGTAAACTTAGGTTTAAAAATCATCTATTTTTTTCAGTCTTGAAATGTCTGAGATAGATTTGAAAGGCTGTGCAATTCAAAATTCTGGGAGAAAATGCTATTTGATTCAGATTCTAAAGAATAATGATTGAAAAATGAGACAGAAGCTGCAGAGAGAAAAGTCAGAAATAAATACAGAGAAGAACAACTAACAGAAAATTCACTGAATTCGGAAGGAAGAAAAATACGTTAGAGGTACTACCAATTTACATATTAAACAGCTGTTCAAGATCTAATTTTTTCTCTGATCATATATGGTAAAGATTGAAATATGTTAAGTCTAGGAAAGATGAGCTCCTCGAAAAAGCTTGTCTTTACATAGAACTTTAAAAAGAAAATTTGGGGGGCCAGAGAGATAGCACAGCGGCAAGGCATTTTTGCCTTGCAAGCAGCTGATCCAGGATGGATGGTGGTTCGAATCCCGGCATTCCATATGGTCCCCCTGTGCCTGCCAGGAGCGATTTCTGAATACAGAGCCAGGATTAACCCCTGAGAACCGCCAGGTGTGACCCCCCCCCAAAATAATTTGGCAAATTTTCACGTGAATGAAAACATTGGCTATCATTTAAATATTTTCCTTTAAATATTTCTGTATATTGTTGCTGTGTCTAATTATGAATTGTTACAATAATGTAGTAGGTTCTGCCCTTTCATTTGAAGTACGATCAGCATTTATTCATTATGGAAAGTTCTTTGAAACAGCCACATTTAATGGTCATTCTGTTATTTGATACATCCCTTGCCTTTCTCACAGTTGACTTTATTCCACCCCATTGTTGAAGATTTAGGGTGTTCTTTGTTTTCCACCACAACCCCCCTGGCAGCCTTTTTTGTATTTTGCAATGCTTAGATACTAATAGTAAGCCGAGATGGTGAATGACTTGCTCTATTGCTAGGAGCCAAAAGACCCAAGAACAACAAAAGTCCACATGCAGACCAGAGAGTTAGGCCTGTTAAGACTCTGGGTAAAGATTAATTACCTATTTAGATCACGTTCCCGTGGATGTCTGATCTCTACTTTTCACCTACTATCTCTTGGAAGATGCATTAGCTTTGAGACACAAAGCCTGGTCCTTTATTCTAACTTATTCTCCAAGGAATTTGGATGTGGGTAAAGGACCCCAAATTGAATTCTTCACATTTGTGTCCAAACCTGAAAAGAGGAGGCAGAAGAACTATCAAAGACTGAAGGTATTCTTGCTCTTGTCTTTCACATGGAAAATCAAAAAGGGCATAAGGAAGTAGACAGGGAAGGGAGGGAGGTTGGAATCTCCATTTATTTCAAAGTGTTTAATCGCCCTTATTAGTCGGGGTTGATACTAAGAGCATTCACTGTAAGAGGAAAATGACAAGAAAATTTTGTCTTACTTGCTATGATTTTTAATCCTGCCAAATACCCTTGCTTAGAACATAATCTCTGTGCTGGGAGCTTGGCCTCTTCTTCAGTGGTTCCTTATTTCCTTCATGAAAGTTCTCTGCTAAAGGATATAATTAATTGGAGGGAAATACTGCTCCTCACCCAGCATGCTGCAATAAATTTAACTAGCAAATCTATCATAAATCCCAGCAGACAGAGGAGCTTCAGAAACGTGTTTCCATATCCTCAGATTGTCTTCATAATCAGAGCCTGGAGTCTACTCTTGGTAGGGATTAGCAAGGGAAAGAGGCAGGCAGGATACTCTTATCTCTGAGCAAAGAAACATCTAGATCATAAAAGAAGATATTCCACACTTAACATAACTAATATTCTTTTGAAAGTTTATTTGGGATTCACTTTCTCATTATAAATAATGCTCCAAATTTTCTTTTCTTTTCTTTTCTTTTTCTTTTTTTTTGGGGGGTGGTGGGGGGCACACTCAGTGGGGCTCAGGGATTAATCCTGACTCTTTGCTCAGAAATCACTGGCAGGCTCAGGAACCATATGGGATGTGAAGCATCACTAGGGTCAGCCACATGCAAGGCAAATACCCTAGAAGCTTGTGAGAAGAAAGGAAGAATGCAATTAGGGCAGAGAAGATATCTCTATGATAATGACAGCTTTGAATGATCACTCTGGACAAGTACCAGGAGCGTAAAGGAGGTAAAGTGATATGCCTGATACCCCATCAGAAACCATGTTAGAAACCAGTGTTTAAAAAGGGGGAAAAGAGGAGAATGAACAAGGCCCTACTCACTGTGCAACCACTCTGGCCCCAGTGCTCTAAATTTTATTAGGTGCTTCACTTTTAAAAGTGACAGTCTATTCATTTGGGGAGGAGAGATGTATTTCTAAGTTACACAGATCAGATTTTTCTCATTCAAAGATTGGCACAATCTATTAATTTTGAATTGATTTTAAATCACCATGAGGTACAGTAACAAAGTTGATCATTATCGAGTTTCAATTATACACTATCCAGCACCCATCCCTTCACCTGTGCACATTTCCTGCCACTAATATCCTGTTCTTCTTGTTCTTCTGCTATCTCCCCTTTGTCTGCCTCTGTAGCAAAAATAGACATTTTTCTGCTCTTTTTCTTTTTTCTCTCTTTCTACCTGTCCCCCTCTCTCTTGTTCTCTCTTATTCACTCTCTCTTCTCTTTTTTCCTCTTTTATATTTCATTTTTATTTATTTATTTATTTATTTGTTTATTTATTTATTGGTTTTTGGATCACACCTGGCAGCGCTCAGGGGTTCCTCCTGGCTCTATGCTCAAAAATCGCTCCTGGCAGGCTTGGGGGACCATATGAGATGCCGGGATTCGGACCACCAACTTTCTGCATGAAAGGCAAATGCCTTACCTCCACGCTATCTCTCTCGGGCCTCTTTTTTTCCCTTTTAAAACATTGGTTCCTAACATGGTTTCTGAAGGGGTACCAATCATATCACTTTACCTTCTTTAAGCACCCAGTTCTTGTTCAGAGTGATTATTCAAAACTATCACTGTCATAGTGATAGCTTCTCTGCCATATTTTCACTCTCCCTCTCTTCTGACAAGCTTCTGGACAATTCTGATCATGGACCAGTCCTCCTGGCCCTTCTCTCTATTGTATTTGTGTATTATTGCCATACTATCCTATTTTTATATCCCACCAATGAATGTGATAATTTTATGTCTATCCCTCTCCCTCTGACTCATTTTGCTCAGCATAATACTTTCCATATGCATCTATATAAAATCAACGTCAATTAATTTTTGACTTTGGATAATGATTTAATTACCTGAGGACTTTGTTCATTTTTCTATCTGCAAACTAGGTAGAAAATTACCACAGACTGTTTATACATAATGTATATGTGAAAATATTTGGCTTTCTTATTGAACATAAAGTTTAATAATTATAAATGTCTCTGTTGAGCCTAGAAGATAGCTTGAGGGCTGGTGAGCATGTTTTACATTTCAAAATCCCAGAGAATTCTCTGGACCACTGAGTATAACTTGAGTTACTTGAGCAAACCCCTTGAATGCCAAGCCAGAAGCCATTCTTGGGTACTATAGTATGTGATCTCAAAAAAGCAAACAAAAAGTGATTGGTGGGGGGCATACCTGGTGACACTCAGGAGTTAGTGACTCCTGGCTATGGGCTCAGAAATCGCTTTTGGCTGAGGGACCATATTGGATGCGTGGAATCAAACCAAGTTCTGTCCTGGGTCAGCTGTGTGCAAGGCAAATACCCTACTGCTGCACTATCACTCTGACCCCACAAAAAGTGATTTTAATGAAGTCTTATTAATAGTGATATTATGCATACATAAATATAAATTTTAATGAGCCAGGAATGGAGACTTTACATATAGCACATTCAAAATAATTTATGCTATATTAGATTAAAATAATAGAGTGAAACCACACCAAGCTGGAAGAGTTTCAAAATCATTCAACTGAACTGTGAAATAAAATAGATGTATAAACACAACTGAATCCAAACTGGTTTTATTTTTATGTTTATCAAATAACATTCATTACCCAAATTTGCTTAAAATTCTGAGTTTATATTTTGGTGGAAATGTATAGCTAAATGATGTGTTAAATTTTAGGTCCCAGAGAAATTGCCTATAGTGACATATTACTCCTTAGTTAATTTCTAAAAATATATAGGCATTAAAATGCCAACAAATTGAAATATTATTTTATTTACTTGATATCAATTTTCAAGCATTATCAGTCCAACTTAAATAGAAAGTAATAGTGAAAAATATAGCTAAAGGCTGAATGTGACTCCTATTGTATAATCTAATAGAAAAGGCTTCTGTTAAATCCAGATGTCCTTACCCAGAGCTTTTATGATCCTTTGAATATGAATTCCTTTGCTAATGCCTTCATGGAATGCAAGTCAAAAGTTGGAGATATAATACATAATACTGAGATTTTTATTGAAGAATATAGAAAGCAATCATAGCAAAAACATTATTAATATATTTAAATATTTTACGCACTAAAATAGCTCAGATAACAGTGTCCTGGTGGTAGGGGTCATGGTTTCTAGGGGGTCATGAGTCCTAGGCCATGGGGTCATGAGTCCTAGCATGGAACTCTCAAATACTTTGCCACATGAGCCATAATATTTTTTGTTTCATTTGCACTTTCGCCACACACAGCTGTGTGTGCTGTGGCTTAGTCTTGGTTCTGTTTTTGGGGATCACTTCTGGCAGTGCTTGAGGGGCATTAAACCCAGGTCAAGCAGCCCAACAGTAAATTTCAGGTAGAATGCCATGAACCCAGAGTATGGCCTATAAGAAAAATAGGAAGAAAGTTCATGTGAACTTTGGACTCAAGTGAGCATTGAGAGAACAGGTAGTTGGAGAGATGGACAGGACTAGATAATGTAAAACCTACACAGCGTCTGACTTATGTTCTGAGGCAGAGGAGAAAGTTAAATTGTTTTCAAGGAAGTGAGATACATATTTAAGAGAATGTGAGTTTCTACAGAGGGGTAGAGCAGATTATCTCCATGTCACAATATGCCAACAATCAGATGGAGAATGAACCACATATTTTTTAATAAAAAATTTAATTTTTGTTCTAACCAGTACATTTCTTTTATCCAGTAGTACACAGAATTCTCACTTTCTTCCTTATTGTTAACAATATACTTCCAAAGTCTTTAATGTTATGCAACAGTAGAGTGTATGCCTTGTGTATGAAGCCTTGGATTTAATTTCTGGCACTACAAACAAACAAACAAAAATATCAAAAGCACCAACATATGTATCGTATTTTTCATACCACAAGATGCACTTTTCCCTCAAAAGATGCATCTTATGAAATGAATGCCACCTGGAAGCTGAAGTCTGAGTGTTGGGGAGGAGAGTATCTAAAACCTATGTGCATCTTATTGTCAGGAGAGTGTTATAGGGGGAAAAATATGGTACTCCCAAGATAGACTCTGCTGGTAGATAATCAAGTTCTATGAGAATATATACAAAGATTTTTGACCATTAGTAATAATGTCTTTTATCAGAAGGGTAGATATATCAGACGAATAGACCATCAAGGTTACACCTATGTCACTAGGTAGAGTTCATAAAATTCATATAGCTCATAATAAAATCAGTTCCATATTATGTGCTACTTTATAATTTAAGTTATTAAGCACATTAGTTTTTGTACCTAGATATTTTTTATATTAGACATTTTGGTAAAATCAAACTAGCTACATACTATAAATAAAAAATAAGTTATTTAATTTTAAGAGCCTTTTTGACATGACTATGTAAAGAATAATACAGATAAATTACTATTGGCTTTCTGCATAAAAAAGAAGCTGAATAAGATGATCCTTTTTCATAAAATCATTTTATGTTTTAAAAAATAATCAAGAACCAAGACCTTTCTGTGTAAATTATAGTAGGACATTTTTATTACAATTGTATATTATAATACATAAAAACACTATACAAATGTTTTGCACTTTAAAACTATATAGTCACTTCATGTGACATTATTTTTATCAGTCAAATGAACCTCATCACAAACATATTATGTTTATTCTAAGATAATTTGGTTATGGTTGGGATTTTGTTTTTTTTGATTAGTACTGGCCTGTTGTGTGCTTTTTTCCAAAGGAAAAATTGAATTATCCTTTATTTTCTTGCTGTAGCCCTCAGTAAATAAAGCCTGATCTTCTCCCTTTTTGCATAATGTAGTCCTTCTCATAAAAATTAGAGCCAAGAGGTTGACAGAAGTTAGAATATGAGATAGCTGCTAATAGCTTCCATATGTATTCTGAAGCACAATAGTTCTTATCTATGTGGGAAGCTGCTTTCTAGAGTGTTCTTCTAAAAGTGCTATGTATATGTCATGTCTTCTACCTGCAGAGTCCTTTTCAAAAGGAGATACAAGCATTCCACTTTTAGATGGGAAATTTGTGAAATAAAAGAAGCAGAATTGTTTTATTTCAAAATAATTTATTATCCAGATTTTGTCATTAATTTGTCATTAATGGCCCTAAATCTGCTAAGACTAAGTCTTTGGTATCTTGCATAACTGTAGTGTATACTGTTTAGGTGTTTTAAAAGACTTCAGGTTCTCCTGTCTATTTACTATGTATCTCTTGAACATCATCATCTAGTGCTCTAAAGCTGAAAATATAGTTAATTTAGAAGTATATCTCCCCACAAACCTTCACACTTCTTTTTTTGTTTTGTTTTGTTTTTGTTTTTGTTTTTGGGTCACACCCAGCGGTGCTCAGGGGTTACTCCTGGCTGTCTGCTCAGAAATAGCTCCTGACAGGCACGGGGGACCATATGGGACACCGGGATTCGAACCAACCACCTTTGGTCCTGGATTGGCTGCTTGCAAGGCAAACGCCGCTGTGCTATCTCTCCGGGCCACCTTCACACTTCTTAGTAAAAGATTTGTTAAAGATTTAATAGTAAATCCTTCCTTTACAATGATGAGGTCTCTGACTGTGATGGAAAAAATTGATTAAAGTGTGGAAGGTTGTAATTAAACTTTAGATGATAACAATCTTATTTCTTAAATATAATTTTTATCCATTTCTTCAGATTTAAGTCTTTGTAGTTCACTTCTGAAAATATAGTTGAGATTGCATTTATTTTGTGAGGTCAAAAGAGAGAATGCCAGTTCTACAGGCAATCACTTAAGCTATAAAATGATAGACCGCATTCAAGAGACCAGGAAAAAGCACCTCTTAAGGTGGTCTGCCTCCTTTAAAACACAATTTCAAAATTTCAAAATTTCAAAATTTAGTGATAAGAGAATAAGTTCAGATCGTGCCAAAAAATTGATGACTACACCTCCGATCCAGGACGGACATGGGTTTGATTTGGCATCTTATATGGTCCTTCAAGCCTGCAAAAGCCATTTCTGAGCGCAGAGCCAGGAATATCTCCTGAGCGCCACCAGGTTGTGGCCTCAAAACCAAGAAAAAAAGAAAAGAAAAAGTGATGACTAGTGAAATAGGGAGTTATTTGTTATTGATAAAAATTTGTGGACAATTGAATAATGAAAACTGAATAAGATTTCTGCACTTACATCTCTAGGAGATGTCACTCTTTTTTTTTTCTTTCGAGTTATGTGGTTTTGTTTGAAGGAAAGAAAAGCAATAGAATTGGGTAAAGAAAAAATCAGGGGCAGGAGAAATAGCATGGAGGAAAGGCGTTTGCCTTTGATGCAGAAGGATGGTGGTTTTAATCCCGGCATCCCATATGGTCCTCTGTGCCTGCCAGGGGTGATTTCTGAGCATAGAGCCAGGAGTAACCCCTGAGCTGCCGGGTGTGACCAAAAAAAAAAATCAAATAAGCTGAAAATGGGCACAGTCCTTAGAGGCTTTCAACCTCAGTTTGAGAGAGGATAGGAGAAAGGTAATTGAAACACCACAACAATACAGAAAGGAATATCAAATAAAATATCCAGTGAGCACTACAGCAATAAAGACAAGCACCACACAATAGTCTCGGTCCTGAAATCAAACCATGCCAGAGTGCAAAAAGAAAGAGAAAGATAAAATAAAATAAAATTGAGACATCAACTTCAATATCTATACCAAAATAAAGAATTCAAAAAAAATCAATCTATAAATACATATGTGGATAAAAGGGTTATTTTGTGCTTTTGTTTTTCGTTTTCCCTTGCATAGGCACAGTAACTATTGGGGACATTATAGAGGGAATTCCCTTGGCATAGGGGATACAGGATTTCTCCACCCCTGAAGTATACTGTCATAGGATGTCACTCTTTTTATCTGACATTTAGCCAAGATAGGCTTCTTTCTTGGCATCTTTCTGGGCACTGTGTTGGGGCTAAGCTTTATTCGCAATCTTTTATAAAGTCTCTTGTCTGAAATCTAGAATGATTGTAATTATGGACAACTTCCTAAGGTTATAAGCATCTGCTAGGATTTTTCAGTGACCCAGAAACACCATAAATTGTTGACATATTAATAGTAAAATATATCAGAAACATGTCAGTAATATCACACAGTGCCAAATAGTGAGCCAAATAATAATGCCTGATCATAGCAGAAAAACCATACAATTCTCTTAGAATGTGTGAGTTTAAAAACTGAAGAAAGCAGACTGCATGGTCTCCAGTATAACCAATCACATCAGACATTTCAGTTTAAGCATCACTCAGGATGAAAGTATTAGGGGACAGAGAAGACTGAGAAGGTTACTAAAGTGACTGATGACACATGAATTCTTATTCTGAAAATGTCAGTTTGCTTTGTTTGACAATGCTTCCGAGACCCTAAACATATTTCTACTGCCTTTGTGGAATGAAAGCACTAATACAGAATGAAGTATTTTTCTGAGCTCTCTCAGAATTTTCGAGTATTTAATGGTAATCTCTAACAGCTCAGGTGCAACATTGCTATTTTACTGAGTTTATTTTTTCAAGCCACAGTTTTATACCCCACTGCTTATCTAATTTGAAGATAGTTGTAATGTTTGGAGAAAGTTTATATTGAGTTATGCCAAAACCTTAAGAAACCTAGTCTTGAACTGATATTTCAGGCTCTTGGGGGAGTTCTGTTAATATTACAGAAATGCACTAGTGTCCTTTCCATAAAATTTTAATAAAATTACTTTGTGATATAAGCTGCAGAGATATCAGAATGAGTTTGAATGACTATGCATGATATATCTGCATTTCATGGTTTATATTCTATCTCATTTCTCAGATCTCTTGTGCTTTTCTTTATTTTTAGCCAAAACACAGTGGATTCCATTATTTGAATTTAAACACAGACGCAGCATTTGTAAAATCCCAGTTCCCCTCACACCATTTTTGTTAAACTGCCGCTGAGATGATTATTGTCTCGATAATTCTAATGCCTCTATAATGTTACAAGATGTTTATAGGATAGAAAAATTTACACATATGTTTAATTATTTAATCTGAAATTTCTATTTGGAATTAGTAAGTACCCACTGTTTAGCAGCACAATAGTGTACAATGCTTTATGACAAGATATTAAATAAAGATACAGCACTCAGTTAATAAAATTTAAGCAGTGAATACATGGCAGTCAAACTGCAGATTCCCAAAAATTAAAATGTTGGTGAGTATACTGAATTTAAAATATTTTATTTCTCAGAGACTGCCATACAGATGGTTAAAAATGATCAAAATCTGAACCTAGTTGCAAGTTTTCAAGCATTTTTTTGTCAGATATTAAAGAGTCTTAAATATAGTGTGAATCATTGTTTTCTAAACTGCATTTTGTGAGCTTCTAGTTTTCTTGACTCAAGGACCTCTTTAAAATTCACAAATCAAACACAAAATTATTTAAAAGAAATAGAAACTTGTTTAAAGAGTAACTTTGTTGTTTCTTATTAAATTCAAGACTTTGCAAATGTGAAATTAGACTGGCATTATTTCATCAACCATTCTGTATATTACATTTTACTACAATTTTGATCAATATAGATTAATTCAAAGACCAACAATCATTTCACTGCATACTTGAAGTGTTTAGACTTCTTTGGGTTAGAGGTATTTGGAAAGAGACTGATAGGTCCTAGAGATCTGATCTAATTCATGTCTATTTTGTGAGAGTCCTTGAGCAGTATTTAATCCATCTTTCATCCAATAACAACCCCTTTGTTACCTCCAAGAATAGAGAAAGTTCTAATTGTTAAGTAATTGGAACCATCTAAACTGTGAATCTGCTGACTTTATGGTTAAAATGTCTTATTTTTCTAAAGGTGATTTAAAAAGTTTACTCATGAGACCACCAGTTGTTGCCACAGAGGTTTTTTTCTGACTGAACATAGAAAGTTTGTGGTATTTCCTATATGTGAATTATTTTCTATATGTGTCTTAAGTCTGAATCTGATGGGGGAAGTACTGACACAGCAAATTAAAGAGCTCTTTCTATCACTACTTTCCTGCCTTTTTCACTAGATTTTGATCTCTCTCTTCTAGCTACTGGAAAAGCTCAGGCTAACTCTGGAATCTCTTTTGTTTTATAATTATTAACTCTCTTAACTGGTACAACTTTATTATCTTTCTATTTTGTTAATAAGATCTTAAATTGTAATGTATGAAGTATTGTCAGGATATAGGATGTAGGATACAAAAGTATTTGCTGGGTTGATAATATCCTTTGATCAATGTCCTCCCTATATATTTATTAAAATATAAACCATTACCTATTTTCTATTTGTTTTCTAAAGTTGGAGCTTGTCATTATATGTTTTCTTTACAGAAAACCAGTTTTTATTATGCTGTAGAATATTCTTTGTCATAATCCTTTGTAAATTTTTCTATTGACCACTTCTGTATAAGTGTTGATAACTTACCCAATTTTTATAAATAATAATTTGATAATTCTGAGCACAGTTCAGGACCTATTTGAACACTTACAATGCTAGAAAGCTGGAGATGATGCCTTAGGAGACAACTGAAAATGGGAGGTGGAATGCTAGAGAAAAAAAGAAGGATGTTTACTAAAGTACAGGATTGCAATAGGAAGAAGGACAGGCACTGAGAATATAAGAGAGAGAGAGAGAGGACAGAGGGGTGAGGAACAGACTAATAAAAAGAGGTTCAGAAAAAGTTAAGGCAAAGTTTGGAGTTACATTCCAGAGAGGTTAAAAAAGGTCCAAGTTAAGAACTTGGGGAAGATGATTCTCACTATCCAATTTCCCTCTTTGAAATCATATAAACGTCTCTGTGAAGGCAATCCTGAATTCTGTTTTTATCACTTGATCATATGCTATATCTTCAAAATGTTTCATTAATTTAAGGAACCCCTCTCAGCGAACCCAGAATAGGCAGTGAGACTAAAGTCAAAAGGTTTAAACTCTTTTTCTCTCTAATCTGAGGGTGTCTAGACTGAGCTCAGTCTTATGTTTTCTGGGGTAGAACAAAGAATTTCAACCTGATGGGCTAGAAAAATATTAGCACAGGGGTTAAGGTGTTTGCCTTGCATGCAACTGACACTGGTTTGATTGCTGGCATTGCCTGTGTTGCCCCATGTGTGATCCTTCAGCACAGAGCCAAAGTAGTGCCTGGCACTGCTAGGTATGTCCCCCCAAACAAACAAAAATTGTATGTACTGTATATATATATATATATATATATATATATTGTGTCTCTATATACATATATCTATGAATATATGTGTACACTTCCACCACCAGCTATATATAATATTTTACTTTGAACATGCAGGCTTTTCTAGTTAGATGGAAGATGGGTGCTCTCATGAAGATATGTGTGAACCTGGTGGCAGCATCTACATCTAGAGCTGAGTTATGACAGGGCCATTAGATTTCTCAGTAGTGCAGAAATTTAACCTCTCTCCTGATGTAACTGTCAGCATCCCTCTCCAGGTCAGACTCTTGACTTCTTTCTGGTGTCTTTGAAACTTGCCTGAAATCTTGTTGCTCTGGAGAGCATGTGGGCCAAACTTTATCCCTTAAGAAACCAAATAATTGATTGCAGGCACATGGAATGAAGCAATTTTCAGCAAGTGCTTATTACTACTGACACTTGGGGAAAACCAAGGGCTTGTCTAGTGAGGAGTCATGGAATTTAGTTTAAAAAAAAAAACTCTTTTTTCTCTCTCTCTCACTCTCTTTTTCCCAGCCTGCTGATATGGTTTGAATTAGAAGTTAGAGACATTTGCTAAAATAAAATCCGGCGTGAACTCTTGGGAATAGCTTCACATCCGACTCTGACCTCTGATATCCTTCTTCTTGTTGCCTCTGGGCTTTGTTCGAATAAGGGATGCTTTTCAGATTCTATAAAAGCAGTGGAAGTAAACACATTTTAAATTAATCCAGTAAAAGCACACATCTTATGAAAGGAACAATTATTTGAAGGGTGTTGACCTTCCCAGAATTGGGCAAGCATTTGGCATCTTGAAAGTCTGCTTTGATACTGAAGAGCCGTTCTAGAAATGTCACCATGTTATTACTCTGTCAGTTGCTTTTCAATACACAATAGTTATGCATTGTTTTAATCTTACTCAGAGCCATCTGTGTTCAGCTTTCATTTTAGGAAATAAAATACATCTCAGGAAGGACATACATGGCTCTTAAATAACATCTACATTATTCAGATTCCAAATTCTGCTTAATCAAACTAGTATGAGCTGGATAGCTTAGAAAAATGACCGGGGATATGATTTTTACAAACAAGGGAAATGAAAGTGCCAAAGTTATAGGCACTATTTAAAGGACATATAAGTAGTTAGGGCAGAGCTGGGACTGGAATCCAGGTCATCCATCTCTGTCTTCTTTTTCTGATCCAACAGACTACAGTTTACATTATGGAAATGCTCTGCTATATACTTAAATTCCGATACATTTTAGATGATAGCTATGTTAGTTGTAGAAACTTACATTTTGAATCATTCTAATGTGACAGTAGAGGAACTGTTTCAAATCATGTGAACATTACTTTCTTAAGAAAACTACAGAAAATTGGATAAAATGTTTAGTTTTCTGGCCCATCTGAGATAGACAACATTGATTCTACTATATAGCCTTGTTTTTATCGGCATTCTTACGTATGTGAACTAATGCACTCAGCAAGCTTCCTGCCTCACTAGAAATAATGGTTCGTTATCTGATGCTAAAACCTAGACTAAAACCTGAAATGATAACACTTCTTCCATAAGTGAAGCATTTTGATTTTTTAAGCTGTATTTTGTGCAAAAAAAAAAGGGAAAGAAATGTTTATTCACTTAAAATTTTTGCATAAAAATAAAGTCTTGTGACTACAAATTTGGTCTCTAATTATATACCTTTTCTTGGCTTAAGGCTCTTGAACAATTACAGTAGAACATCTGTTTTATGAAGCAAGGTAGCTTTTATGAAACATTATGGAATATTTGAATGGAAAGAGAGAAGTACATGTTGGAGAGAGAACACAGGCAGAGACAAGCAAGTGAGGTATGTGTTTTTATGGAGAACACAGACTTGAAGAGCAAGCCAGTAAAACAATGTTTAACATATGAATAAGGTTATCAGTGAAGTTGTGGGGAAATTTGAGTTTATTTAGATTATATCTCTTTAAGTAAGACTATTTTCATGTGATGTATTACCTCATTATGTCTGAACATATAAGAATCATAATTTTGAAATCTTTTACTTTAAAAACCTAAGGGAAACATTTTGCTTTATATGATCTGAACTCAGTTCCTATACTTACATTACATTACATTACATATAAGTTCATACATACACACATACATTACATACAAGTTCAGATACTTACATTACAGCCATATACTTACATTTTTATTATTCATATCACTGCCCTATTTTAACAGTAAAATTTATTTATCAGATTGCTTATAGAATGTTTAAATGCCAAAATCTTCATTGGAATTAGGAACACCGTATGTGTCTATGTTTATTTTCTATGTTTATTTTAATGAGATTACTTTTAAAATAATGCTTTCTGCAAACATCACATTTGTACCTATTCAGAATCCAAAGCGGTTGTCTTGTTTTTATGAATTGCCATCTTGCAATTCTCAGACTTGGTCTGTTTTTATGCCAGAGGCAGTATTCAGATAGATGATGCAAGCAAAGATGAAAGTTTTTCCTTTGAATATTGAGTTAATTAAGACAAAACTGGGTCTCTAAAGGGAATTTTTTCTTCTGACACACATGCTGGTGGTGTTCTGGTTTAATAATGGTAACAGAGTACTTCTAAAGGTAAAATTATGGAAGACTCCACATTATAGAAAAGGAAAAGCAATGCAATGACCAATCAAGTACTCTCCTTCAAAGAGGGAGCCTCCTTGGTTAAGAAAATCTTGCACTCCATGAGAATGTGTTCAGGATATTTCTACACTTAGGGACTCAGATTCCAATCTGTACAGATCTCACAAGGATGGTGAGTAAAAATCTGAGCTAACAACTGGGCAAAACAGGTGGTGTTATGATACATGTACAGTCAAGAAGATAGAGCCAGAGTCAAGTGATATAGTGAGATAAAGAATAGAAATTTATTCTATAAGCTGAATTGTATCGTAAAGTATGATTAGGGGACAAGAGTCTGGGAATGAATAACATGTACATTTGGAAGACAAGAGAGAAAAGTATTTTCTCTTTACCCACTTGATTTAGTCTTAGTTAGAAGCCAGCATATGTAAGATATTCATTATCCATCCTTTCATTCAGTACTTACCTGAATACATGATGGATGTTGAGGGCTATGATAGCAAATAAAACTGGCCTTCGCTGAGTTTCCATACCAGTGAAGAAACTCATTAGATACTGTTTATAAAGTGTAGAATAAGTGCATTATATAGAGACATACAGAATGATTCCTTAAAAATATTGGCAAGATACCTTACTTTTTTCTTGTTGGGGCCTAATGAATAACCAAGTTTGAAAGAGAGGTTCCAGAATGAGAGATAAGAATCCAAAAGACTCGGGCTGGGAAGGTGGCGCTAGAGGTAAAGTGTCTGCCTTGCAAGCGCTAGCGTAGGACGAACCGCGGTTCGATCGATCCCCCGGCGTCCCATATGGTCCCCCCAAGCCAGGGGTGATTTCTGAGCGCATAGCCAGGAGTAACCCCTGAGCGTCAAACGGGTGTGGCCCAAAAACCAAAAAAAAAAAAAAAAATCCAAAAGACTCAATGTACTGGAGTCAGCGAATCAAGTCTTAATACTGTGAGAATGTAATGAGAAAAAAGAGGTGTTGTGGTTTTTTTTTTTCAGTGGGACCAAGGTCACATTTCTTCAAGAAATCAGGTTTGAACATGAATCATGGTTCTCAGCTCTTTAATTAAATGCAGCTCTGCATCAACCCTATGGCTTAATCTTTCTTCACTTATTTGGTTCTTGCTTTCTCAGTTTTTTGTAGTTTGTTACCATGTATATCTAATAATTATAAAGGACCTTGAAAATTTTTGCCAAAGGAATAAAGTGCATAAAATGACTTATTTAAGGGACTTCGGTGATTTACCTTGTCAATAAAATAGCTTTATGCATTGAGTATTTGTATATGTCACTCATTATTGACTTTTAAATTGTTCACTGACTACCCTTTGGCTTTATCTCAAAGATGAGACTTGAACGCAAATGTATTGCAGCAAATAAATGTATTAAAATAATATCTGTTACCTTAATTTGACATTGTTTTATGTCAAATTATACGGTTTTATTTAGAAAGAAAAAAATGATGCACACCTCTTATTAAGAAGGCTCATCTCAGGACCTTAAAATTGTCGTCTAATTGTCTGCTTAGTTTCCTCCTTCATTTGCTCATTCACAGTATGAAAACATTGTGGCCATTCATTAGTAGTTTGCTTCCCAATGAAAAGAGAAAAAAAGAAAGCTAGAGCTGTGGTGAGAAGGAAAGAAATAGAAATGGCTTAGAGGTGCCGGAGTTGTGGCGCAAGCAGTAAGGCGTCTGCCTTGCCGTGCTAGCCTAGGACAGACTGCGGTTCGATCCCCTGGCTTCCCATATGGTCTCCCAAGCCAGGAGTAACTTCTGAGCATCACTGGGTGTAGCCCAAAATAAAAAAAAAATGGCTTAGCATAGTACCGAATTTCTTGGCACTTCAGTAGTTGCTTGACTAGAAAACAGTTGGAGCCAGATTCTCTATCTGCTTGATTTTCAGGGCTATCTCGAGAAAAGTATGCATTCTAGACCAGTTCTCCAAGTAGGCAGTACTGCCCCTTGTAGTTATGTTTCTAAAGGATATATTTTCAGGCATAAGTGATTTTAGAGTTTTTCTGAAGTGAGGAGCAGAAGGCTAAATGTGTTTGGCAACGTCTATGTTAACAAATAGTTTTTCTTTATTATGTACCATACTGAAGTTCCAAATGTCCAAATAGTCTCTATGTAGTGAGACATCTAGTTCTTGTTGAGATCAAAAAACCCTCTTTTCCTTTAATTTTCCTCTTTTTCTCATTTGCTCTTTGATGGACTTGGTCCAATGCACTTGTTCTCAAACTTTAGCTAATGATCAGAATCACATGATGAGTTCTAGTTTTGAGAGAATAATCTTATTTATTACTTCTTTACAACTATCCCAGGATTTCCTAATTATCTTGCCTCTTAGGTCATGGATTTCTCTGGTCTGTTGAAGTTAACTTAAATATAAACTAATCATAAAATAATTTCTCTTATTTGGTGCACCCCATTAGTCAATGAGAATAGAGATATTTATTTACATTTACTTATTACATTTATTTATTTACATTATTATTACATTTATTTACATTATATAACTTTCATATGTAAAATATTTACTAAAGCAAGATTGTTTATACATGAAATTAGAAGATGAATCAGTTTCACATATTAATTCTCTGGCACCTAAGACAGTATGCAAAAAGTTGATTTTCTATTTCTTTTTAGCAGTCACACCTGCAAGCTCATACTGTGTGGTGCCAGAGTATTTAATGTTTGAAACTATACTATTAACAGTATTATAAAGCATAGTGCCTGAAATTTTTAAAACTTAATCCATAAGTAAATGACTTTTATTTCCAAAATCTGAGATAATGATGTGCCAAAGTCATATCTTCAGGAATAGTACATATATCAAAAGACATCATATTCCTTGGGTCTCAACTGCACAAAGCTAGTGCCACTGAACCCTCCCTCATTCTCAGTATTCTTAAAACCAGAACTGACAGAGAGACTTAACTGTGAGGGAAGAAAAGAAGAACAAGGGATTCAATTTGAGAGTACCGGGCACTGTTACATAAAAAGGCAGCTAGTTCAACTAATTAGGCTTTCAAGAGGCTCTTGGACGATGGAGATGTGAATTCAGAAGTCATTCCAAGAATATTTCTGTAGGCACAAAACCAACATCCAAATACTTCTTTTTTTTTTTTAAATCTAGGCGATGCTCAAGTGTTACTCTGCACTCAGAAATTACTCCTAGGGCCCAGAGAGATAGCTCAGCAGCGTTTGCCTTGCAAGCAGCTGATCCAGGACCAAAGGTGGTTGGTTCGAATCCCGGTGTCCCATATGGTCCCCCGTGCCTGCCAGGAGCTATTTCTGAGCAGACAGCCAGGAGTAACACCTGAGCATCGCCGGGTGTGACCCAAAAACCAAAAAAAAAAAAAAAAGAAAAAGAAATTACTCCTAGCAGGTTCTGGGATCCTTAGGTGGTGCATGGGGTCGAACCCAGATCTTCCATGTGCAAGGCAAACTCCCTACCTGCTATACTATCCCTCTGGCCTGCATCCTTATACTCTAAATCAGTGACTTCATTTTAAACACCATGGTTTACAGAGTAACTCATAATACAGTTATTTCTGGCACTCAATGTTTCAACACCAATCCCACCATCAGTATAATATTTTCTCCACTCTTGTCACCTATTTTCCAATCCCCATCTCTTAGGCCTGCTCTTTGGCAGGTATGAATAATTTAGTTAAAATATTGCTTGGTGCACCAAAATGGTAAAGGAATGATCAAAACACCTTCGTTAAAATTTTTTGTGGAAAAAAAAAACTTTTTTTGTGAAAATTGCCATATCTTGCAATGAAGTCATTATGTTATTGTCTGACCTGTTTATTGCTGGTTGAACATTCCATTATCAGTTTTTTTTTGTTGAGCTTATGTGATTTCTCTGAGAATTAATTTCACATCTGATTTCATGCATTGCTACTGGGAAGTCAGTATTAAAGTTAAAGCGGTACTCAGGACTTTGAGGATCTGTGGAAGTAGGTAGATGAGCTCATATGGAAATAGCTGTAGTACATGGTGTGGTTGCTGGAACTTCTGGAAGTTCCAGAGACCAGAGGAACGGTGGCTCCCCCTGGCTCCACATAAGGAAGATTCTCTCAAATATTTTTTTAAATAAACCAGTTTGGACAATATAAATGTCTTGCAGAATTCTTTTTCAATAGATTGTGAAAGAATGACCTTATTGTGCTCAATAGCATTACCCATTGTCATTTTAGTAACCAACAGCTTTTGTGTTCCTTTTGAAAAGATTATTCAGTGGTTTTATGAAAATGAAGTTATTTTAAGCAGATAGGGAGAGAGTCATTAATAATGCAATATATCACTGTCAAATTGGTTCTTAAAGTAATTTAAATGAAACTTCTGATCTATCATAAATTATCTGATGATAGCTGTCAATCTGTTTTTAGAAATATTAGGGTCACTTAAAGATAGAAGAGGAACATATAGAACTAAGTTTGATAGAGTCAATCAATGTTTTTTGCCAATTTAAATCTTGTGTTTCTCGATCTTGCATTTTGTTTGGATTTCTTTTGGCCAAATGGTTATCTGTATAATTGGATAGGAAAGGAATCAATAATAAAAAATCATTATAGTTTAGATAATATGGGTACAGTGGTATTTACATTTATATTATTAATGAACAAAGTTACTGCATCCCACCACCACCAAAATGCCCATGACTCTGAATCGTGTACAAGTACCTCTGTCCCTATGTCACCTCTTGTGTCTTCATTTTCCACAGCTCTTTATCCCCCACTGTCGAGACCATATTTCCCGGCGTATAAGATGACTTTTGAAACAACAAAATGTCAACCGAAAATTAGGGATCGTCTTATACGCCGAGTATATCCCGAAAAATGTTTCAATATGCTGCTAAACGAAAACTGTCTGAATATTGCCACAAAATGAATTTTCCAACTCGATCCTGCACCAATCACTGCAAGGCTGCTTGGACCACCTCTCTGACTCAGTCAATCCAAGCAGGCTTTTGATGCATGCAAATTAGACGATGTTCTGGACCCAAATCTACACTGTCAAAAGCCTGCTCAGATAGGCCAGAGTCAGAGAGGAAGTCTATGACAGTAGAACCTTTGAACCTTTGCTTGTTGGGATTGGCTCACTGTGGAACAGACAGTTGCAGCACAGGAAGGTTCTGTCTGATACAGCGAATAGAGGCCTAAACCTATGTTTTAACTGCAAAATTAGGGGATTGTCTTATACGCCGAAAAATACAGTATGTTAATAAGTTTTGAAATCTAAGACCAAGGGTTTGATGTTGTTCAGTACTATCCATTCCCTTCTCTTAACTCTACATAAAGGGTTTATTTATGAACTTTTATGTGTCATTTGGCTGAATATAACAGATAAAAAATTAACACTTATAAAACTTATAAGTGAACCATGGTTCTGTTTTGTTCTCTTTAAAACTATGTTAGTAAGTAGAAGCAGATAATTTTTTAAATATTTATTCATTCACCTATAGAAATAACAAAATGAAGAATACTGTAGTTGGCTTAAGGATGGTATAGGGTTGATGGTAAGGTTTCTATTTCTTGCTAGAGGCAAAGTTGTTACAAGACATTTAGACTTCGGGTGAAACAAAGTAAATCAATATCTTTCTGCTTCTCTCCTATATAAAGGATCTACTTAACATTGAAGTTATCTGTTTTATACCTAGATAACATACATACTGTATTTCATCAATGAGAAAATATTTATTTCACAATATAGATTACACACCGGAAAGCTACAGGGTGCTAAAATTGCTTCTAAAATTATACTCTATTACTGAATCTGTTCTTAATATTGTGTAGTTCCTTGACATTCCAAAAGGCTTTTCACATTCTTCTAAATGTTACCTAATTTGTCAGTGTCATTCTTCAATACTGATGCCCAGAAGGAAACATCTGCTTCAAATGGGAAATCACTTCCCTTTTTCTTAGATAATATGATTTTATTATTATGACCACATTCTTCTTTGACTTTTTAAGTAGTCTCTGCTCACATATTTGCATGTCACATTTTTTGGTCTTAGAATTATATAAAACTTCCTGATTCTCACATGTAAATGAAAACAGATTTTCACCCTCCATACATACCTGATTGGCAACATGAACGTATGTAGAAGATTCTTTCATTATTCCTCATAGGATCCCTTTATGTAGGATTCACTCCAACATTGTCCCATCCAGAAAGATCATTTTCAGACTTGCCATTTTTGAGAACTATATTCACTGTGTTCGTAAGACTCAGGCATATTATGGTCTGCTATTAGATGGCATCCTCTTAGTCATTGCTACTAAAACTAGAATTAGACAAGATGCAGGGCCACAAGGACATGCTGCTCTGATGTGCAAGAATGAAATTATCTTTATCAACATGAAACACAGGTTAGTGACTTTATTACGGTTGCCTTCGGGATTGACAAGGCTTCTGAAAATGTCTTATTATTAATTTTGCTTAAAATATAGAACCAGGGTTCAATCCTCTTCATTCCATATCATCCCCAGGCCTGCCAGGAGTGACTTTTGAGCCAGGTGTAAACCCAGTGTGACCTCCCCTGCCAAAATCATTTTTTAAATAATGTGATAAAGTAACCTGAAAAATATTTTATGTGTAAAATAGATTAACATTATCTCAAAGAAATGCTCTATAGTATAGGTCTAGACATTTTTAATCTTCACACGACTTCAATGTTTAATGATTCACTTGAACAAAATGTATGTGAAAAAGTTTGGCTTTTTATCATCATATATTTTTTTATTTATTTGGCATCTTGATAGGCCTTTTAGATAAACCTTCCTGTTACAAGAGCCAGTATTTTGTTTCCTTGGAGTCAAAATTTTGTACTGAAAAGTACAGAAGTGGATATTTTTTCACAGTTCTGGAGATCTGAACAATCAAATTGTATACAGGAGGACGCTCTCAACAAGCTCTAGGGCAGAATCTATTCCTACCTCCTGGAGAATGCCCAATCCCCCTTAACTTGAGGCAGTATCATTTGGTCACACTGCCTCACCTTATGCCTGTGTTAAAACTTCCCTTGGTCGTTTGGCCCCCCGTTTGGGGGGCGATAAGGGGTTTGATCAACATCCAGTGGTGTGCACAGTTATTCCTGCCTCTAATCTCAGTAATTACTCCTCTCAGTGCTCAAGGCCCCAAATGAGGTTCTTGAACACAAGCCTAGGTCAGTTGCATGCAGGAAAGTGCCCTCCTCACTGTACTATCTTTCCAAAACTCATGCTTTCTTGTTCTAAGATAACTTGTAGTTACCTTTAAGTTCCATTGAAGTTGACACCAGAGACCATCCTCATCTAAAAATACTTCAACACATGTGCAAAATATTATTTCCATGTAAGATTAATAGACAGATTTCATAACTTTAATGTGGCTACTATTTGAGGCCAACATTTCTTCATCTTTGTACAGTACCTTGAATATACTTGATTTTAGACATTTCCTTTTATCTGCTTGGTATTAGAACATGAGGCATAGTTCAAGAAACAAAAAATGATTTGCAAAAGAGTTGACTTCTTATTGAATCTAATGTCTCTGGGAAAGGTGATCTGATAAATTTTATTGACTAGCCTGGAGGTCAAGCCAGGGACACAAGACTGTATATTTCAAGATTTATGCCAAAGTTGACTGAAAACAATCTTCATTGTGATGTACATACCTTACTTGAGTGTTTGTTCCCGACAACCTACCTTAGTTCCTATTGTATGTAGTTTACCAACTCTTTCAGCCTCTGCCATCACTTTCAGAAGGAGCTTTTTCCCATCTTCTATGGAACAAGACTTTCTAGGCCTCTCTTCCTTACCACATGGCAGTGGAGAGTTTTTCCTTTGTAGCTTGTGTAATAGCTAATCTGTTCTAGTTGCATAAGAATTTGGAAACAATAAGGTTGTTAAAAGCCCATGGGCCTCCTTCCAGTAACTGTTCAAGGTGTTGACTCTGGAAAAAATGCTGAGCTATATATCCAATCTTTGTATACATTTTGCTTCACTTCCCATATTTCTCAAGTAGAAGGTGGATCTTGTTCTGCGGACCCTGTGTCAGAATGTTCACCTGGAGGTGGAAAAATCAAATGGACCTTAACCTATCTTCTTAGTATGGTCTTAAAAGGCAAGTCAGAACAGTAGAGAAGATCAACCTTTGCCATAGCATTGTGAAAGCTTAGTTTTGCATTGGTTAGCTTTGAGATGAGTCAAAAACAATGTTAGGTTTAGAAAGGACAATTCCCCTGCTCTATGCTTCTTAAAGAAATAATTGTTCTTTTAACTGTCTCTGGATTCAATTGAATTACAACGTGTTCTTTCACTTGTGTCTATTTTAAAATCAATTACCTGGAGCAAACTGCTATTGAACACCATACTCTAGGTCAACATTTTCTGTAAATCATAATTGTACCGTCTAGAAATTACAAGGGAGAGTTAGAAAGATAGTAGAAGGGTTAAGGCACTTGCTTGTTTGAGGCCTACTGCAGGTCAAGTCCCAGCACTTCATATGGTCCTTTGAGCACTCCATAAGGCAGCGATCCATGAGCAGAGCCAGGGATAATCACTGCAAAACACTGAGTATAAACCCAAAACTACAAACAACTCAAAAAATAAAAGCCAGTCTCCAATCCAGACGTAGGCTTTCGATTCTCCCTCACTCACTTCCTGGTCTTAAAACCCAGTTTTAGGTGTGTGTGTGTGTGTGTGTGTGTGTGTGTGTGTGTGTGTGTGTGTGTGTGTGGCTGTGCACACGTGCACTCACATGTGTTTGAAAAACCACATATACTTGAGTTTAAGCTGACCACAGTATAAGACGATCCCCCCTAATTTTACCCTGAAAGCTGGGAAACCTAGTGACTCAAGTCTAAGCCGAGGTGGAAAATGCAGCAGCCACTGGTAAATTTCAAAAATAAAAATATACACCCAAACCAGTTACAATAATTGGGGAATCAGTAGGTTAAATGTTTTTCAATATTTATTGCTAAAGGAAAACTATAAACTACAACAATAACTTTAAAACTTGAAGTAAAGTGCAGAAAACCGCAGCTTAACAGGTCATCAAGCTAATTCACAAAGGTTAAAATCCTTTCAAAAGTGGATTCCTCCTCCTCCTCATCTGCATGTCCAAACAGAGCTTCAGCTGTCTCTGATGGGAGGGTCTCAGCAGAGACATTATCATCCTCACTGAGTTCGCAGATTTCATCCTCACAGCTGTCGGTTTCATACAAAGCGCAGAATATTGTGGGTTAAATAGTTCAGTGGCATCCAGTTCAGTTCAGCCACCTATCTCTTCAGCTCAAATGAGACTTGTGGACTGAGCTGCGGCACTGGGAGTCCCCTCTAGCAGACTGGAGGCAGAAGACAACTGGAGACTTTGATTTGGTGCATATGCACCGAGTAAAATAACCTGTATGACCCAAGTACAAGCCAAGTTCGGGGTTTTTGGCACAAATTTTGTGCCAGAAAAACTCAGCTTATACTTGAGTGTCTAGGTAATGATATTCCTGTCATTTTTCAAAAATATTCATCTTATTTTAAATTCTAAGTCTTCCTCATCAATGTATGCAGTGATTTCGTTGCAGAACTCTTTACTGATTAATAGCAAGATTAGTTCCTTCTGTTAAATATCCTTCCTTACGCAGCCCAAGCTCCTTACATAATGGGACCATTATAATAAAATTACTCCCAAAGATAGAGATAAATATTTTAGTAGAAGGATAGAGTAAAACTTGGGAAACATTTTGAATCAAAGACTTATTCCTTTGTGTGTCCTTTCACTGATAAAGATTCTGGGGGACTTTTCCTCTCTGGAACAGTCAATTAATCCCATCACAGTTTACTGAGTGACACAGTTCAGACTGCCCGAGGTGGGTCTGTTCTCTGCAGAGTTATTATTTTTTTTAGTAAATTAAAGGTGTGAATGCAATTCATTGCATTAGAAGGCTGCTTATAAATCTTCTGTTTATGGACACTGAGAAGTGAACATGGAAAGCTCAAAGAAAGATAAACTTGAAGGAAGCAGAAAGGAAATAGGAGGAAAAAATACCTACAATAATTGTGGGAAATAAGAAGACGTGGATTAACCTCCACATGGATTAAAATAAAAATGTCTTCCTTCTTTCATTGTCTTCATTCCGACTCTTTTTGGTACTAATGGTTACTTCCCACCTCAGCAGGGGCTGATGAGTACACTCTTCATGCTTCAAATTTTAGTTAGATAGGAAAGTAATGAAGTCACCTCTCCCTCAAATATCACCAGCTTCTGTTGTGAAGAAGCAAGTATGCTTCACATCTGCTTCAAAATTTTGGAAATAAAAAATAATAACCATACCCATCTGCATACTTTCAACTTCACCTCCCTTTCTGCACTTTTTTATTTACACATGCACTGTAGTAATGCAAGAATATATTTCTGGGGCCAGAGCAGAGGCGGAGGTGGTAGGGTGTTTGCCTTGCATGCGCTAACCTAGAACTGACTGCAGTTCGATCCCCTGTTGTCCCATATAGTCCCCAAGCCAGTAGTGATTTCTGAGCGCATAGCCAGGAGTAACCCCTGAGTGTAAGTGGGCATGGTTCAAAAAACAAAAAGAAAAAAAGAATATATTTCTGAGATAAAAATGTTCAGCTCAGGTATCACATTTAAGGTGCTTTGATTTTCAGTTCTAATATATATTGCTGCCCCAGAAGTCAACAGAGTCATGAATTTGAAGGCTTCATTCCAAGCATAGCACACAAACATATTTACCTCAGTAAATATGTAAGTTTTTCTTATTATATGTCTATGTAAAATGGTATATCATTGTTCATCTTAACGCTATAGCTTCCTTTTTCATTGAATTTATATGTAAGTTATGCCAAGAATATTCAATTATTGAAATTTTCTCCTTATTTTTCTAGTAGTGAATTGCAATGATTTGTTTCTATTATTGGAGCATGCTATACTTCTAATAGTTTTATGAATAGATTGTTTTGTCTTATTTTTAAAATATTTTTTATTGTGACCAATGTGAATTACAAGTCTTTTACAGTTATACTTAAGGTACATAGTGACAGTGAATTATGGCCATTCCCACCACCAGTGCTGTTCTCCCTCTTTCCCCACCCTGTTACCAGCATACATCACATACCTCCCCCTGGACCCCCTGAACTGCTAGTGTAGCAGGTCCCCTTTGTGTATAGCTTGTTGTAGATCAGATATCTTGATTCTGTTGTCATTGACTCTTTGAGTTGGGTGTTTAGGTCTAAATTTTTTATTTCCACTCAATGTTCATGCAATTGTTTGCTCCTGGTACCATCTACTTTTGTTTGTTTGTTTTTGTTTTTTGGGCCAAACCTGGTGACACTCAGGAATTGCTCCTGGCTTGGCAGGGAGGGCATATGGGACACCAGAGGATGGAACTGCAATCCTTCCTAGGCTAGTGCCAGCAAAGCAGACATCTTACCGCTCCACACCACCACTCCAGCCCCAACCATCCACTCTTTCCCACCTGAATTTATAAGGCAGAACAAGATGATTCAAGTTGTGTTTCTATTGGGGAAAAAAGAAAGCTGGTAGGAGTCTATAAATATCAATTTAAAAGAAGAAAGGAAAAACAATAGAAAACAAAACAAGCAACAGCAAAAGAAACACAACAGCAACAAAAACCAACAACAAGAAAGAAAAATAAAAGGAAGGAGGGCTGGTGTGACAAGGTTGTGTGTGTGTGTGTGATTGTGTGTGTGTGTGTGTGTATGTGTGTTTTGCATAGGCACAGTATAAGTATTGGGGAAATTAGAAAGGGAATTCCTTTAGATAGATACAGGGTTACTCCACCCTTGAAGCATATTGTCAAGGGAACAACTACAGGCTCTGGACATGCTCATTATTGAACCCCCAGGTCTTTTTATGATGCCAGGAAACATTCTGTTCGCTGACAGAATCAGTCCTCTATAATTAGAGATCTTGGTATTTGCACGGGTCATGAAAAGTCTAAGATAGAGTCTTTCTTTATGGTTCTAAAAGTTCTGCTCTGTCACACTTGTTGTAGTCAGTGTTCTATATTAATGATCTTGGCTTTTGCACATCAATGGACAGAGTGTCTTCTGATTTTATCTTACCTTTAGGTGATGAGGTAGGGCAACTTGCTCTTAGATCAGATTGTTGCTGTTTTCTAGTCATCAGGATGTCTTATCAGCCTGTCACAAGTTGGTCCAGAGCAGTATTAAGAATTTCCCTGGAGTGTTTGGTCCTATTGCTGTTGCAGGGAACTGTGTCAATTCTACAGTTGAGATCTGGGATTTGGGGTTGGATGATTGCTGTCCACTCATCCGGAATTTGAGTCCCCGTGACAAATGCTCAGGGAGGGTAGTGCCCCAGTATTAAAAGAATTATGAGTTCCTATCCCTAATAGATAAGAGCTTGTTTCTCTACTTAAGATTTCTCCTTTTTTAGTATGCCTATGCAAAAGGGAATGGTGCCATACTATATTGCTGTTGCATGTTGGGGTAAAAATAATAGGCTAAACCTTCTCTGTGCCCTGGTTTTCAACTGAGCTTTTACACGAAGCAAGACTTTTTTTCTTCTAGAATTTTGTACCAAGCACAACCTAAACAGGTGAGATTTTTTTAAACAGGTGAGATTTAAAAAATAATATATATATAATAAAAATAAAAATACATATAATAAAACAAGGGATGAAGGACACTATGTTTACCATTGGAAATAAACATCTAAGAGAAATAACTATTGAGTTATTAAACATACAAAGAAAATATAGATATCCCTATTAAGTGTTTTGAGAAATTCTTGGGGGAGGGGTCAAATCCAGGGCATATTTTCATAGGATGAATCTGAGAGCTTAAGAAATAATTGAATTAAGAAAAGATAAATAAATAGCTAAAATATAGATTAGGAGAGAAAGAAAGAAAAAACAGAAAAGAGGGAAAAATAAAGAAAAAATAAATTAAAAACATTCAGGGTCTGGAGAGATAGCACAGTGATAGGGTGCTTGTCTTGTATGCGGCCAACCCAGGACAGATGGTGGTTCAAATCTCGGCATCCCATATGATCCCCTGAGCCTGCCAGGAACGGTTTCTTAGCAAAGAGGCAGGAGTAATCCCTGAAGGCCATCAGGCATGGCTCAAAAACCAAAATTAATTAATTAACTAATTAATAAAAGAAAATTTGGGCTGTCACCTAGGAGTGGAAAGGTTTTCCAACTTATAGGCACTTGATCAATGGCAGGGGCGAACTTTGCTAAATGAAGCTTTGGGTCTTATATTGTACATGGAGCATTTTAGGATATACATAATATTCATGTCTAGAGTACTAAGAAATATGGGAGTGAACAATATAAGAGGAGTCTACCCTATATAGTATCATTTGCATTGTCTTGTGCATTGAGGTTCCTTTTCTAAAAAGAAACTGACAGCATGGGCTTTATGATATAATAGTAAAATAAGTTGAATTGAAGAGAATAAAGAAGAGAAGAAAAGAAGAAAGAAAAAAAGGAAAAAAGAGAAAAGAAAAAAGAAAAAAATGAAAAGGGATAAAATTTGCAAAAATGTTCTTGAGTAGGGCCTGTAACATAAGTCTATGGTGTACAGTTGTCTGTTTCAGTGGTCTCAATGGTTGTATGCTTTAGTCCTAATAGAAGACATTATCAAAAGGAAATTTGTAAATTGGAGTATTTTATCAAGACATTGTCATAATAAAAGCACTGTATATGGTATCTAATATAGACTGAGCTTCGAATTCTACCTAGCAGTCAGAAATGATACAATCATGGATTTTGCAGCAACATGGATGGAACTAGAAAATACTATGTTAAGTGAAGTAAGCCAGAAGAAGGACAAATACAGAATGATAACACTTATTTGAGGTATTTATAATATATATGCCTATATACATATGATTCTTATGAATAAACACAATTGTCTAAATGGTAGAAAATTCAAACACTGTAGGTGCCAGAGTATAGGAGGAGAAGTGATCAAATCAAGTGAAAAAGGGGGAAACACAGAGCCTCTACCTTAAAGAAACCAGCAACAACTGAAATAACTGTTTAGAGTGAACAGCTGTTCATCCAACTTCTCACTACAAAGGTTTATAATAATGTTCTAAGGTATTTATCCACAGAAATAGGTGCAGAATATGATTGGTATCCAGGGACTCCTGCTGTAATGCTTACTATCAATATGTTCTAATGCCTTCATTTTATTAGGTTTAAAATAACTCTTTAGCTTTAACATGTGCACCATGATGCATAATGCAAAGAATGATTGGTAAAAGGTATGGTGTTGGAATTTTGAGCATGAAAAACCATTGTGAATGTCCTTGTAAACCACAGAGTATGAGTAAAACCTTTTTGTAAAGAAAAAGAATTAGCTATTCCTTCTAAGTGCAGGCAGCTACCTTGAACAATGTCTGGTTTCTCTTTAAATGTAATTCTGGGACCAGTGCTATTGTACAGTGGGCAGTGCACTTGCCTTGCATTCAGTGAATCTGCATCCTAGGCCTAGAACCCCATAAGGTTCTCTGAAATCCATCAGATGAGATATGTGAGTTTTGCCCAGCATAGCCCCTACACAAAACAAAACAAAAATGTCATAATTCTTCATTGCCTATGCTAGAAAGAGACATTCTATTGTTATCTACTTGACCTAAGTGTCGAGGGGTTGTGTAAAGACCAAAGATTAAAAGTGACTAAGGTTTATTTTTTTTTCTGAGACAATCATTTATTTATTGGATAGGGCAAGGTCATGTAAGAGAGGAAATAAATCCAAAAGAATGTATTTGGCTTGGTGTCACAGACATCGAGGCTTTCAACAAACAACACTGCTCAGCACATAATGGAAACAGGTCCTATACAATCATGAAGGCACTGCCATGCTGCTCACACTCCAGTTTACCACTCTGCATTTTGCAGTCCACTAACTCCTAGCATTTGGCTAGTTCTCTGGTTATGAAATATCGAAAATGAGTCCTACATAACCATTTGACCCTTCAATAGCACATGTCTCTCAATGTCACAGAAAAACATAACAAACAGCTGCAGCTTAATTCACTACCTCACATCACATTGTTTTTGGACTGCCCTCAATAGTTTGAGACTGTCTCAGTATTATAAATAAGTCTGTCCTTAATTCATTTAGCATTGTTACGATGCATTCACATCACCATTAGTCTTACAGTACAAATTTCGGGAAAGATAGAAGAAATGCACTGGAAGAAAATTTAAAAGGTTCTTGGGACGCTCACTGGTCTGAGGTCTACACACTGCTAGCAAAGTTAGGGTGCTGTCTCATTTATCTTCCAAATTATTTGGCATCGCTGTTAGCATGATTTTTCTGACTGAGTAGGCATTGAGTTCAAGATCCACTCTAGAGCCTGGGCAAGATATTCTAAAGTAGGAGATCATGAAAGCCCCATTTTAAAACCAGCAGACCAGATTGTAGAAGCCACTTCCATGCACAGCAACCAAGAAAGAGTTCTCAAACCGAGTTCTCAATCCACACTTAAAAAACAGTTATTTGGGCGGCCAGTCCCCTGAATGCCAGATAGGACATCAATTCATTGACAATAACTGACAAGAGCAGCCAACTCTCTGGAGAGAAAAATTCGTGGATCCCCTAGACTGGGAGGCAATGTGGAGCTCTCTCCACAATGAGAGGTTTCTGCTGAAGGGTGTAAGGTTTTGTAGAGTTTGAAATAGAGAAGGGAGGGTCACTGTTGTTGTGAAGGTGCTATGGGGAGGCATGTGGTATTGAAGCAGGACGAAAGGGACTAAAATTGTTAAAAAGAAAATCGTAGAGGAGCCTGTTCAGGAAAGTGGGCAAGACACTAACTTTTACACATCCTACCAGGGCACAATCCCCAGCACGGCTCCACCAAAAAAAAAAAAAAAAAAAAAGTTGTTTTTTGTTTGTTTGTTTTGGGTCACACCCGGCAGCACTCAGGGGTTACTTCTGACTCTTCACTCAGAAATCCCTCCTGGCAGACTCAGGGGACCAGATGGGATGCTGGGATTCGAACCACTGTCCTGCATGCAAGGCAAACACCCTATCTCCATGCTATTTCTTCAGCCCCCTATTGTTTTAATACCTGCTTGATTCTAGGACCCACCACCCTGGGGACTTTCCTATTCACCGTTTAAGCATGAGTGTAGACTTGTAGAACTATCTGCTCTTTGAGGCAGGCCTCTCCTACAGAACCAATTATGTTCCTGAATTTCTTCTTTATCTGATGCTGCAAACATTATAGACTTGTATAAATGTGTATGTGTATCTACCGCTGAATATATATTTATATATTTCTATGCATAATTATAGAATAAGATTTAAAGAATGGAGGAGTGCTTCCCAAAGTATCCCTTCTGTTATTTCTTGTTGATACTATTTTATCAATTTGAGACAAAGGAAATAGAAATTGGGGTCAAATAGAGAGGAAAAGGGGGGAAAGTGACAATGTATGGACTTATTCCATGTGTTTGACTAAAAGATTTTGAAAACAAATATAAAGTGAATTACGTTTAATCTTCAGGTGTTTTTGAAATTTTATAAACTAATCAGGTATTCTTTTTCAATTTTAGGTCTTAAATAGAATCATGGCCAAACCTTATGAATTTAACTGGCAGAAAGAAGTTCCTTCCTTTTTGCAAGAAGGAGCCGTTTTTGATAGATATGAAGAGGTAAAGTGTTTTTTGTCTTTTCTCACAAAACATTCTAATAATGATTTCATTTTAGTAAATAAATAATTTTTACATAATTAAGAACATTTAGAGGATTTATCAGTTCAAATAGTTGGAAGAAGCAATGTATGAAATAATATGATGGTAATAATGATATTACATTTAATTAGCTCATTTCATGACAAATTTAATAATTATTTTAGTATATAAATTATTGAGTGCTCACAATTTGGTAGACAAGTAATTTTATTTTTGTTTATTTTTGTTTTAATTTCTTCAAGCAACCTTAAAAGGTTGTGGTTTATTATCCATGTTTGTAGATGGCTTTATATAGTGACAGATTTTGCTTAATGAAGTAGAGTAGGTCGAATTTCTACGGACTTTTATTTATCATAAATGTTATTATAATTGGACTTTGCATTGGTCATTTTGATGTACTCCTTTGCTTTTTCTTTTTATACTCAATTTAATCAAAGTTTTTCTCTCTGTTTGGATCAGTCATTTCTTGGGTCATTTCAAGGTGGCAATATGTCAAGGGTTTGATTGAGGTTACCTTTATGTTAAAATGTTTAGTAAGATAAATTGCAGCTTCATTAGCATGTAAATGTATGGATTTTCTTAGATAGCACTTGACTTTGAGGTGCCTTGCTTATGAAGTGTTGTTGCCTATAAAATTGTGAAATTGGTCGGGTTCATTTAGAGCCGGAGTCTCAAACTTGCGGCCCTCCGTACAACATTTTGTGGCCCGCGACCGGCCTTCAAATACCGCAGTATTCGCGATTATTCACTTACTGAATAACCGCAATAAAAATCGCATTAGTAAGAAAAAAATCGCATTAAACATTCGCATACCCCGAGCAGTTCCGTTCGGGTATGCAAATGTTTAATGCGATTTTTTGCGATTTTTTTCTTACTAATGCGATTTTTTATTGCGAATATTTGGTAAGCGAAATCCCTTATGCGGCCCTGCCTCGCCCCGACTTTGCCTCCTTCGGCCCCCAGGGAAATTGAGTTTGAGACCCCTGATTTAGAGTAAGAGTTGGTTCCTTTCTAAAACAAAGAACAGCGATAGTTGCTAGTTTGGATGGCCCTGCCATTGGCCTAGCTTCTCAGCTAGGTTTTTCCTGAGGTCTGTGGGCTGATGTGACTCAATAACTGTTGAGTTGAATTTTTCTAAATTATGTATCTTAGCTCTCACTATATTTACACTATAACTGCCTTGTAAGTACAGAAAATTAAGAAAGGCAAATGATGAGCCTGAATGTGGCCTCTGTTCCTCGCACTAAATTAAAGGATTCACACAAGAGTCATTTATGTGACTGAAATTTTACTACATGTCCCCAGATAAGTGCATTCTATTATAAGAAGAAAAAGAAAATAATATTCCATCACCAGAGGCAACCAATATTACTAATTCTCTGGCAGTCTGTCTATTTTCTTTTCTACAGTTGTGGTCATTAAGTAATCTTTTGAAAATATCAGTTGGAATAAGTTCCCCATTTAAAATGTTTTTATGACTTTTAATCGTAGAATAAAGAGAAACATTTGGGCCAGAGGGATAGTACAGGGGTAGGAGGCTTATCAAGCCAACCTGGTTTGATCTTCGGCATTTTATCTAGTCTCCTAAATACTGCCAGATCTGATTCCTGAGCTTAGAGTCAGAGATAACTGACTGGTTGTGGCCCCAAAACAAAACAAACTACCCAAAATTACATTTCTTAATGAAGTATAGATCTTCTATGATGTGTTTTGCTTTCTACCTTATTTACAGTTTCACAGATGCAAACAGTAAATGTTCCGTTAAGTGCCTTGTGCAGAAGTCTCCCTCTCTCTGTTATGTCCAGGTTTCTTCTGATTTGACTGCTAAATTTCTATCCATCCTTTAGAAATGAGAGAAGTAATCTTAATGTCTTCATTATTTTCAGTGAATATTCAGTGAATCTTCAGTGTATTTAGTTTAATGCATTCAGTGAGATTCAGTAGCGCCTTGGGGCCTCAAGTCATCTACCTGACATGGATTCTACTGCATTAACATTTTGTTGTCTGTTTTTGTCTCTCCTATTAAACTGAGAATCTTGAGTTCATGATGATCTTTTTGTTATCACTTTTAGTTCAGAGACTAGTATAATGCTTGCTAAAGTCCTGCAGGTGCCTCAATAAAATTTTAAGCATAGCTAATCTAACTGTAGATTATGTTAATATTTTGTTAAATATATTTGACAAGTAAAGCAATATGTAAATATATCTATATTTTACAATTATATAAAAATAACAACATATTATATCAATATATTGATATGTTATAAAACATGTTGTATATTATATTCTATACATTATATTTTAATAACATATTTTACTAATATATAATAATATGAGAATGTATATAATACCATTGCAATATATATAATAATATATGAATAATATAAATAACATATGTGTTAAATTTTGTTAATATTTGCTTGTTCACTTTCTTCATAATTAAAATGGTAAGAGGATAATAATACTTACCATTGAGCTTTGACAGATTCAGATTAGGTTAAATCATGTGGTATCGTTTAAGTAAAACTTGATCACTATCAGTGTCTTGATATAGGTCAAACCTATTACAAAGTAAATTATTGCAATTGCCTACTTTTTGTTTGGGGGCCACACCTGGCAGTAATCAGGGCTTCCTGAGAATTCTACATTCAAAGATCGCTCCTGGTGGCACTTGAGGGTTCATATGCGGTCAGGGGATTGAGTTCAGATCAGTTGTGTGCAAGGAAAGCACTTAGCTGCTGTACTACCTCTCTGGATTACAATTGAGTGCTTTTATTCATTTTGTCTAAGTTGGCAAAGAATGCTGAGGATAACTTAGTTTCATTTCCAAGTCATTCTCCCAAGTAGAGCAAATCATGAGTAGGTGGAATACTAGTGTCATAATATAATGTCCATTTCCCTTTATTGTAAACGAATAAGCCATCTCTTCCCGAATGTTCTAGAGTAGTAATTTTCAACTATTCATGCCAGCACTGGTCACAGATAGATAGGTTAAACGAAAATTGCTGTCTGTTAAATAGCACTAAGTTTTCTTTTTCAGATTGACAGGAAATTTTGGTATGCCAACACTAGTCTGTGAATCTATAATTATATGCCACTTTACTATCATCTTCAAAGATTTGCCATTTATTTCATACATATCCCAAGTACTAATAACCAATAGGGTAATTTTAAAATACTGCACTTTCTTTTAAAACTTCACAGACAATACCCCAAACCAGTAAATAAATGCCAGGACTGAATAGCTCCATAACATAATTAATGTTATTCTTGGTTTTTGGACCACACCTGGTGATCCTTAAAGCTTTTTTCTGACTTTGTGCCCAGTTTATTTCTGATCTAGCTTTTATTCTTTTTCTTCTACTTTTTTGGGGGGTTCCTTTGCTGTTGGTTTTCCACATATGTAAGAAGTCCCTTAAAGCTGTTGATTTTGTAATTTTCCTTCTTCCTAATGTAGACCTGTAACTGCTATGAGTTTTCTCCTAAATACTGCTTTTACTGTGTCCCTTGAATATGTGCAATTAGTTTCTTCAATGGTTTCCAGCAATCTCTATTTCTTCTTTTATTTCCTCTTCTATCCAGCTATTGTTGAGCAGCATGTTGTTTAGTCTCCAGGTGTTAGATATTTCTCCACATCTTTTTACAGTCAATTTTGATCTCTGTGACATTCTAGTCTGTTACGGTGGTTGGTATAATTCTTACATTTGTGACTTTATATAAGTTAGATCTGTGTCATAGAATATCGTTTATCCTGTTGAGAAGAATGTGTATTCTGCTTTCTGAGGCTGAAACACGCTGTAGACATCCATGTGCCATAATTCTTCTAGCTTATCAATTAGGGCTCTTATGTCTTTGCTAGTGTTGTGCCTAGTGGATCTGTCTAGTGGTAATAATGGGCTGTTGAATTCTCCCACTACTATCACTTTTTCATCATCTGTTGCTCTAGTTTGTGAGCAAAAGCCTTACATATTTTTCTGGGTCTACATTTGTTGCATTGATGTTGAGCAGAGTTAGTACTTCTCGGGCTATTTTTCTGATCAATAAATCAATAAGTAGTGAGCATCTTTGTCTAATATTATTTTCTTGAGGTTGAATGCAGTTTGCTTCCTTAGGAGTATGGATGTCTCAGCTTTTTCCCCAATGACTTGTATAATAATTGTCCATCCTTTTACTCTGAGCCTGTTTCTATCCTGAACTTTTAAGTTATTTCCTGCAGGCAGCAGATGTCTGGGTTTTGTTTCCTTATCCAACCCACTACTCTGTTCCTTTTGATGAGAGAGTTTACTCCATTAACATTGAAGAAAACTATTGACAGAAGCTGTTGTGCCGTTATATAGTGTATGATGTTGTTGTTACAATTGCGGGTTTGTTTTGTGTAAATGCTCTTTGAGTAGTTCATTTAAGGTCAGTTTGGTTAGTGCAAATATTGCGAGTTCTTTTTTCCCAAGAATGTTTTTATTACCCCTCACATTTAAGTGAGAGTTTTTTTTTGGGGGGTAGTGGACTCTAGGTTGAAAGTTTCTTTCATTCAGTAGTTTGACTTATGTCATTCCATTTCTTTCTTGCCTGGATTGTTTCAAATGGAAGATTTGGTTTGATTCTTATTTTTTCTTTATACTTGAGTTTTTTCTTTCCTTCACTGCCATAAAGAGTCCATCTCTTTCTTTTTTTCTTTCTTTTTTAGCCACTTAGATTACTAAATGTTTTTGTTTGTTCTGGTAGGGTCTTTTTTGTTTAGCACTCTTTTTTGTCTTTTGGATTTGTTAAGAAACCTCTTTCCCAAGGGTGGCGAAGTTCTCTGCTATTATGTCCCTCACTACTTGTTCTTCCTGTTTCCCATTTCCTTCCCCTACTGGTATTCCTATAATTTGGAAATTATTTCTCTGGTTTTTGTTCATTAGGTACCTTACATTTTTTCCTGAGTTTTGTCTCTCCTTTATTTTTGACTTCTTTATCAACGCTGGCTTGTAATTTGTCTTCAAGTTTGTCTTTGCAACTTTCCACCTGTGTAATTCTATTATTATGACTTGATAACATACCTTTAAGTGCTTTCAGTTCCATTTGTATGGATTTTCTCATCTTTAGTAATAGTTCTTTGAGTTGGTTGAATTGTTCATCCATAGATCTCTTAATTTCACAGGCTAATGACTCTTTGATTTCCATTGCTAGACCATTAAGTGTTGATTTTAGGACATCACTATAAGGTTCAGGCATTAGGGTGGACTTGGATATTTGTCAGGATTTCTCTCCACTATATGTGGATTTCTCACTACATGTGTCTTTCTTAGCTGCCCCATTGGTCTTTGCATTTAGTGGTTTGAAATGCTGGAGTATCAGATGTTTAATTAAGAAAGTGATCAACTGTTTGCATGAAAGGTGGCTTGAGGTATATCTTTTTTAGAGGTTATTTTTCTAAACTAGTAAACTTGTCTAAGTATGATAAAAATATTGCATGCTATTTTTTTGACTTGTTCAGCTGGGCTGTGAGCTATATATTTTCTAAGAGAAAGAAGTGCTAGATCCAATCTCCCTGGAAATCTATGATTTAAATCTATGATATAATTTAAATATTATTAAATAAGTTAAAATCTATGATATAAATTTAAATGATTTTGGAAAATAGTTTGGGAAAAGGAAGGCTGATGGGAAGGAGGGAGGTTTCAGTAATGGCACTAGAACCAGAAGGAGCCTGAGGGAAGGTTGGAAAGGAGGTCCCATTCGAGCTTGGTTGAGGGGACAGGAATTTCCCTATTCCCACCCAGACACAAACCTGACTCACCTGGGAACAAGCGATCAACAATGATGCTGGAACCTGGAAGGAGGCTGAGAAAAGACTCAAAAGGACAGCCCTATCTGCATTTGGTTGAAGGGAATAAGACATGAGGTCCCCTATTCCCAGAAACAAACCTTTGGGCAGACAATTAGTAATGGCAATGGAACCCAGGAGGAGTCTAGGGAAGACTGATAATATAATTCTTATATTTGTGACTTCATGTAAGTTAGATTTGTGTCCTAAGGCATGGTATATTCTAGAAAAGGTTCCATGTGCACTTGAGAAGAATGTTTATTCCTCTTTTTGAGGTTAGAGGGCCCTGTATAAGTCCATTAGTCCTAGTTCTTTTAGTTTCTCATTTAGGGATCTAATAATGTCTTTACTAGTGTTTTGCCTAGTGGAACTGTCTAGTGGCAATAATGGGGTGTTGAAATCTCTTACTACTATCACATTTCCATCCATAAGTTCCTCTAGAGTTGTGAGCAAAGCCTTACATATTTTTCTGGCTCTAAATTTGGTGCATAAATGTTAATCAGAGATAGTACTTCTGGATTGAATGGTCCCGTGATCAATAGATGGTATCCATCTTTGTCTCAGTACTTTTTTGAGGTTTAATGAAAGTTGGTCTTATTTATGAAATGCTATCTCAGATTTTTTTGTTTTCCAGTAGCATGTTTAATTGATTTCCATCCTTTTACTCTAAGCCTGTGTCTATCCTGAACTTTTAAGTGTGTTTCCTGAGGCAGCAGATAACTGGATTTTGTTTCCTGATCCAATCCTCTTCTCTGTGCCTTTTAATAAGAAAATTTAGTCCATTTAAGGAAATTATTGCCAGAGAGGGTTTTTGTGCTTTAATATTGTTTAGGATTGTTGTTACAATGGGGTGTTTGGTTTGTGTTATTGATCTTTGAGTAGTTTATTTAGCGTCTGTTTGGTTAGGGCAAATATTGTGAGTTCTTTTTGTCTGAGAATGTTTTTAACCTTCCCTCCCATGAAAATGAGATTAGCTGGGTAGTTGACTCTAACTTGGAAGTAATTTTATTAAGTTGTTAAATATATGGTTCCATTCTCTTCTTGCCCGAATTGTTTCAAATGGAAGGTCTGGTTTGATATTTATGTTCCTTACTTTCTACTTGAAGAATTTTTATTTTTGAAGATTTTATTCTCCCATATTGCTTTGAAGAATTCATTTATCTTTGCTTTTTTTCCCATTTGAATGAACTATATGTCTTGATGTTGTTCTGTTAAGGTCTATTTTATTTGGTACTCTTTTGCCTCTTATATTTGAACTGCAACCTCTTTCCAGAGAGTGGGGAAATTCTCTGCTATTATGTCCCTAACTACTTGTTCTTGTCTTTTCCTTTTTCCTCCCCTTCTAGTACTCCTATAAGTCGTAGATTATTTCTTTTCTCTTTGTTCATTTAGTACTTTACATTTTCTTCCAATGTTTTTATCTCATTTCTTTATTGACTTCTTGTCTTCATGTTCACCCATGTGATTCTCTATGTGTGTAATTCTGCTATTGTGGCATGCTAGCATGATTTTTAGTTTTCTTATTTGTATGGACTCTCTCATCTTCTGATAGAATTCTTCTTTGAGTTGATTGATTTGTTTGTCTATGGATTTCTTAATTTCTTTGGCTAGTGATTCTTTGAATTCTACTGCTGAGAAATTAAATGCTGACTTAAGGTCTTCATCTATAGGGTTCTTTTACTTTGGAGAACTTGGAAATTTGCTGACTTTTCTTCATATACCCAGCTGCTGGTGTCTTCCTCAGTTTCTCCATTGTTCTTTGCATCGGGTGGGTTGGGGTGCTGGAGTTTCAGGCTGTTTAAAAAAGCAGTTGGTTTAATAGTGTAAGAGGTGGTTGGAGATATATCTGTTTTAGGGTTTATTTATTTTAGGTAAGTGAGATTACCCAAGTCTGGTAGAGATATTCTAAACTAATTTGTTGGGCTATTATTTTGATTTTGGTGCTTTATATTTTCAAAGATAAAAGAAATGTTAGGCCCAAACTGCTAGAACCATCTGGTATAAATTGAAGTGTCAGCGAGATTTGTGGGGCAGCAGGACTATGGGCAGAACATGTATGTCCAGTTTCAACATATCTCTCCTGAGCTGGAGCAGTAGAGCTTCTGGCTGGCAGCGGCTGGAGATGCAGTGGAGGAAGGTTGGAGGAGGTTCCTGTTTACAAGTGCATTGGGCTTAAAACCGGTCCTATGGGTGCCTGCACCCCAGCCCTGTTGAGCTAACTCCATGAGGTTCAGTGCAGAGGGTTTTTGGTGGGTCATACAGATCTCTCCTGAAAAAGGCAGTAGAGAATTCTCAAAAAAAGTACTATTTTGATAAACAAAATGTGATTTGATAAACAGGAGTTTCATAATTATTTTATTTTTCCTCTCTGCTCTCTCTGTTTCTCTGTCTCTGTCTGTCTGTCTCTGTCTCTGTCTCTCTCTGTCTGTCTCTCTCTCTTTCTGATTTTGGGCCAAACCCGGTGGTGCTCAGGGGTTACTGAGCTATGAGCTCAGAAATTACTTCTGGCTCAGGGACTATATGGGACATCAGAGGTTGAACCCAGGTCCATCCTGGGTAAGCTGTGTGCCTGGCAAACATCCTATTGCTGTGTTATTCCTAGGCCCTTAATTTTTTTCCTCATCATGATTGTCTTTGGTTGTTAATCATTGCAACTCATTTAACTTCAGAAATCATTAATTTTACCTGGCCTTTTCTTTTCTTCCAAGTTTTTTTCTGAAAAAAAGTAAAGCTAGAAATAAATTCTGACAAAATTAAATACAGTGTAGGTAAATTTCAGGTTTCTGAATGTTATTTTTACTAGCATTTTCAGGAATGCTGGTTTAACTTCATTAAATTAAGTCTCCTTATAATCCACCAGAAATGCACACATTGCATATCAAACTATAAGCATTTTTTCTCATTATTTTACAATCTTACATGATTCATTTATTTGGAACCACACTTACTAATATATTCAAAGTAACATAATTTGAGCAAGCTAAAGAGTTTTGTTTCTATAGTTTATGTGTAAACAACGAAGAGAAATGACAGCTGACAGCCAGTGAGAGGAATGGGAATTAGAGAAAATATGAATCAAATTTCGATAAAATGTTGCTGCATATGGACTTTTGTGAAAGGACATAAATGTCTTTAATACCAAAACAACAAACTTTACATGATCTTAAGAATGAAGTAAATATTAAATTATGTTCTAAGTTTTGCTTTAAAGATGGCAGGGACATGTTTAAAGCAGTGGGTGACCACTCACTAATGAAATTAACATGTCTTTACTGGCTACTGTTGACTAAATGCATTATTTTGTCAATAAATATAGCAAGTGCAACTGCATTTAAACATTTTTGATTACCTCTGCATGGCCAATGAATTTCTTTTAGAAAAGCTAAAATTTCAGAAAATGCAAAATTGATTGTATTCCCACTCCATTTCTAAATCTGGTTTTTATTTCTAACAACTTATTATGCAAAATATATTTTCTTTCCTAAGTAACACTTATATTAAATCTTTTAATTTTTTTATTGCAAAGGAAACAGTAGTACTTTTATAGCACATATAACACCAACGTCTCTGCTTAGCTGCTCTCTTTACCTGGTTTTCATATCCAAACTAAAGGACTGTAAGTCCCATTCATTGGCTACACATGGCCCTTCCCAATCTTTCTTAAGATTTCTACTGGGCTGCCTCCTTTTGGTGATTGTTCGGCATCTCAGTACCTTCTTACTACTCTTCCCAGAACTTTATCCTGCTCTAGCTTGTTTTTCACTCTAAACTCATAATATCATCAAATCCCAGGAACCATGTCATGTATAATAGATTCTTACAAAAAAATTAGTGAATTGCAATACACAATAGATTCAAAATAAAAAACCAGGCTGAATGGATTTTTTTCATTTGTTGCTCATTGTCTTTTCCTTTATTAATTTTTTTCAGCTTCCCTCCCACCTGGGTGTATGTTCCCATTTCTTTTTCTTTTCTTTTTTAATATTGCAGTGCCTGGGACTTATGCCAGGATCATGTCAAGCATGTGTTCTACAGCTGAGCCATATTACTTGCTCTAGTTTATTGCTTTAATGTCTCCTTTGAGTCCTTCTAAAAGTCCTTTTCCAATTCACCTCTTTCTTTTTTTAAATGTTAGTATTCTCTAAATTTAAAATAAAGTCTCCCTCTCCAGCCAACAGAGTAGAATGGAAAATTCTACTTCCTTCTCTTCTTGAGTATTTTGGTTCTCTTCTTTTCAGAGTCTTGCATTTAGAGTTTTCTGTGAGATCTCTTTTGTTTGACCTTTCTGGACAATGTACACACTTAAAATTTATAAATAGTTTTCTCTTTAGGAAAAATGCTGTTTTTCTCCTAAATAAGCATTCACCAGTAAATTTTAGCAGTGATGGAAATAAACTATATTTGTGGCTCTTAAGCATTTGGAACATGGCTTGTGGGACTGAGACAGTGAGTGTTTTGTTTATTTAATATGTTAGGTATATTTCAGACATACTTTTGTTTAATTCAATTTACTTTATTTATTTTGTTTTATTTGGGGTGCTCAGAGCTAACTGCTAGCTCTGTGCTCACAGATCAATTTTGGCAAGGTTCAGAGGACCATAGATGTGGTAGTGGGGGACAAATCTGAGTTTGCATATGGAAAGCAAATGATCTACTTGCTATACTATTGCTCCTTCCCAAGTTCTGTTATTTGAAACTGGCTTGATTACACGTATATGGTGGATCGTAGAACAACAGAGTTCTAAAACAGTTTTGTTCAAGCTGCAACCACATTTTAAAATACCTTTCTCGTGGGGTCAAATAAATAAATAGCTCACTAAACTAAAATGTTTGCAGGAGACCTGGATTTAACCCATTGGTCTCCTGAGAACCACCAAAAGAAATTCTCGAGCACCAAAGCCAAGAGTTGCTTCTGAACACCTACAGGTGTGACCTCCACCTAATAAATATAAAATATATATAATAAAATACCACTGTCTTTTTAAGAACAGAGAGTTCTCAGTTCACTTAATTCAAATTCTAATGTTTTCCAGGTGGGATATAAATGTCCATGTTTTGTAGATGATTCATCAGCCACCACTGGCCTCAGTATCTTGGCACTAAATTCCAGCTTGAGTCACCAACTTTTCTCACTGGTGGGGCTATAATATCTGAGACAAGTTGCTCAGATGACATCTCTTATTTATGTACTCTGCTACCCTCACCCTCCAGTTACTCCACAGTAAGGTCACAATGAGGAAAATTAAGGGCTTTCCATATTGGATGATAACTGGGAGGGGCAATAGGTGCAGGAGACTGACCCAGGAGACCTTAGACAGCAAGCCCACTTAAGATTGACTCTTGATGGGTGAGACAATCAGCCACATAAAGCTTGGTCGACATGAGGTGCATGAATGCAAAACCAGTGGTGTGGAATGTGTGTGTGTGTGTGGGAAACCTAGGGTATTTACCCAGAAGTAGAATGCAGAAGCTAAAGCTGCAGATATGTGCCACATATGGATGGCTTAACTTTCAGCTCAAGGCATTAGCACTAGGTCCTGAGATCTATAGACCTTGATGAATTTTCTACAAGTAAAGTTTGAATGCCAACTAGAGGCAGATTAGACTCCTGGAACAGATAGTCTGAGAAGGCTGATATGACAATAAAGGATTCTGTTAGACAGATACAGAAATGTTGAAAATGAGAATGAACCAAAAGATTTTCTAACCTAGTGGGGAAGTAAGATGGCTATAGAGAGCAAGGAGTGTTTAGTGATACTTAGATTTTTCAGCACAGAAAGTCTGTCAGGTAGGAGAGAAGGCAGAGAGTTTACCATATAAGTGACAGATTAATGGATGCACGTGTGCCATTCCTCTTACTGAAATGAATGGTACTAATTATGTCTTTAAGATATCTTGGAACTATTTTGCATATAATCAAAATCACACACGTTTTAGTACAAGATAAATTATTATTATTATTATTATTATTATTATTATTTTGGTTTTTGGGCCAGGCCCAGTGACGCTCAGGGGTTACTCCTGGCTTTTGCTCAGAAATCGCTCCGGCCCCATGAAGGGAATTTTAAAGCATAGCAAATTCTCCAAGAGGATGAACAAATGGATGCATTTCCCCTCTATTTTGGTTCACCTTTCCCAGAGCCACTGTGGCTTCTAAAGTGGTGTGGTTCAAGAGCAGACAAATGGTGAAAGCAGGAGGCTGAGAAATGAATTGACACATTGTGTAAAACAACGTTCTTCAAGTCCCAAAACGATGCCATCAGTGCACTTGGAATAGCCCATTGAATTGACAGTCTCCAACCAGAAAGATGATACAGTGCCTAGGTCTCTTGCTTTCCATGTGGCCGACCTAGGTGAGCACCTGGAGGAGTGACCCTTGAGCACAGCCAAAAGTGGTGGACAGAAAGAAGGAAAGTAGATAAAATAAAGAAAGAATGGGTGAATTTCATAGACTACTGAATCCCAAACACTGGGTATGCACTTTGTATACAGAAAGGCTCTTCAAGGACCTCTGGTGCATATGCAGATATGAGAGCCAGTGATATGGAACCAGGACAAAAGAACTTGGATTCCTTTTTGATTATTATGGGCCTCAGGATCTCAATTGAATTTTAGAAACAGTTGAAACAGTTGCTTTGCAGCTTTGTTGTTGTAAGTTTGCCTGGTGATCCAAGTACATGTGGGGCATAATGAGAGTGCTGTGAAAGAACAGTAGGAGTGTAAGGAAGATGAACTAAAGTTTTATTCCTTCAGCTTACTGCCTAGTCTCCACAAGCACTTTTCTTGGCTTAACATGTCTATGCTAGAATAGTTAGGATAGGTAGGTCTGAAAAGAATAGTTTTTACATGAGGTTCTGAGATTCTGTGCCCACATGCCTTTGGTTATATTTTATATCACAGCAAGGCTACTTCTTCCTCACATAAGAAAACTGTGGGAGGCATTTAATCAACTGGCAAACATGGAACCACCCAAAATTTTAGCAGCTAATGTTAGTCAGGATTTTACAAAGACACCCGTGCCAGTTCCTTTCTGTAGGGCCAGCCGTTGCTTTACAAGCACTAATAATATTATTTATGCTCTCAAACTCTGAAAGCTTAGAGTTGGTTATCACCCAAAGTAAGAGATATTTAAGGCAAAATCTTTTTTGTTTTGTTTTGTTTTGTTTTGAGGCATCATTCAGGGATCACTCCTGGCAGAGTTTAGGGGACCAGATGGAGTGCTAGAAATTGAATCCTCTTGACCACATTAAGGAAAATGCCCTATCTACTGAATTATTGCAATGGTCTCCTAAGGAAAGATCTTTATGCTTAAGAAAGTTCTAGAAATAATGGAAAGACTAAAGCTGAAAGACTAAATCTTGAGTTTTATAAGTAAGTACCTTAGCTGAATCCTTTTACCTCCTGAATATGCATCTTCTTGACCTCAAGTAGTGACAATATTTACATTTCAGGCTCTGCTAGTTGGAGATATCAAGCATATGTGAATGCTTCTTTAAAATGAAGTCTGTGCTACAGTTTAAAAGATCATGGCTGTGGAGTAAAATGCCAGGCAGTAATGTAGTGGACACAGTTGCCAATATTAAGCAGTTGAAGTCAGTTTGTTCTTAACATTAATAATAAGACATCTAAAACTTCTGCTAATAATTTTTTTACCTTCTTCCACTAGTCATTCTTTGCCTCAATTCAGAGTAAGAGGTTGCTTTAGAGTAGGCGAAGATACTACTTGATTTTCACTATGAAATGATCGACACTCATTTGGCATGTTGCTTGTGAGTATGGTAACAAGAACAGTTTCAAACCATAGTGCTTGCTGATTTGCTCACCATCACCACCGAGCTAAAGAGAGAAAGTACCACTGCCCTGATCAATTAAAATGAAGGAATCCATTGATTGAGGTAATGTAAACATGTTGATGCCAGTGCTTACCACAGGTGGTTTGAAATAGACTGTGGTTTAATGAACACAAATTGCAGCACCAGTGTCAATGTATTAAATGAGATGTACTGATAGGGTTAGAGACTATTTCCAGCCCTTACTATTGATAAACTGGCTAGTGACAGAAACAGAAGACAGTTCAGTAGTGAGTCTGGTTAGTCTCTTAGGAATTGTAACATCAAATCTGTAATGAAGTGGCTAGGCTTCAAAGGGATGTGCTTCAAGTGTGAGAAGGCAAGGGTCTGTGTAATGAATCAATAAGGCCTGTAATCAGGGAAAGGATGTGTTTTGAATGTGAAAAGACAGGGCTTCTGAGGATCATTGATTGATCCATAAACATCAACTTTTGCTTTATAACAAAGCACTCTATTACTTTGTGGTACTGGAAAGAAAATTCTTTTTCTCAGCCCATGTAGGTTTAGTATCAATGGTGGGAGGTGGGTTTGTGGTGAGTGGTTGTCAGTTTGAAAGGCTCGGTAGTCCAGATGCTGCTCCGACACAGAGAAATGAAGAGACAGTCACTCAGGCAAAAGTTCAAGTGGGTTCTTTATTCTGGCCAGCCAGGGTCCAGTGCCCATCCAGAACCGAACAGAGGCAAAGGACCACGTGGCTTTCTTTGTTCATCCTTATATACCATAAGAAGGGGAGAGGGGATAGGGATGATTCCCTTATAAGGGCATAACATCCGCTAAGACATTCTGAGGTAATACAAGTTCCTTATAAGGGCATAACATCCGCTAAGACATTTTGAGGTAGCACAAGGTATCACATGAGCTTAGGGTTGGTATAAGCTTCCTTTTTAGGACAAAAAGGGTTAGATACAAAAAGCAGGTACAAGCATAGAAAATTACAGAATTCTGGTTACAAAAACCTGACCTTTAAGTTCTATGAGCTACAGCAGTGGGGGCTGGTGTAACTAGTTGTTGACTTCCCTTTTCAAGTTCAACTACCAAAAGCCAGATTCACAGGAGAAAGTGTATATAACTTATGGATAGTAAATTTTTCACATGTAAGTTTTCACTTCACAGAGAACTGAAAACTGAAAGAAATGGGTAGGCTGAGAAGTTATTACATTTAAACAAAGAATGGTCATTATCCAGATAAATGACTGGATAGAGGGAAAGGAGATTGAAACTTGTTGGGATGACAAATTGTGGGAAGGTTAATATTATGGGAAAACTAATAGGAAGTAATTGTCCTTTTAGTAAGGTTTGTCTGTGCTGATGAAATTCAGCATAGACTGATTTTTTTTATGACCATAAAAGACCCAGAAAAGTGAATTTATGGCTTTTTCCCATCATGTTAAGTTTCTGCTTTTAATCAGTTAAGGCAATTTCTGAGGTGAGTTTTTGCATCTGTTGATTCTTAATTGCCTTCAGCTCTAAATAATCCATATGCCAAAATAGTGAAATTTTAGCAATGTCTAATTTAATCACCTTAAGTGGTGATTAAAGACAGCAGCCAGACTGTAGCCCGATGCTCTGGGTCAACCTCTAGACTACATTTAACATATTTTGCCCACATAGTGACTAGCCGAGTGTGACCTTAGAAGGACTGCCTCATTTTCAATTTACCTATTCAGTTCTACTTCTATAAACAGACAATTGGCTTATTCCAGGACCCAGCCAAGAGTATATTAAGATTTCTCTGAGCCAAATGGAGTCAAAAGCCAACTTAGCCTCAAGGAGTGGGAACTCACAGACCATCTCTTGAGGGGAGGATATTTCCTTTCAGGTTTATTTATACAGGAAGGTGTGAATCCTGTTTTCTTTACTTTTATTGGTGGGGAGGGACACGACTTGCTTTTGTTGTGTTTAGTTTCTTTTTTATTGTTCTTTGAGGTCACACCTGGTAATGCTGGCAATTTACTCCTGACTCTGAATTCAGGAATTATCCCCAGCAGTGCTTAGAGGACCAAATGAGATGTCAAGGCTTGAGCTAGATTGGCTACACCCTACCTTCTATACTAACACTCTATACCTTGTTTCATGTTTTATAGTCAGTCAGTTATCTTAGGTTCTCTTTAAGTCATTCATCTCCTGTTGAAAGAGTCTGAAACTGGGGTGAACATACTTTTCTGAAAAGGACCAGATATGAAATATTTTGTACTTTAGAAGTGGTATGGATGGTGTCATTTTATTTTTGGACACAAAAGCAGCCTTAGAATATAGACTATAAGTAAATGAATGGACTGCATTCCCTTAACATTTCATTTACAAATAACAGACACAGATTAGATTTGATGAAAGGTCTGTGATCTGCCGACCCCTAAGTTAGACAACAAAAATTTTAGTAATTAAATAATGGGTTTTTAGTCTTGATGATACTTTCAAATATTTTTAGTTCATTTTTCCTCCTTTTAGTCTTCATGGTATAGAGATACTTTCAAATACTTTTAGTTTATTTTTTCTTATGAAAATATTATTAGAAATTTTGATCATCCTTCACTTTTTATCACTATATTTCTGTTAGCTTTTCCTGCATAACCAGCCAATCCTTTGTCTTTTCTTTGCTAATTTGCTTCCAGTTTTATGTTTTTACTTTGTCTTTTTCAATTTTGTGTTTTGTTTTGTTTTTTATTTGCTTTTCTTTCCCAAAGGTAGAAGATAATTATTGCCTTAAAGGAATTGAAGCATCTCACCCATGAAATGACATTTGAGTCTGTTTCATGGAAAACTATAACATTTGAGATTCATACAATTCAAGGGTACAGGAAGGACTTATTCATAGGAAGATGTGATTATATCCACTAGGAAAACAGAGAAAGAAATCAGAGATAGGCGTTAGATAGGCATGTAAAGGGTTCTTAAGGAAATAAAACAATGTCAAACAAAACAGGAAGAAAGTGCAAGTACTGAGTTGATGGAATTTAAATTCAAGGAACTATCTGCTTAAGTCCTACTGTGCTATGTTAAAGAATGTACTTAAAATTTCATTACCAAATGACAGTACTAGGCTTTTATGACTTCTTTTCTACATAAAGTTCAAAAAGGAAAATTTTCAATATCATCTAAATACCATATCTGTAACTGCAGATTAGTAGAGCAGGATGGCCAGAGAATCTTATTGAAAAAAATTATAGCTTAGGAAATGAGGATATAATGGTATTTAACTTTGTAGAGTTGATATACTAACAGTGAAATTCCCATGACCTACCACACTTTCATCTTTCTATACTGTTTTTTAGTTGTTCAAGCTTTACTAAAAAGGTGTTGCTCAGGGTTTACTCTTTGCTCTTTGTTAAGGCATCACTCTGGTGATGCCCAGAGTGCCATATTCAGTGCTGGGGCCAGCCACATGCCATATCAGTGCCTTAACCCTATACTGTCTCTCTGGCCTGTTCTTAAACTTTCTAATTAAGGTTGATAAGCATAACCCTGGGGATTGTCTGGATGATATTGAAAAAACTCAGAGACTAGCTACATTCTCTTTGGATTTGTAATCTGTAATACATGTGTACCAGCTATAAAATTAAAATTTTCACTCAAAGTGTGAACAAACGAACAATCTAATGAAATATACAGTATAGTTGAAATTTCATCATTTTGAAAGTCCCTTCTCAAGTGATAGTCTTATTTCTTTAAGTTCAGTTCTTTGTGAGTGAATTCCTTATTCCCAAAACTTATGAGGAGAAATGTTTCGAGTTTGTCTTGTTTAGAGGGAAGAGACTTTTCCGTGTTGACAGTTGAAATATCTGCCAGTCTGAATGCTCCCTCAGTACTCTACAAATGGTATTTCTGTGTAAATTCTGTACAAACATCACCATTTAACCTTCATAGAACTCTAGTTGTAGGACTCTGACAAGATCACTGGGGGAGCACAAGCAGTATATAAATCCTACATGAAACAGGATAATTTCTCCTCAGGTGCAGTTTTCCCTGAATGAGATGAAATAATGCTTGGCTGTTAGGTTCTAAGTCTCTAGAACCTATCAGATTTTATACATGCTTGAACCTAGCTAAAATTGCTCATAATCAAAAGACTCATACAATGGCAAGAAAAAAAACTGAATAAAAAGCACCCTATTTTTCGGTGTCACTCTATAGATTGTAAAACTGGGCCTTATTTTACTAGATATAGACCTAAAGTTGAAAATGATCAAAATACTTCCTTGCCTACAGAAACACAGTTGGTCTCATTCTAAGCACAATGTACCAAACTAGCTACCTTGGAGCATGCCCCCAATTCCTCCACTCTACCCCCCACCTGTGCTCCACCAACAGCAGTCCTTGGGAACTTGTTAGAAATATAACAAGATCTACCCAGATCTCCTGAATCAAAAACTGTAGGTGGACTCTGTCGATCTGTGTTTTAAAAGCATGTTGTGATTCTAATAATGGAGTTCAAGTTTGAGACATGCTAGGGAGAAGAGAAGGAAAGGCATTTTAAACTTTCTTGGAAAGAAAACAGTTTAGTGTACTTAAAGATTTTTACAGCTAATTTTTCTTAAACAGCACTGCAGAGGAGTAGAGGGGCAGCTGTTCCATGAAAGAGGATTTTTATCCCCCCCCCCCCAGAGTTAGAATTTATTGAATTCTTCTATGTACAAGGAACAGTGCTGATCACTAAACATTAATCATATTTTTAAACTCTTAGAATTCAGTGTGATTTTATTTCAGATGAGGAAAGAAAAGCTTACTCACTGATGCTAACACCAGTGTCTCACACTTGGTAGTGCATAGTTAGTACAAAGTGTGACTTTAGCATCAATATGTTTAGAATTTGAACTGGGGCCCGAGTGATAACACAGCAAGTAGGGTGCTTGCCTTACACAAAGTTGACTGGGGTTCAATCTTCAGCTTCCTATATGCTACCCCAAGCCCCAGGAGTGATTCCTGAGTGCAGAGCCAGGAGTAAATCTGAGTATTGTCTGGTGGCTCCCCAACCCCTCACAAAAATTGACTATTATTTGGAGCTATAGAGAGTAAGGTGCTTGCTTTTCACATCGCCACACTAATTTCAATCATAGGCAGACCATCAAGTCCTCCTACAATGCCCGAAGTGATTCCTGAATCCAGAGTCAGGTGTACCCCTGAACATCGCCAAGTGTGACCCCCCAAAAAATAAAGTTGACCATTACTCAGTATATAGTGATGAATGAATGAAGCCAGTCTCCAGATTCAATAGACTAGTAAAACAGGATGTACCCGAATCACAACTCTCTGTACTGTGACTTGGAATGACTGCCATATGCAAATCAAGGAGTTCACTATACACTGCCTATAGTATGTTGCCTCGGCCAATCTAAAGCAATTTGAGAAAACAGAAGTAGGAGAGTCACTTTGACCACCTTCCTCCCTCTTGAAATAGGTCGTAATTACCGTATGTGGAATGCCTTCCTTGCAGCTGAAGGAAGGAAATTTCTTATTTCTAAATACAAGCAATAGAAGGAGGATCTCAGCACACAGGTATTAAAAAAAGTCTCCCCCAGTTCACTGTACTCTTAATGGTCTTTGACCTGTCCTACACAACTTCTCACTCTGTCGGATTTGATATGAAAACAGATCTACTTCTTTGACTTCTCATTTCCTTATCAAAGTTTCTCTGTCACATGTATCTAATGTTAAATAAATTTATTTGCTTCTCTCTTGCTATTTTGTCTTTCTCAATTATGTTTACTAGATTTAGCCAGGGTGATCAAGGAAAGAAAGTTTTCTTCTATAAACATTTTTGGCACAATATGTAAGATGTCTGCATATTAGATTATAATGATTGTATTACTACCTTTCAGAATTTTAATTTAAATTGATTCAGGAAAATAAGGATAAAACTAATTTATAGTTTTTTCTGAAAATAAAAACATGCCCCATAAATGCCCTTAAACATGCAATATAATTATCTTATGAAAAATGAAAATCAGCCTATGAGGAGAAAACTAGAACTTTATTTTAAATAATTTGGGGGACCAAGCTAAAAATAATATTGCTATGGTGCTTTTCAGGTTTTTTTGTTTGATTTTTGTTGTTGTTTTTGTTTCCTTGTTTACTTTGTGTTTTGTTTTGTCTTTTGTATTTTGTTATGTTTTTCTTTTCTTTTCTCTCTTTTATCTTAAATTGATATTTATAACCTCTAGATGAACTTCTCCCTGTTTTTTGTTTGATTTTTTGATACCCCCTTTTTTTCTCAAACAGAACCACATAACTTGAATGATCTTGTTCTGCCTCACAAATTGTGAGAGAACTTAATGGGTGGTACCAAGACCAAACAGGTATATGAACATTGAGTAGAAATAAAAATATGATCAGGCTTAAACACCAAATTTATAGCTAACGACAATAGAATTGACAGAGGGGACCACTTATTCTAGCTGCCCCGGGGAAGGGGGAGAAGAGGATATGGGATGTATGCAGGGAATAGGGGTGGAGGGAGGACAACACTGGTGGTTGGAGTACCCCTGATATCACTATGTACCTAAAATAATACTGTGAAAGATTTGTAATTCACTTTGGTCAAAATAAAAATTATTAAAAAATATTTTTATTTCAATCATTGAAAATAGATAGTAATTACCCTCCATCGAGAGAAGCTTTCTCTTTTTTGAGGGGAGGGCAGGAAGAGAAGGATCACATCCAGAAGTGCTCAGGTCTTACTCTTGGCTCTGTGTTCATATATCACTCCTGGTGTTGCTGGAAGAACTATATGTAGTACATAGGATTGAACTCAGGTCAGTCACATGCAAGACAAACACCTTACCTGCTAGACTATATCCCTTGCCCTCTTTAAAACTTACTATTTTTTATTAATTCAAAGGAGCACAGGGTTTTAAAGTGTTTATTCCCAAAGCCATAAAAAGTAAGTAGTTTCTCTGAAATTGTACCCATCAAAAACATTTAATGGGATTGGAGAAAGAGTACAATGGGCAGAGACTGAACTAAGTTGGATCCCCATTACCACACACAGATGGCCCACGTGTTTTCCAAAAACCAAAACCAAAAAGCAGAATAACCTTTAATGAGCATGCAGATTGGTCCAGTGTAGCTCCCAGGTGATTAAATGGCCATATTGTCCTTCTGTAGATTTTCCTAAGTAATATTTTGTAGGCTTCTTCTCTTTGGCTCTGAGTTATCTTTTTCCAAGTACCTAAAAGTTGATCACTTTAATGAGATGAAAAGAAAAGGAAGTCTAATTCTTACATGTTCACCAAATCCAAGTTGCCTGTGATATTGTTTATAAACGAAAAGGATTTATTTCAGTGCTATTTAGGGTAAATACCTGAGAACTCTGTTAAGAGTTTAAAATACATATTATTAGTTTGGTTAAGAGCATTGGAGTAACAGAGAGTTTTATGTTGGCTTTGATGCCAGAGAGACTTATCATGATTTAGTTTTGCTTTATTTTGTTTTGGGATGCTCAGAGATCACTTCTAGTGGTGCTTGCAATGTCAGGGATTTAAACTGGGCTTGGTCTCATGCAAAGGTGGTGTTGATCAGCCATATCATGGCCATAGATTTTTTATTTAATGGATTGATAATACCTTCAGAGTCATGACAAGTATTAAGTTGGATTTTATTAGAATGTAAATCAGAAAATACACCATTTTAGGCTAATACTTTGTTGATTCTTGTCTCATTGTAATTGTCCATCTTTTCCCTTTAAATCCATCAAACTCCCTTAAAAGTTTGCTAGATATTTTGGCTTATCAGTCGTCCTTAAAATACCAGTCACAGTTGGCACTTAGCTTGTGTACTCACTCTTACCATGTTTGTGTTTGAGATTTAGGTGTGTGTGTGTGGGGGGTAGACTTTACTTGGCAATGTTCCAGGCTTACTTCTGGCTCTTTGCTAAGAAGTCACTCTTGGCAGTGCTCAGGGGGCTATATAAAATACTAGGTATGGAAACAGGGTTGGCTGTGTACAGACAAGTGCCTAAACCCTTGTACTAACTCTCCAGTCTCCAACATTTATTATTATTATTATTATTATTATTTTATTTAAACACCTTGCTTACAAGGTTTTTCATAATATAGTTTCCCCCAGATAAAGTTATGAATGATTGAGTTACAGTGATACAATGTCAACAACTTTCATCAGTGCACATTTTCCTCCCCTAATGTCCCTCAGTTTCCCTCATACCCCTTCCTGATGCCCTCTTCCCTCCCACCCATCCTTGCCTGCCTACTGCATAGAGCAACATAAAATTGCTGTCCTTTCTAAAACCTACCTGCCTTGCTTTCTTTAACTATAAGATCCTTGTTGTTCTGCTGCTTAACATCTGTGTCCTCTGTTTACCTTATTTGTCTCAGGTGATTTCTAGCAATTTTTACAGTAAGAGTATTAGAATGTTATTATTAGATTACGGTAATGTAGATTATTATTAGATTAATAGTCATTGATGATTGTCTGTGTTTTTATTTTGTGTAAAACATTCTAATATACACAGAGATAACTTTAAATAGAGTTTCCCTGTCCAAAAGTAGGTCCTGAAAAGGAATGTTCAAAAATTCCATGTAGATTGATAGGAAGAGTTTACTTAGGTCCCAACAGTACAAACAAACCAAATTAATTTTTAATTAAATAATTTCTTTATTTAAACACCGTGATTACAAACATAATTGTAGTTGGGTTTCAGTCATAACAAGAACACCCTCCTTCACCTGTGAAACCTTCCCATTACCAATGCCCCCATCTCTCCAGGCTTTCTACATCCCTCAGTCACTGACATTGTTATGATAGTTTTTAGTGTAGTTATTTCTCTAACTGCACTCACTACTCTTTGTGGTGAGCTTCATATCTTGAGCCGGTCCTTCTGGCCCTCAACTCTGGGAATTATTTTAATGTCTTTAATTTTTCTTAAAACCCATAGATGAGTGAGACTATTCTGTGTGTCTCTCTCTCCCTTTGACTAATTTCACTCAGCATAATAGATTCCGTGTACATCCATGTATAGGAAAATTTCATGACTTCATCTCTCCTGATGGATGCATAATATTCTGTTGTGTACATGTACCACAGTTTCTTTATCCATTCATCTGTTGAAGGGCATCTTTGTTGTTTGCAGAGTCTGGCTGTTGTAAAAAGTGCTGCGATGAATATAGGTGTGAGAAAGGGATTTTTATATTGGCTTTTTGTGTTCCTATGGTATATCCCTAGGAGTTAACCTATCAAATTATATTAAATAGGAATTTCTACTTTTAATGATGAAGAAAGGAAAGTTCACTTCTGTATATAAGCACCTAGCAATATTTGTATCAGGTCTGCCTGACCCAAAACTAGTAGAAAATGACCAATGGTTTCTGGCACTTATGAAATAGTGTCTGTGCTAATTTACATGTTTTCCTCATCCAAATGGAATCTGTACAGAAGTATTATATTCTCTGATCAAATGAATAGAACATGGATTTTAGTTAAAGAGACAAAACAAGCATGAAAGTACAGCTAATTAGGGGTGCAATTAGCAGGCAGTCACTCTTTACTCATAAAAATATTCCACAGCTGAAAGAACGAGTGGCAAGTTCACTGATGGAGTCCCTGGTGGCCAGGACAGAGTCTGAAAGTGATACAAGATTTGTCCTTTTGATTGCAGCAAAGGAGATTATATTTCACCTGGTCTCAGTTCTAGAACCTGAGAACAAATTCTGATATTTTACCCTACATGTGAGACTTTTCATGAAAAGTATCTTCCTTAAATAAAACAGTAATAAATATTATCTGTGGGTTTGGCAGAATTCACAAGAGAAGCCTCCAGAAATGTGATAATTAGAACTAAAACATTTCTGTAGCTCTTCTAGCCCTAGTGACAGTTGCTGTCATCATTGACAAGGAGAGTGACAAGTTCTCTTTCAGAATCAATTACCTCGTGGTCAGTTTCCTGGTTTCATTACCAAGCAATGGCATTCTCATGTAACATCTCAAAAAATATTTTTTTTGTTGTTTTTGGGCTACACCCAGTGATGTTCAGGAATTACTCCTGGCCAATAACTCAGAAATTGCTCATGGCTTGGGGGACCATATGGGACACGGGGGTATCGAACTGCGGTTTGTCCTAGGCTAGTGCAGGCGAGGCAGACACGCCTCACTGTTGCGCCACCACTCTGGCCCTACAAAGCAGATATTTTTTGATGTAGCCAACATCTTAACTTCCCACCTGGCATTTGATTTGGGGGAAGATTAAGTCCATCAATAGTCTCTGTGTAATATCTTCCTCCTCCTCATAGGAATATTAATAGTTGAGTTCATAGTGCAAATTGCTCAGAGTTTAATAAGCACCAGGCAGCTTTATTAGAATGCTAATACCGAGTTCCACAAATCCTTGGCTTACATGTCAGAATATTAGAACAGTATATGCTCTTAGGTTCTATCCTAACATCAGCTAAATATTTGCTTGTAGCTGGAAAAAATCTACAGTAACTGTAAGCAACTTAACCCACTGGGGCAACAGTCCAAGGAATCAAAGGTCAAGTAAAGAAATGCCCAAGCTGAAAATGCTGTTACATTATCTGGGACAGATTTCTTCACAGTATGATACTATATAGCAAAGCCTGCAATAGAAAAAGAAATGTCCAGGGATTTCCCATTCTCTATGAAATAGAAGATGAGAAGCTTGTAGGGCCTAAATTAAAAAGGGGATTTTCTAGTGGAATAAACGTTCTGAATCTTGTCATGGAGACACCAATTGCCATGATTGCACAGACAACATAATGACTCCTGGCCATCTGTTGTAGTTCATTCTGATGACAAAAATTTCATCACTTTAGCTTTACTTTAAAATTGGGATAAAAACAAACACAAGATGTGCCATTGTATGAGAGGAAAAGGTCATGCAGACCCTAAAGGTCTGCTAGTTAAGAGCTTAAGGAATTTTTGAGATTAAAGATTGAAAACAGATAGACCCTGAGGCACCATTTGACCTGAACTTCCAAAATGTGATTCCTGGGTAATTCTAGTCTGGATTTTATCCATATCCATATTTTTCATTTTAGGGCTAGTTCCAGGATCCTGTTTTGGTGGTAGCAGCGTATGATATTATCTATATTTGAAGGTCCCTTGTGGCCTTTTCCTAACACATTTTTCACTTACCTCTCATTCCCCATTTTGTGTTTTTTTTCTTCCCCCAAGTTTTTATCAAGCTAGAAAACTATGTGGTGAGTGGCAAGTTCCAAATAGACATAAAAGCAGAGTCACCAAAGCAGTGTTCATTCCCTGATTATCCAAAAATTTGTTGGTAATAGGCAGAGCAGGGTTTGCTTGTTTATTATGGGATGGCATAGAATAGGTATGGAATTTGCAATCAGAAAAACCAGTATTTAAATTTCAAAGTGGTTAGTTATTTCATCAACAGTGACTCTAATGGATGTACTTTCCTTTAAATGCTACTACCCCACCTTTACAACTGCATCCTCCCAAGATCATAATCAGAAGCAACATATGGTTATTTAAATAAAATAACATCTAGTTAATTTAAAATACTTTATGTTGGCTCATGCTCTTCTAGTAGTGGTATTATTATGGAAAATATTATGGTACTGTAAATGTAGCCTAAAATATTTATGAATTGTAATGGGATTTGAATGAGATAGCATATATGAAATGCTGCAAGTACTATCCTTGTTTAAATGGTAGCTGTTTTCTCATCACTTCTGCCTTGTTTTAAACATGAAGTTTGTCTTAGGTCTATAAGCTTTCTTACTGACAATAGTTATTCGTACAAAATTTTATTATCCTATGAAGTTGGTATAAGTTTCTCCAATACAAAAATGGAGATAAGTGAAGCCTCATAAATTAAGTGACACCATTGCAACATCATTCACAATGGCTAAAATATAAAAAAAATCAAGTGCTCAAGAACAGACAACTGGATTTAGAACCTGTGGTGTGTATATACATATATAAAGAGAGGGAGAATGGAATACTATGCAGCTATTATAAAATATAAAGTTATGAACTTTGCTCATAAAGAGTACTATACCAAAGTAAAATGAATCAGAGGGAGAAGAACAGACAGAATGAGCTCACTCATATGTGAAATATAAATAAACATTGTAGGAAATAACACCCAAAAACAGTAGAAGCAAATAAACAAACAAACAAAAAAACCAGGAGAACTGGTCCTTATAAAAAGCTTGACAGAGTAGAGAGTCTGGGGTGACAGGGAAGGAACTAAATAATAGGAGAAAGTGGCCATTTGGAGTTAAAATGCATTGCTTATGCCTTAGGGGGAAAAAGCCAAAGGGAAAAAATAGGTATGGGATAGGGAAGACATTGATGAAGAAAAGGGGACCCTGATGAAGGGATTGTTCTTGGAACACCCCAAACTCAGTCAAGAATAAATTTTTAAAATGGCAGTTTATGATGATTCAATCAATAAAGAAGAAAAAACATGACAGTCCTCTTTCTTCACTCTACCCTCTTTCCTATTCAATTATAAACACAATGAAGCCCCTGAACAATAATGTTTAAATAAATTACCAACTTAAAATAAGTATCCTAGCTCTCATAAAATTTGGACCCCAAAAGACAAGAGATATAATCATTTCTTTTTTTATTTTGGGGCCACACCTGGTGACTCTCAGGGGTTACTCCTTGCTATGCACTCAGAAATCGCTCCTGGCTCAGGGGACCATATGGAACGCTGGGGATTGGACCCAGGGCCATCCTCTGTCAGCCATGTGCCAGGCAAATGTCTTACCGCTGTGCTATGGCTCCAGACCCAAGAGATATAATCATTGATGGTTAACTTGGACAATGGTAGATGAACAACGAATGAGAATTAAATAAAATCAGCTAATTATTATCTACCAATAACACACTAACAATTTATGCTTCTTGAATATCTAAGCTCTAATACTCTAGAGGAAGAAATGGGATTATATTTATTACTTAACCTAAATACTTTTAAATTTTAAATAAAGGGGGTTAGGGCCAGACATAGCCCAAAATCAAACTAATTGTCTCTCACTTGCAAGCCAAGTGCTTTAAAGCTGAGCTACTCTCCCTGCCCCTAAATGAAAACTATTTTTAATATTAGATATTGAGTTACTGAAGTTGAATCTGTGATTTGTTAAGTACTGTGACTATTACTTTGATGTTAAGTAATCTATTATTCATAGAAATAATTTCTAATGACAGTGATTTTAGCTAAAACAATTCTGTTTGTCTCTTCAAGTAAAATGACCCCGGTAACTTTCAAATTGTCCTTAGTTACACAAAAGGAGTTTTTGTCTCTTTTATTCCATCTCTCCCTAGAGCACCAAGGAAAAAGGAAAAGTTAACTGAATTTTTTAAAAATCCCTAAATTACAACAGTGACTAGTTTTATTTCTTTTCCCTTTTTCTTTTTTATCATTGTATTGTTATTTATTTTTCATTTAGATGACACAATTTACAATAATGTTCATATGGATATTTTAGGAATATCATATCCCTTAGCCATGCCCAACACTGATTTAATGATGGAGAACTTCATTATCCTTCCATCACCAAGTCAGTGGTTTTTCTTATCCCCCTGCCTCTCTCAGCAAACTGAATTTTATAGGCAGTCTTTCATTTCTGTTGCTATTGGTTGTTTGCTTGTTGTGTGCTTTACTCTCTACATGTGAGGGAGAGATCATTCACTATTTGACCTTCTCCCTGTAACTCATTTCACTCAGTATATTATTCTCTAATTTCATCCAAGTTGAAGAAAACTAAAATATATCATCTTTCCAAGTATCTGATTAGTAGTCCACATGTGTATGTATATATATATATTGTGTATATGTATATGTTTATATGTACGCACACTACAATTTCATTATCTACTCATCTGTTGTTGGACATTTGGGTTGTGTCTAGTTCTTGGCTATTGTAGTGTTTTAGTGAGACTGAGGTATACAAATGCCTCTGATTAGCAGTTCATTGTGTGTATACATATTTTGTGTAAATCTATGTTTATATATATGCACACTACAATTTCATTATCTACTCATCTATTGTTGGACACTTGGGTTGTGTCCAGATCTTGGTTATTGCAAGTTTTAGTGAACCAGAGGAATACAAATGCCCATTTGTATTAATGTCTTTGTACAATTAAGATAAATGCTTAAGAATGGATATCACTAGATTAGATCAGAATTTTATTCTTCACTTTTTGAGACTTCTCCATACTATTTTTCATATAGACAAAACCAGAAAACAGTACTCAATAGTGAATAAAGGTTCCTTTTTCACCTACCCCTACCAACATTGGTGATTTCCAGATTTCTTGAAGTGAACCATTTTCATTGTTATGAAGCAAACGATCATTGTTTTGATTTTGCATTTCTCCCATTATAAGTGATGATTAACACCTTTTCTTTTGCCTCTTGGCCATCTGTATGTCTTCTGTAGGAAAGCAGATGTTTCATCTCCTGTTTATGTTATCTCCCCAGTTTTGATGGGGTTATTTGTTTTATTGTTTTAAGTTTTGTGAGTGCTTTTTAAATCTTGGATATTGCCCCTTGTCAGAAATGTGATGAACAAATATTTTCTCCCACTCAGTAGGGTGTCTTTTTATTTTAGTATGCCATTACTTTTGTAGAAATTTCTCTGTTTGATGTAGTTCAGTGTTGGTTTTTTTCTTTATTTCCCTAACATAGTCAAATCTCTGAAGATGTCTCTGACGTCAGTATTGTGGAGAGCTCTGCCTGATTTTTCCCCAAAATACTTCATGGCTTTGTGTCTAATATTCAGGTCTTTGAAACTTATTGTATTAAGTTTTGTTTGTGATTGACATAAAGATCCAGATTCATGTTTATGCATGTGGCTAATCTTTATTCAGCACCATTTGTTGAAGTACCATTTCATTGTTCCACTTTATGTACCTAGCTCCGTTGTCATGGATCACCTGTACATAGATGTACATCAGGGCTCTTAATTCTACTTAATTGACCCCAAAATCTGACATAATGCTAGTACCAAAAATGTTTATCATTGCCAGATGGTGTCATTTAAAGTGAGGTATAGCAGCAGCACCCACATCTTCTTTTTACTCAAAATCACATTAGCTATTCAGAGAGTTTTCGTATTTCATATATATCTTAGCATGTTTGCTTCAGATTCTTAAAGAATTCTAGGAATATTTTGATGGAAGTCACAATTGTAAATTGGATTTTAGAGTTATTTTTCTTCCTCCTCACAGTGCATAGGAAACGCCATGTGTGTGTGTGTGTGTGTGTGTGTGTGTGTGTGTGTGTATATATATATATATATATATATATATATATATATATATATATATATATAGTAGTTTACAACTCCCTGGTATAGGTATATCAGTGCTAGAATATTTTGGTAGATTCTTTAAGGTTTTCAATATTTAAGTTATGTCATCTACCAATAGCGATAGTTTCACTTTTTAGTTTTCAATATACTCTTTTTTCTTGATTTATTTTTATGTCAATGCATTGCCTTACAAAAATATGTTGAATAATAATGAAAACAGAGGAAATTCTTGTCTTATTTCTGATCTTAGGTGAAAGGTTTTCGCTTTTTTTTCATTGAGTATTATATTAGTTCTAGGTTTATAAAATATGAGTTAATATATTGAGGAAGGTTTCTTTATCCCCATTTATGTTTTGTTTTGTATTTTAGCCCCACCTGAAATGCTCAATGGCTTAGGAATTAATGCTTAGGAATTAATCTTGGCAGACTAGAGAGACCACCTCAGGTACTGGGGGTTGAATTTTGTTCATCCATATGCAAAGCAAGCACCCTACCTGATGTGCTACCATTCTAGCCCTTAACATATTTGAAATTTAGTAAATAAAGTTTTATTTTATTTTATATATTTTAAAATTATATGGTCACTCTGAAAAATGTTCTTGCTTTTTCGCTAGGCTACCCAGTTGTTAACCACTTTTGCGTATATCCAACTTGTGACAAGCACTTCTGAATGCTATCTTTTATTCTGAACTTATTTTTCTTTTAAGGCTTATTTTTTTCTTCTTTGTCAAGATTTCTTTGTCATTTTGTAAGGTGATTTTTTCTGTAGTAGCATTCAAACAGCTCCACATTCAACAGGGGTTCCCAGGAGGTACCTCAGAGGAGGCACTCAGCCTTTCCAATGAATCTTGGGCTGGAATTCTATCACAGCAGGAAGGGCACTTGCTTTGTAGGCAATTGACCTGGCTTTGGTCCCCAGCACCACACATATTTCCCCAAGCATTTTTCAAGAAAGACTCCTGAGCTCAGAGCCAGGAGTAAACCTTTGGCACTGCTGGATGTGACCCCAAAAAAACAAAACAAAATAATAAAAATCAATTAGTAAAATCCATCTGCAGGAATTAGAAAAATGTACCCTTTTCTCCAGGAACATAGTCTACAGCTAGTGTCTTATTCATAACATCAAGAATAATCTAAGGATTTTAAATCTTATGTAACCCCTAAATTTGAAACTTTTTTGCTTACTTATTTCATATATTGTTCTGCTGCAGAATAATTTATTTAAATATTTTAATTATTTATTTTAGTGTGTAATTTTTATTTTAGGGTGCTATTGGTGTGCTGCATAATTAGTATAAACACATGAAAAGGAAGTGTTGAATTGACTACCTTCATGAAGGTTATATTCTTCTGTAGGAGCTAAGTAATGAGTCCATAAAAAATGAAGCAATTTTAAGTTGTGGTTAGTATAAGCATATGAATATCCAGGATAGACAATAAAATAAAAGATCATTATGAAAGTTAGGAAAAGCCTCTCAGAAGAGTGGGTAATAATGAGAAGGCCTATAGGATGAAAAGGAGACATCTCTGTTACTGTCAGTACAAGAGGTTGGAGATAGGAGAAGTTGCCAAGTGCCAAATCTCTGAGGTTTGACAAGTGAAAGAAAAATAGTTACTGTGGCTGTAGTGAACATGAAGGAAAAGAACAGAAAGTGCCTTGAGATATAATCTGAAGAACCATGTTGATTTAGTACCTGTCATGATGTGGCAAGAAGTTGGAATTTTATTTTAAATATGATGGGAATCCATCAAATGGTCTTAATGTACTAAAAGTTTAGAGACGAACTGTCTGCTGGGAGAAGAAATTATGGAATAGGAAGAATAATTTATTCATGGATGATATTATGGTGATTTGGAAAAAAGGTGATGGTAATGGTTATGGAGCAAAATGGGTATGTATAAATAATGCTATGGAAGGAAATTTGATAATAGGAGTGAAAGGAACAAATAAAGGAAAGACAAGGTGAGTCAGTTTAATAAATATGTAGATGCTCGTGATATTTATGTGCTGTGAAAATATAATGATAAAGAGACATGAAAAGAAAGTAAGAAGAAATAACTCAGTTATTGACGTGATAGCTTGAGACATCTTAGTGGAATAAATATCTGGATTTGAAAATCAAAAGAACTGGATTCTATAAACTGAGTTATCAACAAACTGGTGGTTTTGAAGCACTGTGATTAAAAGAGATTGAGGATCACAATAGCAATAAATATTTTCAGAACTAAGTCTTAGAGAATATGTAGAATTTTGGTCTAAAAGAAAAAAAGATTAAAGGGATTAACACAAGCGGGATCAGAAAGTATTTTAAGGTATATGGAATAGTCAACAGCTTAGACATAAAAATCAGTGGGTCGAATTTGACTGCGTTAAAGTAAAGGCAAACTTTATCATTAATTTTCAGAACACTACCAACTACGAACATGTTTGTAGTTATGGTGCTTAAAAAATATATTATTCTTAAATTTTTAAACACACAAAATAGTTTTTAATTTGGGTCAAGAAGATATTTGTGCATAATAGGCTTTCCTTGCATGCAAGCTAACCAGGGCTTAATCTATTGCATTGCTGGATATGACTCAAAATTAAAAAAAAAAATCCAAACACTTTAGGGTGTGATATGCACATAAATCATGTACAAGTAGTCCAAGTTGGTATGGAGAAAAATAATGGAACAGTGATAATATAGATACATTTTTCAAAACATTATGCCCCAAAAGAGATTGGAGGACACTGAAGTGAAAACAAGTAAGACACACTTTTGTGCTGATAGGAATGATATAATAGAGGGGAAATAAAACTAATGTGTAGTTCTATGTTATGTATGTAAACATTTGCATAAGATTATTTATTATGTTACTGATCCTACCCTAATCAATAATTGTGCCCTACCCTAGGGTGGTACCTGGCATTCTGCTCCCACCCTAGGGTGGTACCTGATTTTGATGTATAAAGCAAGGGTCTGTGGAAGGCTGGGAATTTTTTCTGGTTTGATTCTGGAGCTTTTGGCTTCAGCTATAAACATAGAGTTTATCCATGGAGTTTTTTCATGTTATTTTATTATACATGGAGTTCTTACATGGAGATATCAATATAAAATAAGATGAAATTTGGAGAAGAAATAAAAGAATTAACCTTTGCTGCTAGAAGGCATGCTAGGTTTAGGAGTGAAGAAGGCATGACGTTCTATTTGAGGCACTCCCATTACTCTGACTTTTGTTTTGATTGCTGTTCTTGTCAAGCACAGTTATTACCTGTAAGGGGAATAAAGGAAATTTGAGAACCATGAAATAACTCTTTCAACAATTGTGGAAATATTTTAGAAAAACGTGAATTTGAAATTCATTAAGTCATTTTAATTAACACTTGAAATGTGTAATCTTGAATTTTAACTAAATCAAATCCAGCTTAGTGATGTTTTTCTGCATTTAGTCACTAAAGATGAACAGATTAAGTTTACATCTTTTTGGCTAGGGTGAGAAATTAGACATGTGAGCTGAAGAAGTCTGTAGAGCAGTGATTCAAATAAAGTACCATGGAAATTAGCTAATGATGGCAGTAAAAGGAGAAATCTGGTGACAACTGAGAAATTGACAGGATTAATGAATAGGATGGTACAAAGTCACATAAATAAGATAGTTGAAGAACGCACAGAGATAAAATGATTAAGTGGGTTGGACACAATGTTTGCCCCAGAAACAGGACAGGGGGTAGCAGGGAGGATGGGAGTGAAACTGGGGACATTCGTGGCCAGAAATGTGTACTGGTGAAGGTTGTTGTACATTGTAAGACTGTAACTCAACCATAAACAACTTTATCTGTGGGAAAAACAAAACTGTATTATGAATAATCTTGTAACCACAGTATTTAAATAAAGAGTGGAATATTAGGAATGGAAACTCAAAGATAGCTTATCATTAGATAAGCTCTAGGGATATTTAGTAATAGAGAAGAGAAAATAATTACCACTGTTATATCTAAGAAATTCTAAGTTCCACTTAAAAATACATTGGAGCCCTCCCTGCTATATTATCACTTTGGCCCCTAAAGCTATTTATTTTTTAATGCTACTCTTGGATGAATCACTTTGTCCCTATTTGGTAGATTCGAGCACAATTTTAGAATGATGCGGATGTAGCCTACACCTACACTCACCAGCCTCCTTGAAGAAAAATCACTGAGCTCCTCTACAAAGCTCCAAAAGAAAGTAACAGCTACCAACTCTTCCCAGGTAGTCTAGTCTGGGCTAATCCTTTCTGGGGCCTTCATAGAAAGAGGATGAAGGCAGATTCCCCCTTTGTGCATGGAATACACCAGCCCAGTGCCACCCCCTACACTCTCAACAGAAACAGCCCATCCCAGCTTCAGACTTAACGTTATCAAACTTATTGGTTTCAGATCTATAAATCCTGAACCACACAGCTAGCCACTTAACCCCACAAAATTTCTTAATAGTTTCAGCCCAATATTATCCCAGGAAATGTGATGGGAAAGTTCCACAGAAATCTACCAATAAAAATTTCCATAGAAATCTATCAAGAGGAGCAGAGTGGTGGCACAATCAGTAGCACATTTACCTTGCACATGCTAACCTAGGATGACCCCAGGCACCCCATATGGTCCCCCAAGCCAGGAATGATTTCTGAGCGCATAGCCAGGAGTAACTCCTGTGTGTCACCAGGTGTGGTCCATAAAGGAAAGAAGACAAGGAAGGAAGGAAGGAAGGAAGGAAGGAAGGAAGGAAGGAAGGAAGGAAGGAAGGAAGGAAGGAAGGAAGGAAGGAAGGAAGGAAGGAAGGAAGGAAGGAAGGAAGGAAGGAAGGAAGGAAGGAGAAAGAAAAGAAGAAAGAAAGAAAGAAAGAAAGAAAGAAAGAAAGAAAGAAAGAAAGAAAGAAAGAAAGAAAGAAAGAAAGAAAGAAAGAAAGAAAGAAAGAAAGAAAGAAAGAAAGAAGAGAGAGAAAGAAAGAAAGAAAGAAGAGAAAGAAAGAAATCAAGAAAGAAATCAAGAAAGAAATCAAGAAATAAAGGAGGACAGAGCAATAGCACAGCAGTAGGGTGTTTGCCTTGCACTCTGCTGACCCAAGATGGAGCTGGGTTTGATCCCAGCATCCCATATGGTCCCCGAGTCTGCTGGGGATGATTTGTGAGCGAAGAGGCCAGGAGTAATCCCCAAGCACCGCCAGGTGTGGCCCCAAAACACCAAAAAATCAAAAAAGAAAATAAATCTATCTAGGAGCATAAGCAGGGACACAAAAGGATCAACTAGCACCAATCACAGTTTAAGATTTCTTAAACATGCTGACTTTAATAACACCATGAAGAGATATAACAATTATTCCAAATGGACCTTTGTTGATCTAAATTTTGACAATCCCATTTGCCTTGATATTGTAACCAACATGAAATAAATTTGTCATGAATTTAAAAAAATACATTGGGGAACCATTCCTATTTATGATTATTGTGTATGTTTCATTGATTCAAGTACTTGTTTGGAATTAGTGTAAACAAAATTAATGACCGTAGTTGAGTTTACTCTGTTTACATTTCACTCTGTAAAATGTCCTGCACATTTTGTGTTCTTTTTCTAGCACATTTTACATCCTGTTGAGTACTTTGTACTAAAATTCATTATCATTTGAGTATTGCTTGGGAAGCACCCTGAACTAAGTTAATTGGCATAGATGAATTTGTTGATAATTCTTGTTTCTCATTTAATAACAGTGTGAGACTCCTTATGACCTTTTTGGTCAAGTTTAATACCTTTTGAGTGGCATACAATATCTTTTTGATTTTTTTTTACTTATTTCTGTGTCTAATCTCATCCCAGCCACTCTCTGGAGATATTCTAAGGATAACAATTCTTCAGATGTCCTCAGTGTCAGGTCAAGCTGAATGTCTTTATAGCTGTTGCTCCCATGCCTAGTTTTTGGCTTTACTTGGACAACTTTTACTTATTTGATGCGTTGTTTAAAGGAGCATTTCTCATCTAGGGACCATATAATCCCAGTAATCCCTGACATATTCAAGAGGAGAACAAATGTGAAACTTGGATAAGTAAAGGAGGATAGATATGGAGTTAGGGGACTAGCAACAGGACATATTTCCACAAGAATGAAGCAAGGTTGAAAGGGAGGGAGCCATATAGAAAAAAAGGTGACAAACATTGGATAAAGAGTTACCTGGGGCAAGAGTTTTCAAGAAAAAAAAGTTTGTTTGTTTGTTTTTTTTTAATTTTTTTGGGTTTTGAGGCACCTGGGCTTACTGCTAGCTCTATGCTCAGGAATCACACTTGTATGGCTCTAGGAACCATATGTCATTCCAGCGATCAAACTGGTTGGCCACATGCAAGGCAATCATCCTACATTCTACTATTGTATTTGTCCCAAGGGTGAAGAGTTTTCTAAAAATTAAAATCAACTATGCTTTTGTGAGTCAAAAAATCACATATCATAAGTTGATAGTGATTTGATATCACAAACAGAAATTTAAACCATAAAATGGGAGTGGTAACTACCATTTGCTAAATTATGACTTGTAGTAGGTATTATAAATTGATTGTAATTTCTTTTGATTTTTATAAGCTTATGATTGGTGTGAATACTTGTTTATGAGACAAAGATTTCAAAATCTAGGAAAGGTCTGTATGAAGAAGTTGAGTACAGAACAGAACTGAGGATGTATTCCCAAGGAAAAGGGCATAACATGTTATGCTGTTCATTGCTCTGTCTGTGTTGCTTAACCTCTGCATAGTATGGATCTGAAACATACATTTTCATTTTCATATATATTTGTCAGAATACTACCCAAACAAATGTGTATACTGTCTTTTTCCAGCACTCAAAGGATTCTACCTGGATACACTGCATAGTATCACAGTTACTTAATGTGACTTAATAGTGACACTTTATTGTGTCACAGAGACTTAATACACTTAATTTTACCTTGACGAAAGTTACTGCTTCCTTGAATTTAGATAAATTTTGACAGCAAAGCCAAGATTCCATACACATTTGAAACCTTAATCCCAGTACTTATTCTTTATTTGTTTTAAGTCTTTTTCTTGATCCATGTTTACCAGACTTTCTTAATGCAGATGTAATTATCTAGAAGGAAGGCCAAGTTATTTAGATCATAAAGAAAAAGTTGTGAATTTAGATAATAAGAAAAACTTGTGGATTAGTTGATACATGTAAATTAAATGTTGGTGTAATGTGAACAGATGGAAGAGGATATCTGTGTTCATTTCCTTAACATCCTTTTTTACTTATTGACATGTAATGCTTCTCCAGTGGTTCTCGAGCACTATAGTGCATTATTTCTAAAGACCAATTATCTTTGGGCAAGTATAACATGGAAGCTCTGGGGTCTGCCCTTTTGGCTATGGTTTTTAATAGTCTGTATATACATGTGTGTATGTGTGTGTGTTAGAGTCCACAGTAGAGGGTGTCAACATGTTTGGGGGAGGGCACGCCCAACAATTTTGAGGGATTATGCCTGGTTTTCTGCTCAGGGATCATTTCTCACTGGTTGTGAGGGAACATATGCAGTGCCAAGATTGGATATAGTTTGACAGCATGCAAGGCAAGCATCTTACCCACTGTACTATCTCTCAAGCCTTGGATGTCAAACTTCTATGCTTCATAATTCCCTGGAAGGCTTGTTGAGTCAAATTTCTAATCTCCCACATGAGACTTAGTCCATATGATCTGGAGCCCTCAGATCTGCTGTTTAGGCCAAATCCCAGATTATGGACTACTCTTTAGAAGCTCAAAATGGTTTTTGTGTCCTAGAGAAGTCACCTCATAACTACAACAGCAATATATATATATTTGTTTTTTGGGCCACTCCTGGTGACTCTCAGGGGTTACTCGTGGCTATGCGCTCAGAGAACACGCCTGGCTTGGGTGACCATATGGAAAGCCGGGGGATCGAATCATGGTCCACCCTAGGCTAGCACTCGCAAGGCAAATACCTTACCACTTGTGCCACTGCTCTGGCCCCAATTTATATATATTTTTTGGTTTTTGGATCACACCCAGCAGTGCTCAGAAATCGCTCCTGGCAGGCTCACGGGACCATATGGAATGCCGGGGTTAGAATCACTGTCCTGCGTGCAAGGCAAATGCCCTGCCTCGATGCTATCTCTCCGGCCCCCAACTTTAGATATTTTCTGAGAGAAATATCTAAATACTGAATATGTATGTTAGGGTTTTAAAGTTTTCCAGTCCTGACTTTTTTTTAACCTGAGAAATGTTTACATCACCCCATGTACAGAGGCATTCAAACCAAGCACTGATTGCTTTAATAAATATTAAAAAATATTTTAAAATAAAAAAATTTTAAGTTACATTACCACATATGAGTTATCATCCAGCTTAAGAAGCTAGTGTAGACAAAACCGAATAAGAACTGTAGTTAAGATTATCTCCTGATTTTTGACATGTTAGATGAGGTAGTTAGATTTATGTAGTCAGAGTAGTGGTAGGGTAAATAGCTGAATACTGGGAATCCTTTTTGCATGTTCTTTTACCACTATCTTGGAAAAACATCATTTCTATGTCCTTTAGAACATCATTGTGTTGTTTTAAAAGCATCTCTAAAAGTGATGATGTCTAAAATTGATATTTTTCAATATAACAATGAATGTAAAAAGTTTTATAAATGAAGCATAAGAATGCAAAAGTTTTATAAATGAAGCTAATTTTCCATAATATAAGAAATGGAGAGGTAATTTCGGCACACAGAAATTTGATTTCTCATATTTCCCCTCATTAAAGTCTAAAGTTGCAATTGTAATGTATAAGAGTCATACAGATCTGATTTCCTTTTTACAGGAATCCTTTGTGTTTGAACCCAACTGTCTCTTCAAAGTGGATGAATTTGGTTTTTTTCTGACTTGGAGAAGTGAAGGCAAGGTATGTTATAGTAGCAGCCACTTATTTTCTGCTGTTTGCTCTAAGCTGTTTATTTTTCATCAAGTAGATAAAATGCTTCTTGAGGGTCTGAAATCTCCTCTTACTCATTCAAGACTTTTTAAAATGTGCTTCATGTGTCAGACATTGGGATAGAGTGGTTGATGGTCAAGGACATGACCCTCTTAGATCCGATTCTAGTTGCAAAGAAGAAGCACTGAAGAAGTAGGAAATGGTAGATAACATTGAGTGTTGAGAAAAAGGTCAAGTTGCTACACAAACTTAAAATAGACAAGTCTTATTTATTCTTGAGTTAGGATGGATTTTTCAAGCTCCACTCTCAAAGATTTATTGAGAGCATGTTCTTCTTGTATTTCAGGACCTAACTTGAGGCTTAGCACCATGAGCACATTTAATGAGCCACTGAGCTGAATTTAAGAAAAATAGAATTTGAGATATATAAGAGCTTGCGAGTTTCCACACCATTTCAAATGTGTATAAATTTTGCTGATATCATTAATAATGTCTAGATAAATCTAATTAATAATTAAAAATAACAAATAAATAATAATGTCTATATACAGCTTTTTATAAATAAGTTTAAAGTTGCATTTACATATGTGCATATGTCTGTAAATTGAAATGGTATTTTTGATATTGTGACTTTAAATGGTAACTACTATGTTTTTACTTTTTCTACTAACTCTCATCAGCATTGCCTCCATTACTTTATATAGCAGCTAAGTATCTTTTCTACAGCACAGGTTTGGTTGAATATAGATTCATAGCTATGCTATCTGCTCTCTTTTCAGGAAGGACAAGTGCTAGAATGTTCCCTTATCAACAGTATTCGATTGGGAATCACACCGAAGGTACCTATGATTAGTATTTACTCATTTTCTAGGTATAGGTTTACTTAAATTGGAAAATGTCTCTAGAATTTTGTTTGACTACTAATACAAACAAGTTATCAACTGAAAATTCAGAAGATACCATTTAGAAACAATATTTTAACTTGTGTGATTTGAATTATGTTAGGCTTCACTATATTTGAAATGTTATTAATCTTTGCCAATGAAGACCCTTCTAGGGAACCAACATCAATAAAACAGCTCCTGAGGCTGGAACAGTAGGAGAGTGGGTAAGGCACTTGCCTTGCACAGTGCTGGCCTGGATTCAAACCTCTGTACCCTTATGGTCCTCCGAGCATCGCCAGGATTAATTCTAGGGTGCAACCAAACTATGCCTCACACACAGCCAGGTGTGCCTCACTCCTAAAAAAGGAACAAAAGAAAACAGCTTCTGTAACTCAGTAATTAGTTTGACAAGCAAGACAAATCTATTTTTTCAGTAAATAATGAGACACTCCTGGTCTGTGGTTAATATGGAAACTTCAATGATTTAGGTATTTCAGTATTTGAGTACCTGAAAATGCAAACATTAGTTCTCTCTTGGAGGCTCAGTTTTGTCTCTGAGAGATTAAAGAAATGACACCGTGAATAAATCGCATTTGTTCATAGTGATAGATTTGTTTGAACATAAAATTGTTTGTATAGGATGGTAGGAATTCAAATGATTTTCTAATCTATTCTAGCATTATGTTTTTTCCTTTTCTATAATAAACCTATGGGTTTTTTTAGGTTTTCAAACCAAAATAGTGTTCCTCACTGTTTTTTGTTTTTTGAAATTAGTCTTTTTTATATTAAACTTTCTATGTAGCTATGTTGACATTTGCTTTCTGGGTAGATAATAAGGCTATTTTGTTCATTAGATAAGCCCATACACTCTTTATTGAAGTGAATATGCCATAGGTTTTAGAGATAAACTTACTTAGTAGAAAGCCTGTCTAGAGTACAGGCCAGTGTGGGGTGGGGAGGAAGGAGACTTGGGATATTGGTCATGGGAATGTTGCACTGGTGAAGGATTTTATTTATATATATATATATATATATAATTTATATTTAATATATATATTAAAAAAGAGATGAACTTACTTAATCTTTGTATACAGGCTACTTGAAAGTTTTTATCTAATTTTTAGCAACCTGTGATTGAAGAATATCATAGTGATGTTCTCCTATGTATGAATTATATAATTCTGTAAGATAATCCTTATTCCTTTATGGATACAGAGGCCTCATCTCTCTGTTCTCTCTCTCTCTCTTTCTCTCTCTCTCTTTTTCTCTCTCTATCTGGTTCCTATATTTCAGGTCATTCAAGTAACCAAAACTTAAAAGAAATATTATCATAAGTAGTTCTCTAAATAAAAAAATACCTTTCCTACCAACTGAGTTCAAAAAAATGTGTAATGTTACAGATGTTACCTGTACTTGTTTGGTTACTCTTTAGAATTTTATTTTAGTCACTGTGATTTATAATACTGCTAATGATAAGGATCCATGCATACAACATTCCAACACCACACCCCTCACGAGATCATCTGCTTCCCTTAACCATTTTCTCAGGGCTACCCTTGCTTCCATTCAATTGCAACCTCACTGTCTTATAGATAAAAGAAGCATAGATCTGTAGACCAGTTAGTTCTCAGACTCTATTAATTATGGCTATTTCTTATTTCCTTACTGTGTTATTTTATAAGCAACACATGAAAGAGCTCAGTACTGGTTTCAGAATAATGTTCACTCTCTGACATTTTGGATGAAAATAATTTTCATATTTATGTCATATATATTTTTATTTTTTCCCATATAATGTTATATAACATATGTTCTCTTTGTGTCTACCTTTACACAGGATCCAAAGATTCTTGCTGCTCTAGAAACTGTTGGAAAATCAGAAAATGACCTAGAAGGCCGGATAGTTTGTGTCTGCAGTGGTACAGATCTAGTCAACATTAGTTTTACATACATGGTGGCTGAAAATCCGGAAGTAACTAAGGTAGCCCCAGCGATACAGTTTCTTTTCCTACCCCCTTCTGTGTGTATGTAGTATCTCAGTTTTTTCAATATAATATAACTTTAATGTGTTTTCAGACGTGTATCTATTTAATTTAAATTCACAAATACTCGCTCTATATTAATTCAGCAAACCAGATAGCCTTTAACTTGTTACATCCTTCAACAGTTCCAGGGGTTACTCCTGGCTCTACGCTCAGAAATCTCCCCTGGCAGGCTTAGGGAACCATATGGGATGCTGGGAATCGAAGCGTCAGTCTGGGTCAGCCGTGTGCAAGGCAAATGTCCTTCCGGTGTGCTGTTTCCTCTGTGATCCATGTTAGGAAAAGGTAGCCCAGCGTCTCTTAAGTGAGTATGGATAGTAATCAGCTAGGTTTTGTTGAACTGCAGGTTTTGCAGCAGTAGGTCTAAGGTGAAGACCAGGTTCTTCCTATCCAAGAGGCTATTAGTTCATATATTCCTCATCTGAGACCAGAGGGTGAGGACTAAGTCATTAGATCAGCACTGTCCTAAAGAAATATAAATCAAGACAGCTGCCCTTTATGTTTTGCTGGTTGTCGTCCTTCAAATTAACTAATCAAAAATTAATTTTAACAAAATGTTTTACTTATTAAAACCTATTTTAAAATAAATATTGTAAATTTTTGTGATCCAATATTTTATTTTATATTTATTAGGAAATATATTTTACTTTTATTTTTATAATAAACATGAAATTCAATATTTTAGACTTTTAGTCCAGCATCTAAAAGAATAATTCCCTCTAAAGGGATTTGACACAGTATAATTTCTCCAATGGGAAACATATTTGCACCATCCAGCATTACCTGGCCTTGGTTGAAGATGCCAATTAAATATTAAAAAAGTCTTTCACAACCACAACCTAAAACATACTTTTTTTCCTGATTAAAACACAATTTTTTTTATCATAATGGCTTACATATCTTTCACAGTAGTATTTTAGGTACATATTAACATTAAATCAGTGGAATACTCATCACCAAATATGTCCTTCCCCATCCCAGTTCCCTTTCTGCAACCCATGTCCTCCACCATCACCCCCAGGGCTGCTAGAGCAGATGGTCCCCTCTTTGTCTAGCTTACTATTAGTGATCATATATCTGTTTGGTCCTGTTACCCTCCCTTGTTTCCCCCACTATTTAAGAGATGGAGCTAGATAAATTGAGTTATGTGGTTTTGTTTGAAGGAAAGAAAAGCAATAGATTAGGGTACAAAATAAGAAAACAAACAAAAAAAAAGAAGTCAAATACGCTGCAAATGGGTGGAGTCCTTCTAGAGGCTTCCAACCTCAGTTTAAGAGGGATGTGAAAAAGGTAATTGAAACACCATAACAATACAGAAAGAAATATCAAATTAAATATCCAGTGAGCACTACAGCAATAAAGACAAGCACCGCTCAATAGTCTCGGTTCTGAAATCAAATCATGCTGGAGTGCAAAAAGAAAGAGAAAGATAAGATAAAATAAAATAATATTGGAGACATCAACTTCAATCTCTACACCAAAATAAAGACATCAAAAAAATCGGTCAATCGATAAATAAATTGTTTTGTGCTTTTTTTCCCCCTTTTCTTTTTCCTACTGCATAGGCACAGTAACTATTGGGGATATTGTAGAGGAAATTCCCTTGGCCTAGGAGATACAGGGTTTCTCCACCCCTGAAGTATACTGTCATGGAATTAACTATAGACTCCTTGCATGATCATTTACTCTCCTCTTGATGCTTTCGTGGTGTATGGAAGACTTCTGCTTCATCTTGGATGTTAACATCAGACCTCTGTAGCTAGAGATCTTGGTAACTGTGCAGCTCAAGTAATGGAGCTTATGATGAAGTCTTTCTTTGTGATTCTAGGAGTTCTGCTTCTTCAGTGTCGTTTTAATCCATTTTCTGTAGTTGGTGGTCTTGGTCATTATGTTGCTCCTAGGATGGAGCCTGGGATAAGGTCTTTCGTTATGTTTCCGGAAGACCCGTTCAGTTGCGGTTGTCTCAATCAGACCTCTGGAATTGGAGATTTTGTTTGTTGAACAAATCGTAGACCAAAAGCTAGGCTAGAGCTTTTTGTTGCTGTTGTTGTTGTTGTTGGTCCCTGGATGCGTACTGTCCAGTCCTGGTTGTAACAGCCAGTCATCTCTAGATAGCGATCTTGGCTTTTGCACAGATCAAAAGGGTGACGTGTTTTCTGATTTTGTCTTATCGTTGGCTGATGAGGAAGGACAACTTGGTCTTAGATCAATTTGTTCCCATTTCCTCATTGTCAGGTTATCAATTTAGAACTGGCGCATGGGTGGCGTCAGAGCAGCTTTGAGAATGCCCTGGAGGGGGTTTGGCTCCTGGAGCTGTTGAGGGGAATTCTGTCGTTACTATGTCTGGGATCCAGGAGTCAAAGCGGGACGGTAGGTGTCTAGTTCCCTGAAGCCTAAGTTGTTTCCACATGACATACGTTCAGGGTGGGAGATGTCCCTGTGTTGTAAACAAGTATGAGTTCTTATCCCTAGTAGATAAGAGATTATTTGACACGTACAATTTCCCCTTTGTTTAATATGTCTTTGCAGGAAGAAGTGGTGCTACATTATATTGCTGGTGGATTTGGGGGTGGAGAGAAAAGAAAACAGACATCTGACAAAAACTAAGAATATATATGCTCACACATATCTAAAGGAATAAAAGTTTCTTTAAAAATAAATTAAATAAAAGACGTAATTATAAAAAAAAAAGACGTAATTAAAGGAATAAAGTGGGGCCGGGAGAGATAGCATGGAGACAAGGCGTCTGTCCTTTCTGTAAAAGGACAGTGCCTCAGATCCCGGCATTCCCCATGGTCCCCCATGCCCACTCGGGGCGTTCTCCAAGCATAGAGCCAGGAACACCCTCCGAGTGCCGCCAGGAGTGATCCAAAAGAAGCAAAAACAAATCAAATCAAATAACAAAAACTACAACAAAACAATACAAAACAAACAAACAAAAAAAACTAACAAGAATAAAAAAATAAAAGAAAAAAGAAAACAAAACAAAGAAAAAGGGAGAAAGTGATACCGGAGATCACTTTACACTTGGGGAGAAACAGGATAAGAAGTTGTGTTATATAGGTCTATACATATGATGAAAGTATAGGCCTCCCCATTGTCTTTTGAGATTTCCTTGTTTGGTGTGGGGTCCAGGCAGGGAGGTCTTGGGTAGAGTTCTTGCTGTGGGGGTCCTTTGGAGCTAGTTCAGGTATCAAGCCACAGTCCACATTAGGGAGAGGTGATTAGGAGGGCCACACTGCATGGGTCAGTCGGGGTGTTGATTGTATTTTCTTGCCGGGACGAGGTGAGAGTTTGAGTGGGTGTCTCTTCACTTGGGTAGTGGGTACTGGCTTGTTGGGGTAGGAGGTCGGTCTTGATGCCTATTGGATTAAGAACTGAGGGTGAAGAGTTATAGAGTGGTGGGGATATTGGGGATAGGATCGAGGAGTGAAGGAATAGTCGGACTTCAGGAGGAGGGAGAGGGAATTGTATATGGGAGGGGTTATATAGGGTATAGGTATGGGTTGTTTGTGGTTTAGATTTGCCCCTTAAGGAGGGTTCCTATCTCTGTGTGCTCCTGTGCACATATAAACATATAGAAGTTAGCTTAGGTGTATATTAATGTAGAGAGGTGTGGAGGGCAAGAGGTGCGCTGAGTACTAAGTACAGTACATGTAAGGAAAGGAAACTAATAGGTCAACTTTTGGGTATGTATAGGTTTCGTGCCTTGAGTACTGACCATTGTGTTAGTGAGGTCTATCTATATAGGTGTTTACCCTTTTCAGTTTTGTTCACAGCACCCTATATGTCTGCTTTCCTTTCCTATAGAGGAGGTAATCAGGTGGATTTTATTTAACATAGATAGAATTGATGATTGTGAGGAGGAGAAGGTGGAAGAAGAGGGAGACAAGAAGAGAGAATAGGAAAAACAAAACAAAACAAACCTACAATCAAACACCAACAGCAACAAAAATATGAAGTAATGTGAAGAGAGGGTATAAGAGCAGGGGCATGTTAGTTTCGTTGAACGTGTTTGTTGCTTAGGCCCTGTGGTAAAAATCTGTAGGTCTTGGTCGTTGCTTCAGTGATCTAGCTGGTCATGTGCTTCAGGTCCTAAAAGAAGGCATAATCGAGAGATAAAGGGTATGTTAAAGAGTTTTATCCGGCCAGTTTCATGAATCAAGCAGAGTATGGTGCCTCATGTAACTGAGCACCGAGGTACCACCATAGGATGTTCACACTTTGTATCCAGGAACCCCTGGTGCCACCTCTGGAAACCTCACAGACCTAAATATTGTAATTTTTATATGACATATCTTGCATTATTTTGTTTATATTTACTCTTAGAATCTGATATGACCATTCAGACTAGTTGCATTTCAAGTTCTTTAGTGAGGTGTTGCTTATGGATACCAAGTTGAATATTGCATTCTGCATGGTCAAAATGCCTAATCTTCATTCTTCAACATCCACTCATATTAAAAATTATATGATTATGATAGAACTTGAATCACAATAATTTATCATCCCTTCATCAGTCTCTACTTCCCTGCAACAGTATCCCCAGTTTCTCTCCCACCTCTCAACCTGCTTTTATGGCAATCACTATTTTTTTGCCTTCTATTTGTAGGCACTGAGTTTTCAACATTTTTATTGAAGGGGTATTAGGCATATCATTGTACCTCCTTTCAGTCCAGTTCTTGGCCAGAGTGATCAAATCAGACTATCCCTGTTAGAGTGGTCCCTTCTCTTCCCCATTATGGCAAGCTTTCTACGAAGGACCAATCTTGGTGTCTTCATATCTATTGATGTCAGGAATTACTTTCCTACTGCTTCTTTATATCCGATAAATGAATGTGATATTCAAATTTTAATACTATTCCCATCAGACCTGACAAGTAAGAGTATTTGACTAAAGTGGAAAACCTCCAACTAAATAACTTTTCTGCAAATCAATTTATTTTCAGTTTGTTTCACTCTAAATTGAACGTCCCAACCATATCTTTCTATAGTACATAGGGAAAGTTCTAACTCTTTACTTCCATTTAATGATTTAGTTTTAGGGAACTAAGGGAGCATTTCATTTTCCCATTACATCCAGAAGTCGAAACTTTAATTTAATAAAATTAAATGAGACATGCCATTATTATACATGTTGAATTTGGAACCAAAGATATACACAGTGGGTTCTACAGTGCTTACTTAGTATGCAGCCAGCCTGTAGTCTCTAGTACTACATATGGTATGTAATCCCCAGGAGTGATCCCTCAGTGCAGAGCCAGGAGTAAGTTCTGAGCACAGGCAAGTTTAGCTCCTAAACAAACAAACAAAAAGAACATTGAGTTTTAATGCTCTAAGGACATGTACTGACTAGTAAGGTCACTTGAGGAAATTGAAACTAGAAGACTTAACTCTAACTCCAGAGTAAAATGACGGTAGAATTGAGTTTGCAGACTTATTCTATAGTGGTAATTACATATAAGTGTAGCAAATCAATGTAATGTGTAAATATACAATGTGTTTTAGGTGTCAATTTATCTAAAAATTTTTGTTTTTGTTTTTGTTTTTTTTTTTTTGGGTCACACCCGGCAGTGCTCAGGGGTTACTCCTGGCTGTCTGCTCAGAAATAGCTCCTGGGAGGCACGGGGGACCATATGGGACACCGGGATTCGAACCAACCACCTTTGGTCCTGGATCGGCTGCTTGCAAGGCAAACGCCGCTGTGCTATCTCTCCGGGCCCTATCTAAAATTTTTTTTAAAAATCACTCTGTATGTTTTTTAAGATTTCATTCAAATCACTTCACTTCAGTTTTCAAAATACTTCCTGGCTCTTAGTAGGTCTCAAAAATGCAATTCTCACTTCCCTTTCTCATTCTGTCTTAAGTCTTCTTTTTCCTTCTTCCTTTTGCTCTAAGAAACTTTGCAGTTCTTTAACTTTTGCTGGAACCTACTCTTTTGCTGTCTCCTATATACTTCTCAAATGTCTGCTGAGATCAACATGAGCCAGAGCTCATCACATCCACACCACTCAGCAATTTCTCATTCCTTGTCCTTTCTTACTTTTGTCATGGCACTTATATCTCTATGCTTACCATATTCTCATTTATATTATTCCTCTGTGTCAAAGCAATATTCCATACTGTATCACCAATGTCTTTAAAAATTTCAGAGCGTGCATTCAGGCTTACATTTAGTAACTGGTCAATAGTACATGTTTTATTATAGTATTGATATTAACCAAATCCATAAATTAAATCCATAAAATTAGTGATATACATGTATGATTCTTAATGCTATATATATTTTTTGTTTTGTTTTTTGGGCCACAGCCAGCAGTGCTCAGGGGTTACTCCTGGGTCTGTGCTCAGAAATCGCTTCTGGCAGGTTCAGATAACCATATGGGATGTCTGGAATTGAACCCAGGTTTGTCCCCACCACTGTACTATCACTCTGGCCTCTATGATATATACTTTAAATTGCTTACATTTTAACTCTAAAAAGGTTAGTAAAATGTTTGTTGACAAGGATACAGAAAAAATATGATTAATTGATAGTCAAAGGATCTGGGATTACATGATGTTATTTTTAGGCTCTTTTTTTTAAAAAATATAATGGGGCTGTTGCTAATAATGTATGATAAGACTGAAAGTCTTTTAACCCTGGTGTCTTGTCCTCTTTCCAATGTAGAACATTATTTTCTGCTTACCTAAGTACTTCCTGTTGATCTAGTTAGAAATTTAGCTTTCATTTAAGATGAAATGTTAAAATAAAAAGAAAACAACAATTTGTGGCTCTTTTTACTCAAAATTCATAATTATTACTCAGTGTGCTTTTGTGTAAGAAGTGAATGTGATATGTCAAGAGCTTAAATATCTGTGAGTAAAAGTAAACAAATGGGGAGGGAATTTTCCTAAATATTTAAATCTCTAATGACATCCTTTTGCCTAAATAATTCTCTTGGCCTACACATTTTGCATAAACTATACAAGTAGAAAATATTTCATAACTTCAATTAGAAAAGCTACTCCATTTATTTTTTGTATTTTTTATAATGCAAGAAGCTCAAGATTTTGGTGTCTGGAGAGTGAAGAGTGGAAGAGATTTCAGAACTCTTCATTGCTACAATTCGTTATGTACAGCACACTAAAATCATAGACTCAATGTACATATAATTCAAACTTATACAATATTCACTCAGAATCTTCCCAAATATGCTTGTTATTTTATACCAAGTTGAACTTTTTGTGATTTCAAAAAGAAAACAAACAAACTTGTTTTTGTTTTTGCTTTTGGGCCACACCTGGCGACACTCAGGGGTTACTCCAGGCTATGAGCTCATAAATAGCTCCTGGCTTGAGGGACCATATGGGGATTGAATCAAGTTTCATCCTAGGTCAGCTGCGTGCAAGGCAAAAGTCCTTACCACTGTGCCACTGCTTTCGCCCCAACTTCTTTATGAAGTTTAAAATCCTTGGGGATCCTTAGACTCTTGCATTGAGCCCCCGACTCAGTTAGCTGAGAGTCACTGGTGGGGCCGTTGGGCCTCCTGAGAGATCCGTAGAAGAGTTTAAGAGGTCATATATATAAATATATATATATGAATACAATCATAAATATTATGCAGGTTTTGGTCTCTAAAACTTTTCTTTTAGACTTTAATGAAACTTTAAATCCCCATGCTATTTGTGGTGGATGTTCTTGATGCAATCAGCTCTTTTCCAGAAACCTTTTAGAAACTTGAGGGACTTTTGTTCAGAATGCTAGTCTACACCCAGGTAGTGTTTGAATTGCAGGACTCTTTTATTCACACCATAGTTTCATGAACTTAATCCAGTTTCCTGAGAAAGAAACCCTCCTCTAGGTCCAGCCCAGAGCAACTCATTTCCCCCAAATTGAGAATGTTATCAAATGACTCCACCAAGGGAATGCAAAATGAACTACTCTAATTGCACAGAAGCATAATAGAAAGTTTTGATTTCACCTCTTAGTCCCTGAGAAAGAAAAATATCACAAGCTTTTAATAGCTTCTTCATTGACTACACAGATCTAATTTTTACTGCCATCAAAAGCAACCACGGAAGCATGATATATGTGTGATATGGGGTCACATGCCTTCTAATCTTTTCTAATCTTTAGGGAATACTTAATAGATAGGAGAAATTGAATCACCTTTCATAGATTTTTCGGCCTCTAAGCACTGTGATATGAAGCAAGTAATTTAATGACAATCATACTAATTAGGAACGTGGCAAGGATAGTTTATGGGCCAAATCCAGCCTCCTCTGGATTTTGTATGACCAATTAGCTACTATTGACTTACAATTTTTGAAAGCACAAAAAGAAAGATAAAAAATATATGAGAGGAGAAATCGATGTGATTCAAACTCCTGATACATTTACTTCCTAGCCCTTTACCAACCAGATTCACTGGCCCTAGATTACCATACTACGAAGAATAGCTATAATAAAATATTTTATTTTTATTGAGTTTTACACAACAATCTTTCTAAAATAATGCCCACTTTACATGTATTATCCCATTTAACTATCACATTAAACTTATGGAATGGGAATACGTATCTTTACAGAGGAAGAAGAGTTTGAGTAATTTATTCAAGGTCAAACACAACCAGTATGTGGTAGACTGTAAATCTTGAACCCAGGAAATAGATCTGCCACCATCTCTAAGCCATAGCTCACCAATTAATTCATTTTTCTTGTGTAATTAAGGATAAGATGGGAAGAGCCACTCACCCATCTCTACATTTGGTGAAATGTTTAATGCCCTGTTAGTGGAGGTATAGCTAAAGACCATATGCTGTTAAACTGATCATCAGCAAAAAGCATATCTCAAAAGAATGGGGCCGAAGAGATAGCATGGAGGTAGAGCATTTGCCTTGCATGCTTGGAATTCCAGCATCCCATATGGTCCCCCAAGCCTGCCAGGAGAGGTTTCTGAGCTTAGAGCCAGGAGGAACCCCTGAGAGCTGCTGGGTGTGACCCCTCCTCCCACAAAAAAGAATCTACACTTTAATGTGACTCCCTAGTCAAATCTGTTTGAAAAAAGCTTATTAGTTTTCTTTGCGGTAATTCTTTTACAGTGCTAATATTCTAATGTCTCAGCAAACACTTAAATAAAACATTTATTCGTTTATGTTCATCTGCTGATGGAGCCTAGCTCTATCAAAACTACTGTCTTACATTAAAAAGGTCATCAAATGATATCATACAGGAAAAAATTCAGGCCAGTAGTTTCCCAGAAGTAGCAAAACAATGTAATCTAGGAATTCATTGATTCATCTTTACCATAAATAATGTTTTTATTGCTGTGTTTTTACGATGCAATATTTCTTCTCTCCCTTCCATTTTTTTTTTTTGTGGTTTTTGGGTCACACCCGGCAGTGCTCAGGGGTTACTCCTGGCTCCATGCTCAGAAATTGCTCCTGGCAGGCACAGGGGACCATATGGGACGCCGGGATTCGAACCGATGACCTTCTGCATGAAAGGCAAACACCTTACCTCCATGCTATCTCTCCGGCCCCCCTTCCATTTTTCTTAACAAGGAGAAGTGTAGCTTTCCTTCCTTCCATCCATCCTTCTTTCCTACCTCCCTACCTCCCTCCCTTTCTCCCTCCCTCCCTCCTTCCCTCCCTTTCTTCCTTCCTTCCTCTTTCCTTTTTTCTTTCCTGTATACTCTTTTTTTCCCTTTTTTGTCTTTCCTTTCTTCCTTACTTGTCAGTAATCAGGACTTATTCATGGCTTTGTGTGTAGGAATTATTCTTGGAGGACTGGGGTTCAGGGATTAAGCCTAGATTGGCTGCACACAAGGCAAGCGCCCTACTTGCTGCCCTATTGCTGTTCCAGCTCCTTGTCTTCTTTTCCCTTTTCTGTTCCTTTGGCAGTGGTATTGTGATAATGTTTCTATTCCTGAGCAATGTTTAGACTCACATTTGGTTGCAGTATCATCCACCAGCAATGTCACATATATCACCCTTGAATTCTCTTGCACACAAGGTAGATGTTCTTATACTAAGATGTAGGAAAGAGCTGATGCCTATCCATTTACTATGCCTGGGCTGGAAACATTGGTGCTGCCTTTACAAGAGTTGGCCAGAGATTCTTCGAATGATTATATTTATCTCAGAGCTGCAGCAACTGGCATGCGTCTGCATGTTGAAATACCATTTATTTTGTCATGACTTAATTTGCCAATGTGGTTAAATGGTATATGTCAAGAGCAATGTGACTTAGAGGATTATAAGTAAAGACAACAGCTAAAGAAACAACATTATGAACACCTTCAATTTCTCAACCATGATTTTGCAAATTTGCCAGTTGGGATCGAATTAGAATTGGTGTTTTCTCTCCCCAGTTTCGGATGATGATATCATTTTTAAAAATGATAATCTCCAAATCTATCAAAATATTACTAATATTCATCATTTTCTTTTATCTTATTTTACTGTTGCAAAATTATTTTATTTAGAAATCTGAAAGTAAGAGGGTGAATGAGTGAAAGAGGGTTTTGTTCAAGAAGAAATGCAGGTTTATTTAGTGGATACAGGCATCATGTGCCCTTTTTAAAATTAAAAGTATTATTTAAAGCAAGAAAAAGATGTGCTTCTTTTTTAGGGGAAAATGGTTAAAATCTATCAATTATTTTAAAGACCTCCAAATGGATGTCCAGTTAGTATAAAAATCAAACTATCTAATTTTCTTTTAAAATAAGTTTGGGGTTTTTGAGAGCATGTCTACTCTGGACTCTAAGACAATAAAGAGCATCTCCTATTGTTTCTCTGAAGTCAATAAGCATATGTGAGCACAAAGCATTACTATACTCTGAATGTGTGTGTGTGTGTGTGTGTGTGTGTGTGTGTGTGTGTGCGCGCGCGCGCATCTTCTTTACAATTGCTAAATAAGCTGCCAACAGACAAATGAGCAGGGGAATACATAGACACAGTTACTATTACTTAGTTTTTCACTTATGAGACCATCGCAGGAAGAAGTAAGTACTTGCAAAAAATATCAGTGAGGTTAAGTTTGCATGGCATTTGAGTAGAGAAGAGACAAAAAAAAAAAATGAAAGTACATTTCTGGTAGGCCAAATAATTTCCAAGTAATGTGGGTTGAAATCAGAGATAATGACGGTTTTTGTGATGATTTCTGTTTGGTTGTATTGCCACTTTTCATCTTCTAAAAGAGAAAATTACTTTTGCTCCTGGAGAGGAAATTTATGACAATAGAGTATTCTGAGGAGGTCTTGCTTTAGGCAGATAAAGGATTTCAAATCAGAATCTTTCAAATCATTTATTCTCAAGCTGAGATGGCATTTTTAGAGTAACATACCCTGACTACCTTAATATTGTATTTTACTGGCAATATCCAGTACAATAACTCCATAATCTAACCTGGACATAGATATGGTTACTTGAAACATGATTCTCTTGGTTCAATAAGTCATTGTTACAGGGCTGCTGTAAAAGTTCTGTTTATCGAGAATGATAAACAGAAACCTATTTGGTAAGGAAATTTGATGCTTTTTTGCTTCCGAGTAATGACCAAAACCAGGAATAGCTGTCCTCTCCTTTCTTGTGGCTATTTAGAAGTTCTGTTTTTGCCTAACTGCCCTTGGTTGATAATCAGCCAGGATTACAGATTGTTTTGACTGTGTATGAGTGACTCAACTCATTTTAACTGGGAAAGTATAAATATTATGCAGGTTCACCTCATTCTATCTTTCAAACATAGCTAAACATATTCATACATGGTAGCTGATTTCCTGCCCCGACTTTCATTTACTATGTTCCAAAGTTGATCTAAGGATTGGAGATTAGTTAATAAACTACTTTAGTGTCATTGTCTTTACTTCGTGAACAGAGAACAGCAGGTGAAGCTATATGAAGACAGAGAATGTCAAACAACAACAAAAATATTTTAGCTTTTACTCCACCCCTACACACACACACACACACACATACACACACACACACACACACACACACACACACACACACCATACTCACACACCTTCAGTTCTCTTATGGATCTGGAAGTTTTACACTTATCATTGACTTCCCAAGAACTTTAAAGATGATTTCTGGTGGTTTATCTCTCTAAACTAGTTGGGGCAGGGGCTGGTGAGGGATGTTCTGACTCTTATTGCAAACCTGTTACAGCTTCTTGGCCATCAGTTTTAGTAATTTGCTGCTGGTAATCAAGGACTTTTAACTTCCATCCTGGTTTTATCAGTGTGATTGTATCTCACGTGCCAACTTAGCTCTTTTGTTATGTAGGAAATCACCTCTTTTAGCTGCACTTTTCTTTGTGAATCTAATGATACTATATTTGTAATTATAAATATATTAGACTTCTCTGATCTGTGCTCACTGTCTCTCATTCTCTCATTGCCTGTTATTTACTTTCTGTCCCATGACCAGTACTGACATATTAATGCAAGAGACTGATTATCTCCTCTCTTTAGTAGAACCAGGAGAAAGTTGTTGCCATGAAAAAGAAAATTTCCCATATCTTAACATATTCTAGACATTTGATCTGTGATACACAAACTTTGGGAATTAGTCCTTGCTTGATTTTAGAGAGGATTTAATATTCTAGGAGACTTTTTTTTTCCCCAGAGAAAAAAATACTGAACTGTTCAGTCAAGGTCTCAGTTAATCAGTATCCTTAATCAGTATCCTTGTTGATTGCTTTTCTTTTACTTATCCCTTGCTTTTACTTCTGTAGTTTACAAATTCTTGAATCAGAGGCCAGAGAGGTAATACAGCAGTTTGAATGATTTGCCTTGCATGCAGCCAACCCTGGTTTGATCTGCAGGACCAATGTGGATCCCTGGGGCACCTCATGTGATTCTCACGAGCACTGGGAGGAGTGATCCTTGAGCACAGAGCCAGGAGTAAATCCAGAACACCTTTGCACATGGCCAAAACAACCTTTTCATCAAATAATGAAATAGTAAATCAAATTTCTTGCATCGCACCCTCCTTCACACCTGGTCTTAAGATCCAGGATTGAAACCTGAGGGAAATAGAAATGCTGGCATTCAGCTTCCAGTTCTTTAGCTCTGTGTTTCTTCCAGCCTTCCCTAGTCCTCAGATATTATGACTGTGCAGTTGGTGGCCTGAGTTATATTCTTTCTGATTATGTTTCCAAATTTTTGGAATCAGACTTTCCTCTTATTTTTATACCATATTATCAAGTAAGTGTTCTTCCAAGAATCCTAGGCCTTCCAAATCAAGTCTGTCCTGATTTTATATGGACGTCTCATAAAACCAGAAGAAGCAGTTACTCATATGAGGCTTCTTCTCCAGGGCCATTTCCTTGTGCCTAATAAGATGCTGGAATGCCACTGGCTCCTGGATTCCCTGTAACTGTGGAATATCCTTTATCTCTCACTATGTTGTTACCTACATTGCTTTTGTGTATCATGTTGTACCTTTCTTCAAACTACTCTAACACATAGGATTTTACGTGTAATTGGACACTCCTTCTTTAGAAATCATCCTACGTGAGCAATGGAACATAGTTCTTATCTGAAAAAGGCTACTCTTCTAAACTTGTTCGTCTCATGACAACACGCACATAAATCCTGCAGGAACCTAATCATTGTAGATTGTCATTCAACCGCTCCAGGATGAGACCTGAGATTGTGCATTTTTTAAGCAGCATCCTAGACAGATAGATGTTCTTTAGAGTCTGGGAACTTTATTCTTTAGATGGGCACAGATTGAGGGCTATGCTTTTAAAATGCAAGTTTGCAAAACAAACACTTGGAAAGCTCCTTGAAACACAGATTTCTGTTCCTGATTCTGGGGACACATTTCCAAGGTAAGGCCTATTTTCATTTTCACAACTCCCAGGAGATTTTGTTGCTGCTGATGTCTAGTGGCAAGTCTCGAGTTAACTTCTGAGCAGATTTACTTAAAATGCTTGGCTTGCTCTTCGAGCTCATGTTCTCCCTTGAACATGTATCTCACTCATTTGTCTCTATGTGTCTTTGTATATTTATTTCTCCTCTAGCTCATCTTCTCTCTCAAATATTTACTTCCTTTTCCCTCACATTTTTTAAGTAGTCTTAAATTTTAAATATCTTGAAAAAAAATGGATGCCGCTACCTCCCCAAATTTTCTTTTCAGAAACTTAAAAGTCAAACTCCAAAATACCAAAGATTCTGCTATGAATCTACCACCTCCATCAATAGCTTCCTTTTCAGAAAGCAAAGAGCCAGACCCCATGGTTAAAGATGCTTCTAAATCCTTCCTTTGAAGGACATTGTATGGCAGACTTGAATAGTATCACAGGGAATCTGATATTTTGTGCTTAGTTCTTTGTTTAGTCAAAGAACACGTCTTTGACTAAAGATTAAAAAACACTCTGGAACAAAATTCTGCGGTAAGACTGAATTGAGGGGACAGCTCTACCTGAAGTGGTACTGACTGAATATATTGTGACTCCAGGTTTTTTCAGGATGACAAATTTGTCTGTGTAGAAGTACAAAAAGCAGAATATTCATTACTATCTTTTTATAGCAGCTGTGACATTTGTGATGTTCTTTACTTTGGTGCTTTATACCTTTTTCTTTCTTTTTTCCACAAATAAAGTTAATTTTTTTGGTCAAACCCGGCAGTGCTCAGGGGTTCCTCCTGGCTCTATGCTCAGAAATTGCTCCTGGCAGGCTCAGGGGATCATAAGAGATGCTGGGATTTGAACCACCGACCATCTGTATGCAAGGCAAATGCCCTGCCTCCATGCCATATCTCCAACCCCCAAAGTTAAATATTTTTTAACCTTAAAAACAAACATAAGAATTGTTTCATTTACTTGGTTTGGGTCCACACTGATTGAACCCAGATGTGAACCCAAGTCAGTCACACATAAAGCAAGGACCCTTACCCCTGTACTATCTCTGCTGCCTGAGTAAGTGTTTTTAAAGGGAAAAAGTTAGATATTGCTCTGTATATATATTTTTAGATTTTTCTGCTTTTATTTTATTATAAGCTATTTCTCTATACATATTTTTAATTGCAAAGAGATGGTTTTTGTCTGTGACATCCCTAATGTTTGGGGGGCAATAAAGAAGATGATGGTGAGATCCAACAATGCCAAGAAATGAGGCCTGGCCCAGTGAATCGTGAAAAGAATTTTAAGAAGTGAGTCCCTGAGGAGAAATGGAAAGTTCCCAGGCGAGAGTTGAGGCCACTTCGCTCCTGTTAGTCCTTTCCCACAAAAGCATCCAGCAAAGCCCTCAAGAGCCATTGGAAGGACTTTTTCTTTTGTTTGTTGTTTTTGATTTCTCCTTTGAAGATCTGAAGTAAACTCAAAGTTCATTTAGACAGAACTGAAAAAGATTGAACAAATGAGAGCAGAGTACAAACACAATCTGCTAGGAAAAGACAGAAACTGACCATTTGTACATCTGAGCAGAATAACTCTCTTTGTCAGGTCAGAGAGAAAGGACTGGTCTAATGAGAGAGAAAGAGAGAGAGAGAAACAGAGAAAGAGAGAGAGAGACAGAGAGACAGAGAGAGACAGAGACAGAGAGACAGAGAGAGATGGAGATTGTTAGGTAAGTTTATATATTCAAGTTAGGTAAGGGAGGCGTTCTAGAAATTAAGCAGCCAGAGTATTCAAGATGAGCCTGTATGGCTTATTGTTAGCAATCCACACACACCTTAGCAGGGAGTAGGTGGAAGGAATTAAAGTCTTATTTTTTGGTTTGGTTTGGTTTGGTTTTTTAAATTCTGTTAATAAGGGAACAAAGAAGTTGGTCTGCATTTATTTCATGCAGCACAACTTCAAGACTTAATTGTAGGACTCTACTGACATCTGCTGGATTTCTTTCTTTCTTTTTTTTTTTTAATATATTTATTTAAGCACCATTGGTTACAAACATGTTTGTAGTTGGGTTTCAGTTATAGAAAAGGACATCCCCTTTTTCCCATGCAACATTCTCACCACCAATGCCCCCATCCACCCCCTGTTTTTGAGACAGGCATTCTATTTCTCTCACTCATTACCATTGTCATGATACATGTTAATGTAGCTATTTCTCTAACTGCACTCACCACTATTTGTGGTAAGCTTTATATCATAGACTGGTCATTTCAGCCCTCATCTCTATTATCTCTGGGCATTATTACAATAATGTCTTTTATATTTCTTAATTCCCATACATGAGTGCGACTATTCTGTGTCTTTCTCTCTCTGACTTATTTCACTCAGGATAATAGTTTCCATGTCCATCCATGTACAGGAAAATTTCATGACTTCATCTTTATGTTAAAAGCAAAACAAAATAGTCATTTATTTCTTGCAATTATTGACTCATCGTGAACTGGAAGTACTTTACCTAGAAGGGATAAGGAAAGGGAAGGTTTGTTAGAACTTATCCATGTTGATTTCCTTTCAATAAGATGTTATGTGAAAACATCCCCATATGAAGAGTAGGCCTAGTTCTGCAGCTCAGTAGTGATGGTAGGTAATGATGTTGAGCTTGACCCTTGCCCTCCCTATTACCCCAAGGAGAATGAAGCAGTCACCTGCTTCTAAGTGCCGGGACAGGCTCTTGAGGTTTCCTGTGGCTGTTCTCATTTACAAAAGCTTGAGTGTGACCAAGAGGTTGATCTCAGGACTTCTCTGACACCATAAACAATATTTTTCACCAACACAGTATGGGGGTGAAGGGAGAGAGAAGTGGTGCATGGTTGTGCCAAACCCAAGAGTTCTCAGGATTTACTCCTGGCTCTATACACAGGGAACCATATGTGGTGCTGGAGATAAAACTATGGGTTGATCACTTTCAAGGCAAATAATAGAACCTCTATTGCCTCTATTGCCCATTCTTATTTTCAACGGGTGGATATAGGTTGATGACACATTTCAGCATCGCTATCATTTATTTCTATAAAATAGTAAAAAGTGAACACTTGCAGAAATTGTTGACTATTGCTTTGGTTCCAGGGAATAAGCAAGAGCTTTTATGTTTTGGGACATTAATAAGTCTTCAGGTTGAGAAAAAAGCTTTTCAGTTAATGCCAATGAAATTATTTGTGCTGTTTCTGTTTCTCCTTGGGAAACTCTGTCTTGGCTTGTGGTTTGTCAGACCAAGAACAAGATATTTGATGGTCCTCAGGGAGTTACATCCCCATAGTTTGAACAAGGAATGTAGGACTGCTAATGAAAATAATCACAATATATCTTTAATGAGACTATTTCATTTCTCTTTCCTCTCTTAGACTCCTGGCTTAACTGTCATGCTTCCCGAGACACTTAAAACTATTTATAGTTCTCAGAAAATGGCTTTTTCTAACCCCGAAAAAAAAATTTAGCTCTTGTAGCTCCTCTACCCTTCTTTTGTTTGGGTATGACTAGGACACAAAAAAGAAAGCAGAAACTCACATGAGTAGATGTCCAGACTAGAGAACTATCAAAACAAATAACAGAGAAATTAAAAATATCAAATCTTATGATCCGATAGAGAAGTTGAAACTCTTATGTAGCAGTCCTAGAGGATATGTTAAAATATTAAAAATGATGTCTTCTTAAAATGTTTCAATTAGAATTAGAGTGATTAAGAAATTCTACTTTTACATTATTGTATTTATACCCCAGGAATATAAAAATCACACACACACACACACACACACACACACACACACACACACACACACACACACACGACTCAGGCATCACCTCTGACCTTTATAGTGACTCACTCAATAGTGTTAAGCCTAGTTATTCTGATCAGTATTTTCCAGTAGATACTAATGTAAAAATGCAAATATTGTACTGTCTCTATGTAGTTGTTATTGCCATATTGACATTTTTTTTTGCTAGTTGGGAGGACTCTGTTGCAGTGCTCAGGAGAACTGAGGCTCCTTCCAGTTAGTCTCAGCCATAGGGCCATGGTTTATAGCAAAAACCTGAGCATGCAGTATATTTTTGGGCCCTGTTGTGCCACATATTATTCAGTGACTCTGGCCTCCAGCATTGTACTCCACAAAGCTAGGAGGACCACATGGTTTCAGGTTTCAAACCAGGGCCAGCTGCATGCAAGGCATATGCTTTAACTCTTGTGGTATTTCTTTAACTATTGAACATTTGAAATGAAACTATTGTAACTGAGACTTGAATTTTATTTTTATTAAAGTTAAATTTAAATAGACACTTATGGCTAATGACTGCTATACTCCACTATGAATATCAACTGCAAAGCATTTCCCTCTTCCATCACAGAACTTTAAGGGAATTAGGTATCAACTCGTATGAGATTTCAGTTAAATATTCACCCTTGGTATCGATTTGCTACAATGCATTTTGCCCAAGAATAATTTTTTATTTTATATGTTGGTATGGCAGTCATTGATATCAGTTATTGGACCCAAGGAAAAGTTGTTCTCTAATCACACACCAGCTTCCCTTTCAAGTAAAATGCCTTAGAGACCCGAATTCCTTTCTGCTCTGTATAATCTTTCTTCACTTGTCCTTGTAAATCCATGGAGTGATGTTTTGAAGTAAATTGACATCCAAGTCCTTATACAGATATTGTATAAGCATGTCACTGCTTACATACCTTGGCAATAGATGCATGTTTTACTTTTTAAGGCTTTACTAGAAAATACAGACAGGTAAGATATATAACTCCTAGACTGAAGTAGATTCACAGTATAAAATTTATGAGCTCCTAATAGATTCTTCACCTAAAATTGGAATAGCTAAGAATGCCATTGATGTAGTGTATATGACTGTTTGAAAAATATTAAGATTTCCAGCTGCTGCAAATGGGTTTAGATTCAGATGGGCTGCAGGTAGAAATCTCAACATGTCAGTTGTGGTCACATCAATATTCTTTTAGAACAGCACAACGATGTGGGAGATATTGGATTAAAAATATATTCTATTGCACAAAATAATTACCCACTATCTAATAAAACCACCATATTTCACTCTTGTTTTATTTGCTCACCAAGAACACCTTTTCTTTCTCTTTTAGCAATGGGTCGAAGGCCTAAGATCAATCATACACAACTTCAGGGCCAACAACGTCAGTCCAATGACATGCCTCAAGAAACAGTGAGTTATCTCTGTATCTTTTTTCTTGGTTGTAATTAGCAATTAGTTATATTAGGAGAGAAAAGCTAAGTATATGTCCAGCAACCTTCCTTGCTTGCCTTCCCTTCCAAATATGATGACTGTGTAGAAGTTGACAATTGCACACTTTTATCTCCTTATGCAATCTGGCAGAGTGTGTGATAAAGCCACAACCTAAAACTGAATGAAAGAATGACTGATGGTAGGAAGATTCTCATTCCATATCCTTTTTCTACCTACCAACCATCAGTTGATTTGTGGACTCTGACTTTTATGTCATCAGCTAAATTTGCTGATAAAAAATCCTGCATACATGAGGCCAGAGTTAAATGTTAGGATAATTCAGGTTTCTGTCATAGGCCTCTGAAAAATAAAGAACACTGCTAAGAAAAGCCCTTGAAAAAACCCCTTGTGGGTAGGAAGGTTGGAGATGGCTCCTTTGGTGGAATATATTTCTGCAAATGTGAAGCTGAGTTATATCATCAGTGTCACCACATGCCTCAGGCATGACTAGGGGCATCACTAGTGGCCCATAAAGACCACTGAATGTCTTATCACAACTAAAAACAGGGTTGTTGGGGTGAGGGAGAATCTCTGATCCCTGGTACAACCTAATGTAATGAAGGGATCCTTCTGCAGCTTGGGAGAGAATTACAAATTTCACTGTATTATAGTATACATTTAATATTAGTTTTCTTTGTTTTAAAGCCAGGCTCTGTGTTCAGGGATCACTCTTGAGGCTGCTTGGGAAACATACAGTGTCAGAGATCAAACCTGGGTCAACTACATGGGTAGAAGCACCGTACTCTCTACCTACTCTTGGGCTCCATTCATGGTGGTCTGGGTTTTTAACTCCATCTTTTCAAAGTGACATAAGGGCTTTCAAGTGAAAATCCTAGTAAAATGCAGGGTCAGCCTGTTTGCAAGGCAATGATCTATGGAAGTTGTAAGTTGTCAAAGGAAACCAAACTCAGAACTTGCAGTGAATCAGACTATGTCTCCAAAACACAGGCCCAGCGTCAAGATTGTGATTATTGTACTGCTTAGCATTAGAACAGACATCAGTTCTTGGGCACTTCATTTTTGGTCAATTTGGCAGTTGCCTTAAGAATATAGACTCGGGGTATAAATTCCTGTGTTGCTACTTAGTGTCTGGATAACTCTCAGCCAAGTTCTTAGCTGGATGCCTCAACATTGTCTTCTCTGAGTGGAAATAAACCCATCTGAAAGTTCATCTTTAAAAATCATTACATAGATAAAAGATGGTCATTGGACTAGACCTAAGCCAGTGCCAGGTTCCAATCATACCTCTTTATTAGTTGCTTTGATTTTTATAACATTCCTCTAATTTTCTTTTCATATCTGAGAGAGGAGCCATTTAATTTTGTTTATGTCTTTTTGTTGTATTGTGCTGCTGCTTTTTCTTGGAAGTTGCATGTTTACTTAAAAATAAAGTGAAATAGGAAGTATTTCAATGCTTTGCTAGAGTCCCATGTTTCTTCCTAAAGTGGAAATCCTGTACCTGAATAGCATGCTATACTTATTTTCCCCATTCTCTTACTCAGGTGTATTTAGGGAGTTGGCGCTTACCTACTTCTGGAAGGTTTAGTTCATCCAGCTTGGCCCTTCCCTTGTCTTTGGAGAACAACATCCAACACCTGGGGTATTACATTCCTCCCTCCTTCTGGCTAACAGTGACAGGCCAAAAATACCCCAAAGATGGTTTTCCTTGATACCAAGTCTGTTGTGAGTTAAGATCCCCATGGAATGAGGCTAAAACACCATCGTTGAAACAGTGTGCAACTGTTTCCCTCACACCTATTGTCCTGCAAGCATCTGCTTATTAAGAAGCACTTGAATTTCAAGGAAGTTTAATGCAGAAAGTAGCAGATCTTGTACCCTGTTAATTGTTAGGTCCATCATTAACTGCTAATAGTGCAAATGGAAGATGAGAGTCATGAACTTGGGGGGGTGGGGGGAAGTGTTGTTTTGAGTCACAGCCTGCAGTGCTCAGGGCTTACTCCTGACTGAGCTCTGGGATCACTTATGGTGATGCTCAGCAGATCATATGGGGTGCCAGGGATTGAACCTGGGATGGCCATATGCAAAGCAAATACCCTACACACTGCACTGACAGTGGCCTCACAGCCACGAAGAGTTCTAACACCAAAGTACAAAGTAAGTGTTCTGGACTACCATTCCCCCCAATAATGTCTGGGGAAAGCAAGGAATTTCTCATCATTCATTTGAGTTGATGTTCTTTTCTTATTAGAATTTAAGGGAGGTCTTTTCAATAGCTACTTTGATGGACTGGAAGCTAGAAGCTGGGGACTAAGGAGTTTCCTTTAGTACTAAAGACTAGGTTGGCTGTTACCATCATCATAGTTTCACCATCTCACCACCTTGTAATATTATTAAAAAGCAACAATTACAGACCAGATAAGTCACCCACTAATTACTGGTGATTGTTTTTGCTTAAATCAACTTTCTGTTTTTTGTTTAGTTAGGTTTTTTTTTTTTTTTGGAGGGGTGAGGGGAACACACAGCAGCACTCAGGGGTTACTTCAGGCTCTGTGCTCAGAAATTGTACCTGGCAGGCTTGGGGGGCCACAGGTTGGCTGCATGCAAGCTAAATGCCCTACCACTGTGCTATTGCTCCAACTCCTCAAAGCAACTTCTAAGTCATCTGGAATTGCCAGATAAGAGAAGGGTGTCTCAGTTTAATTAGGATTTTGGATAAGTAGCACATAAATATCAGTGTCTGACTATGCAATATTTGAATCAGTCTTGTAGAAAAATATGTTTACATAAAATTATGGAGAATTTTTTATTTGCTTTGATAACTCCAAATTTGTCTCATGTGTTTTTATTGACTCTGGCTTTCAGAAGAAATGTTCTTTGTTTGCATTTTCTTTTAAAGTTTTAGCCGGATTAAAGATGTTCGTCTTGACAAACATTAAAACAATGTTCTTACTGTTTCTTTGCAGCTGGATGAAATTGGCATTTATGACCAACACTAATGGTAAAATTCCAGTGCGGAGGTAAGTGCTCAGTTTGTGTCTGCTTCCCTGCCCTATGTCACTACTTGCTCTAAGGAAGTGTACTCTGGAAGAGGAGTTTAAATTACTTCCTTAAAAATCTATTTTATCACCAAGATAATTTATGATGAAAAGTTGTATTTCCCCTCGGAATAGGTAGCAGTAACTCTACTTTGGTGAAAGAAACTCCTGAGACAATATCACAAAACCTTTATATATTTAAATGTCTTTTATAAATTATTTATCTTTATTAATGTCTTTATTTATATAATTTGATTACAAACATGATTGTAGTTTGGTTTCAGTCATATAAAGAAAGCTCACCCCCCGCCTGTATTTGAGACAAGTTTTCTACTTCCCTCATTCATTCACATCATTATGTTAGTTGTCAGTGTAGTTATTTCTCTAACTGCACTCACCACTGATCTCGTGAGCTGGACCTTCCAGCCCTCATCTCTATTGTCTTTGAGAATTATTACAAAAAATGTCTTTTATTTTTCTTAAAACCCATAGATGAGTGAGACTATTCTGTGTTTATCTCTCTCCTTCTGACTTATTTCACTCAATAATATATTCCATGTACATCCAGGTATAGGAAAATTTCATGACTTCATTTCTCCTGATGGCTGCATAATATTCCATTATGTATATGTACTACATTTTCTTTTTCTTTTTCCTTTTTTTTTCTTTTTTTTTTTGTTTTTGTTTTGTTTTGTTTTGTTTTTTTGGGTCACGCCCGGCAGCTCTCAGGGGCCACTCCTGGCTCTATGCTCAGAAATTGCTCCTGGCAGGCACGGGGGACCATATGGGATGCTGGGATTTGAACCGATGACCTCCTGCATGAAAGGCAAACATCCTACCTCCATGCTATCTGTCCAGCCCCAATACCACATTTTCTTTAGCCATTCATCTGTTGAAAGGCATCTTGGTTGTTTCCAGAGTCTGGCTATTGTAAGTAGCGCTGCAATGAATATTGGTGTGAGGAAGGACTTTTTGAATTGTATTTTTGTGTTCCTAGGGTATATCCCTAGGAGTGAGATAACTGCATCATATGGGAGTTCAATTTCCAGTTCTTTTAGTAATCTCCATATTATTTACCATAAAGGCTGGATTAGACAGCATTCCCACCAGCAGTTAGAGTTCCCCTCCAGCACCGATTGTTCTTGTTCCTTGCAATATGTGCTATTTAAGTGCCTTTAATCTCCTTTTTCTGAGCAATCAGTAGGTAAGATTCAAGCAGTTTATATTCTACATCTACTGGGAAAGAGTGGAATAGTCGGTTTTTATCTTTACACCTCTGTGGACTGGCATTGGTCCATGAACCAGTGATTGAAAATAAACTGGTTATGGTCTAGTAGGGCTAGGCATTTGGAACATGATATTGGGAATAGTCGCTCTTTTCTCTGTCCCATGCTTTGCTGCTCCATTGATGCTCGGGACAGGTGATTCTTCTGATTTCTTGCCACGTGTTTTCTGTCACTGGCAATGCACTCGTTGGGATTGTCCCTCCTTTCCTCCACCAACTCCAACTGACAGGGCAATGGGAGTGAAGAGGAGTCATAAAGCTTGGACTGCATCTGGATGAAGAGAACAGAGCCCAGATTCTCCCAGATTCTTTACTTCTAGTGTTAGCTTGTTCATCCTCTGAGGGCATCTCATGCCTCCCTCTTTCCTACCTCATCTCTCTCTGGCAGGTATGAGTTTTGTCAATGGTCTGTGGTAACGCCGTGGTGGTAATCAGAATTCCTGACCTCTCTATTTGGTGGGTGGTTTCCGTAAATATGTCATAGAAGTTACAGAAGCAGACAAGTCCCCAGAGCATTTCTGGCCATAGGAAATCAAAAGTGTGTTTGGGTTCATGAACTTAAGAGCACCTCAGTCTAACACAGGATTTTCAGAGAGCAACCCACTGTTCTAGGATTCTTCCAGACATGTTTTCAGTTATTTCCCAGAAAACCACTTTAGCAAAGACACCAGCAGCAAGCAACATGAAACAGGTCCCCGAGTTACTAAGTAGAATGTTCTCTTAAAACTGTTGCTTTCCATACGTGAATCAATTGTGCAGTCTCTAATAGCCTTGAAGCAGTTGCATGATAACTCGTCCAGATCACATGGGACTGATTCATTTCTGCCTTCTCTGTCTGCCTAGCCATTTGATTCTACTCTGAAGTTTCCATTCTGCATTTTTGTGAGAATATTTCCACACACTCAGTACTGTTCTTTTCACACTGAACAGAATTGTCCTAGCAGTTATTGCTTCTTAATGCTGTGTATTATATAACCATGAACTGAATTATCCATGTGGCATAACTGAAATATAGAAGAGAAAATGAAAACTAAAAACTATAAAGATCATTGGGCATTATTATTTATATTTTACTGTTATTGGGGATTTGCAGAGCTGTCTTCCTCATTGTTTATCATCAGTACTTATCAAATCTCTAGAGTATTGTGGCTTTTTTGTGTGGTAGCTTACTATCAGGTCTATTCATGTAAACTTTAGAAGTTTAAAAAATGTCCTATTAACTAGCTTTTTTTGGGGGGGGGGGGACACACTGGTGGCGCTCAGTGGTTACTCCCCACTCAGCACTTAGAAATCGCTCCTGGCAGGCTCAGGGAACCATATGGGATGCCAAGAATCTAACCAAGGTCCATCCTGGGTTGGCCGCATGCAAGACAAACACCCGACAGCTGTGCTATCCTTCCAGCCCCGTTATTAACTATCTTAGCTAATAGTTGGGAAAGAGACATTTTATACTGATAGTTATTTAAATTACTAGTTATTTATCTTGCTTTGATGAGAATAGTTGATTATTTTAATGTATCCTAAATCCTATAACCATTTCCAAATATATAGTGCATTTCTATTTAAAATCAGATTAAATGAGGATAGAGATATATTTCAGGGTTTAAAAGTGCTTGCCTTTCATGAGGCCAACACCATTTGTCTCCTATACCTTCCATTCCTCGTAAATCAGTATTGAAGTAATATGTCTATTCTTAGAGAGCACAGATAGCCATTGGAAGGACAGAAATGTAAATCAAAGCTGATTTTATATACATCAGTCTCCTGTTTTTTTTTTTCCAAAAAAAGTCTCAGGAAATGGACAAAGTGAAAAATATAAAGATTTTAATCATAACACTTCTAACTAGCAGGATTGGTTCCATTTCTACATACCCTATTAATCAGACTGGTTATGCAAGCAGCAAATCTTGTTCCAGTTTCAAAGATCTTTATCTAGCATGTTAACATAAAAAACTTATTACTACCTTTTTTCAAAGGAAATAGTCTAGTTATTTTATCATCTTTAATTCTCTTTGGCATGACTTCTTCCCCAACCAGCAGTATTAACAGGTGTTTGAAATAAGACATCTGTGATTTGGGGGCAGTTTGTGAAAAGTTGACGGCCATTTGATATGAGGCCAGGAAAAAAGTAGACAAATCTCTTGATGGATGAACTCCCAAGGACTTGGTGGAAACTGTTCTGAATGCTTTAATGGATATGAAGAATAAACACTTTAAAACTATCATTTCATCACTTTCATCCTAAAATTTTTAAAATGGAAACCCTTAAGGCATTGAAAGGAATCCAACTTCATAGGTTTTACATATCGTGGTAATGGCTCTGCACTTTAGTGTTAACCAAAATTAAATACCAGGAAGTTTCAGGTATGACAAATGAAGACTGAGTTAATCTGTTGCATAATTTTACATAGTCCATCTTTCTTTCCTCCATTTATCTTCCCACTCAAAACAAAGCTTTTCATTTACTCTCACCCATTCTTTGTCTCCTGAAGTGGGAATCTCTGGCCAGAGAGTGGGAAATGTTAGTTTGATAGTAGTAAACTATAACTGAAAAAGTTCCTCCCTCTCACAGAAGAATCTATGGTTTAAGAAAAGAAAAAAAGAAAAGCTGAGGCCTCAGATATGCCCATGACAGCTCTAATAACTAATCTGCTAATATTCTGAATACCCCACATGATCCTGCAGGAATTTTACTGTATGAGTCTTTGTCAGCAGTTTTTATTTTCTAGGAGATTGCTAGTGACATTGGGGACTCCGACTGGGGGTCTTGGACACTTTGGAAGTGTAGAAGTGAGATAAATGTATACAGCCAACACCAATACTATCATGTGGTCTAAAATAAACATGTGGTCTAAACTGTAGAATTAAATAAAAAAAGTGTATTAGATAAGTTGGTGTGTCTAGGGATGGGAGAGAACCCTGGCTGATTGGTGGAGGAGCAGGGACCTTGGTGTTAGGTTTAGAGATGCTTGGGATTCATTGCAAGTCAACATTATAAGTTAACAACATTGTCAATCAAACCACCTATATAATTTTAATTAAGAAATTATTAATTAAGAAATTAATTAATTAATTAAGAAATTAATTAATTAATTAAGAAATTATTTCAGATTTCAGACTTTTTGAGAGAAAATAATGAGTGAGAAGACCTTCTCCCAAATTCCCCATTGCTAGCAACATTTCTAACTTAGTCACCAGGAAGGTTCCTGGTGCATCTTTTAGTTGCACCACACTTTAGTTGGTGGGTATAAAGAGATGAGTAAGTCAATCACAACTCCTTTTAAAACCTCTATGCTTTTGAAGTGCTGTTCTTTAGACTGTAATGCTTTCAAACACCTCCAGCCTACTATAAGTATGTTTCTATTGGAAACCTGGGTTTCTGATGTAACTAAAAATAAGGAATTCAACTTGGCCTCACAATCTCCCTTATCCCTGAATGGATCTTTCTTGAAGGTCAGGAGAGATTCAGAAAGCTGGGTGGATAGATAGAAGGCAATAATCAAGGAAACAGTCCATTCAATTTTCTTGCCAATTGCTGCTTACTTGGGCTTGGCCACATTTCATAAGAATTGAGCTAATCTACGGTAAGGTTACTAGCCTAAACTCATATGAATGATTGACCCTATTTAAGAACCCCCTTTCTTTTTCTTTTTCTTTTCCTTTTGCAGTTTGGATCACATTCAATTCTGCTCAGTTAGAATTTACTCTTATCTCTGCACTTAGAAATCACTCCTGGCAGAACCCAGAGGACCATATTTGATGCTGGGGATCAAACCAGGATTGGTTGTGTACAAGGCTCACTGTAATATCTCTCTAGCCACTGGGATATTTTTCTATATGACTTTTCCTAGATCCTGGCACATAAAGCCTTTTCTTTTTTCAGTCTATATTTCTCTACCTCCTATCCTTACTGCAAATGCTTACAACTGTCTCCTCTCCTGAGAAATTCTTATTCTACTTCTTATTTCATGTTGATTTCCCAAATCCTTTCCCAAAAAATTATATTCCGATACACTCTTATTTTCCATCCTACCTCTCACCCAGCCCTAGGTTTTCTGTCTTCCAGAGGCTCCAATGTATTGATGACTGCCTATTTTCACGGTCAGTATATGACCTCCTTCATTTCTAGCCTGTTTGATCAGTTTTTATTAATTTTCTGGGCCTTTGTGAATCTAACTGAAGCCCAGGTTAGCTGAGATTGCTATAGAAAGGTTTTCTTTCTGATTATCATTCTGAATGAAAGATGTCCCAGTTCTGCTTCAGGCCTGTAACTTCTTTCACATAACCTACCAAAGCACATGCATTCATGCACACACACGTGTACACACACACACACACAATTATTTCTCTCAATAGGTTGAGATAAGCCACATCTTAATATGTACATTCTATGAACCCTAAATAAAGTAAAAACTACAAATAAGAACCTTTGTACTAGAAGCTAGTTTGCCTGATAGCAAACACTTAATACAGGTTGTATTCTGCCTATAAATCTTTCAAGAGAAATCAGAGGCCTTCCTATATTTGAATACAACTGCCTCAATCATGCTTAAAAAAGTACATCTGGAAGTAGTCTCATACCCAAAAAGAATTACTCATGTTTTCAATGAACATATAGCAATTTACTTAAAACTAGTTCTTCCCAATTTATTTTGGGAATTTGTGCTCTACAGTTGAATTAGAACTACTTTATCCCTCTCATCAAGGAAATCTAACTCAGTGCTTACATTTGGAACTTGCCTTCTGCTTAACATGAATGGTGGGAGATATGGCAAGATTGAGTATGTGGCGGTGCTCTCATAAATCCTCTTGTGCTCGTGGGGAAGGAATTCTAAGTCTGCTTTCACAGAGGAAAGTAGGCCCTTGACTGCATCCAGCCTAAGTATCACTCATGCATTTATCATAAGAAATTTCTATTTCCGGGGCCATGAGGTGGCGCTAGAGGTAAGGTGCCTGCCTTGCAAGCGCTAGCCAACAAAGGACCGTGGTTCGATTCCCTGGCATTCCATATGGTCCCCCCAAGCCAGGGGCAATTTCTGAGCGCTTAGCCAGGAGTAACCCCTGAGCATCAAACGGGTGTGGCCCCAAAACAAAACAACAACAACAACAACAAAAATAAATTTTTATTTTCTACTTTGTTGGTGGGCAGGGGAAATGAGAGCCAATTGGTGCTCGGGAGACCTGGAGGACTCAATAGGTTGTTCAACCAGTCCTAAGGCCTAAGGATGCAATGATCTTTATCCCTGTGGTGCTGAAGATTCTGTAGCCCAATTACTGGTAATTCTGGAGGTCTCCAAGGCTACACATAGTAGCGCCTGGAAGAATGTATGGTACTGGGATTCAAATTCGGGTAGAATGCATGCTAAACATGAGCCCTAACAGCTGTGCAAAATTTGGGTCACTCTCACCATTTGTCATTACTGGAGAATATGAAACATATTAAAGTCTTAATCCATGTTACCAGCCGTAATGTGAATGATGCTTATTCAAAGGCTAATACCAGGAGCTGGAGTGGTGGTGCAGAGCGGTAAGGCATCTGCCTTGCAAGCATTAACCTAGGACAGATCACGGTTCGATCTCCCAAGCCAGGAGCAATTTCTGAGTGCAGAGCCAGGAGTAATCTTCGAGCATCACTGGGTGTGGCCCAAAAATAAAAAACAAAAAGGCTAATATTATTCAGAAATACCTTGTCTTGGAATGTGATACCAAAGTTCTTTTGAAATCTCTAATATTTCTTTCCTTCCTTCTATCCACTTTCACTTTCACAAAAAAAAAAAAAAAACCCAATCTCTGAGACAGATGACATTTCTGAGTAACGGAAGGATGTTTTGCTAGAAAAACTCATGCCAAAAATTATGTTTTTCTGTGTACTAAGTGAGAAACCAAGATAAGAAGTCACAGATATAGACAGGATCCTAAAGTGCTGCCTTCCTCTAGTTCATACTTAATCAAGGTTTATTGTAGAGCTACTGACCCTAACCACATTTCTTTTCCATAAGAAAATAAGTTGGTAGTATTATAAGTTACTATGGTATTTGTCCATTAGTGTGCTTTCCTCCTGCTTCTTGTGTTCACAAGTAACTTTTTATCTTCCAAGCCACTTTCCTTACTACTACACAGCTAAAGTCATTTAAGAGGCATTTCAGGAACTAAATTGAGAAGTAAAAAATACCTCAGCATTTTATTCTCCTTTTCATCTCCTTTTTTCCTTCCACCAACCCTGCTCTTCTTTCTTACCTGGATCTTTGCCTCACGGAAAGCATTTAACAATGTGGTTCTTTTCTGCCCTAGTATTACAAGAACCTTTGCTTCGGGAAAAACAGAAAAGGTAATCTTTCAAGCACTCAAGGAGCTAGGCCTTCCCAGTGGCAAGGTAATCAAAATTGAGTGATGTGTTTCTATTTTGTATTTTAATGTTCTTATGTGTAGTAAGTCAGATTTTTAATGTTAAGTCTTATTAGATTCAGAGAGTGAATCACTGATAGTCAATAATTTTACTTGTCTTATTTTGAACATCGAACAATGCTCACAATTTACCTCCTGCCTCTTCACTCAGGGATAACTCTTGGTTAGCTTGGGGCATGCTATGGGGTGCCAGTGATTGCACCTGGGTAGACTTTGTACTAGGCCAGAACTCTACCTGCTAAACTGTCTATCTCTCAGGCTTATTAGGTACAATTTTTATCTTTCCTTCCTTCTCCCCTTCCTTCTTTCCTCCTTTCCTTCTATCCTTCCTTCCTCCCTTTCTTCTTCCCTCCTTTCCTTCCTCCCTTCCTTCTTTACTTTCTCCCTCTCTTCTTCCCTTCCTCCTCCTTCCTTCCTTTTCTAACTCCTTCCCTTCCTCCCTCCCTTTCTCCTTCCTTCTCTCTCATTTTCTTCCTCCCTTCTTCCTTTCCTTTTCTTCCTTCCTCCTTTCCTCCTTCCCTTCCTTAATTCCTTCCTTCCTTTTTCCTTCCTTCTTTCCTTCCTCACTCTCTTCCTTCCTATTTTCCTTCCTTCTTTCCTTCCTCCCTCCCTTCCTATTTTCTGAAAATGTTAATTTAAATATTGGGCAACTCAATTAATGTAATACAAAAAAAATTTTTTTGGTCAACTGAATTGAGAAAAGAAAAGGACAGATAGCACTTTTACACATCTGTGAAAGCTTTACAGAAACCCATCACATTGTGACCAACCCAATGTTAGTGTGAAAACTAATACATTCAGATCCTTGAGGTAGCTGTGAAGTGTTTTAAAGCACCTCATTCCAAATAAACCATTTGTGTTCATTGTCTTTGGATTTAAAATAATTAGAATTAATTTGACTGCCAAAAAAAAAAAAAAAAAAAAGACTCCAGCCTGTGACTACTTTAGAAAGTAGTTTGAAGTAGACATTTTAGTATGAAAGGAAAATCTCATATGTTGTCAATGAACTCCTTCACTTATGAAAATTCACAGAATTGGCAAAATAGAATCTGGACTTGATTTTTCTCACGACCATTTAGACCAGTGGTCCTCAAATTATGGCCCGCGGGCCACATATTGTATTTGTATCTGTTTTGTTTCTTCTTTGCAAAATAAGAAATATGCAGTGTGCATAAGAATTCGTTCATAAGTTTTTTTTTTACTAGAGTCAGACCCTCCAATGGTCTGAGGGACTGTGAACTGGCCCCTTATTTAAAAAGGTTGAGGACCCCTGATTTAGACCAATGTTCTGTAGCCTTTTTCTTACAATTGTTTCCTTCTGACCTGTTGTTTTTTTTCTTGTGTCCTCTCTATACAACTTTTTAGCCCCCTAGTCTCCTTCCACCAGCGTAATCATTATCCACACACCCCTTTTTAACATCCTTTCCAATAGTGACTCCTTTTGAAATATTGTGGGCACCAAGAGGAGTCCTTAAGTCTCTTAAATGAGAAATTCTGACTTGGTTAAGGACTTGGCCCCTTTCTTCCAATAGAGGAGTCCATATTGATATTTATTCAATGGGACGTATTCTAGAGGAAGCCCAGATGTAGCTCATGTTTGAACACACAAACCGCAGCCACATGATAACTAGAAATGCTCTGTTCTAGCTGGATGGCCCACCCAGGCCTGGAGATTGGCCTTCTGGGTTTTTTGAGAAAGAATCAGAAATAAACAGCCTGAGGTTCCAAGTGGTTAGCACTTTGCTTCCTGATTTTTTAGATATTTTTCTCTCCAAGGAGAAAAATAATGTTTGTATGACGTATGAAAATCTTTTTCTTGAATTCTTTTTACAGAATGATGAAATTGAACCCACAGCATTTACTTATGAAAAGTTCTATGAACTGACACAAAAGATTTGTCCTCGGACAGATATAGAGGACCTTTTTAAAAAAATGTAAGTTGCATTCTAAGAAAGTGTCATGGCGATGTAACTCTTTAGATTTTTTAAAATATTTGTCCTAATATTGTAATACAGTATGTTGAGAGTCTCTAGAAGTATGTAGTTAGGGTTGTATTTCTCACCCCTTAGTTTATCATTGTAAAAGTTTACTTTGATATTTTTTGAGAAACTTTTACATAAGGTAACAGGAACTTTCTCCCTCTCCACCCCTTGCATCAGCTTCACTAACTCCTTACGATTTTAACCTGCTCCGTTAGGGATTAACCTGTTTATGAACTAACTCAATTCAATTTGGAATGTTATCTTGTTGTTGAAAAGTTCATTCATTCCAGTTATTTTAAATGGATGACTTACATGTTGTTTTTAAAGTGACATCTTTTGGGTAAAGCTAAAAGAATTCCAGACATTTTCTGTAAGCTAGCAGGAATGTTATCTTTCCTTTGTTATTGCTATTTTGTTGTTGTTCTTATTTTTTTCCTTTTAGTCTCTTGGCCATTTTAAGAATGCACATTTATGTTGGGGTTAGAAAATAAGTTTAGAATTATCATCAACAAATGTCAACATGTAAATCGTACCTACTATAGCATCATATACAAAAACTTACTTTTTCTAATAAATTTCTTTTCAGCAATGGAGACAAAACTGATTATTTAACGGTAGACCAATTAGTGAGCTTTCTAAATGAAGTAAGCTTTTTCATACATTAACTCCATAAGTCTGTGTGCGATGGCTTGCCTCTCCAGTGTTCTCATTGCATGCTCACATCAGACGCCTTCATTTGCTTTGCTTCTGACCTGCTGATCTTTCCATGATGACTTTACCAGGTGCAAAAATCAGCTGCTGCTCTTGTGTTCATATGCTTCCTCCATGTTGGCTTTGCACACTGCTTTTTTTTTCTTTTTTTTGGTTGGGTTTCTCGCTGTTATGTATAGCTCTGGTTCTGTGTGTATGTGTGTGTGAAGTTTTGTAATATGTTCATTGACTTCAATGTGTCTATGTTTTGCAAGATTATATTTAAGGTACTTATTTATTTTCTATTGCTCTCATTGAATAGAAAGAGAATGGATTGAGTTTACCACACTATGGTTGGATTCTCCATTGCTAACTTTTTCTCATACCTTTGCATGGACGGGAAAGCTTTATTTTTGTCTTTTAATGGATTGCATGTAAGAAAAATAGGTAGGTTCATATAGAATGTTTGGAGATCAAGCACAACACTGGAGTTCCTGGGTGAAAATATAGCACAAATTAGGCCAATTGGATTACAGGTTCTATTTTCACTTCTTATTTTTTATAATAAACAGAGAGTTAATTTTAGAATATGTTTCACTTGATCATTAAAAACATAAGAGAAGACTACTTTAGAATAATAAAGGTTGCAACTTTTATTCTAATTAAAATGAATATGTTTCTACATATACATAAAAGTATATCATCTTTAATGAAACATGAGACTCTAATAAACCAAAAAGGAAAATTCACTTTCTTTTTTTAAACAGTGAGTGTAAATAAGAAAAGCACAATATACTTTAAGTCGAAACAATATATAGTCTCTCATATGATACCATGGAGGAAGGAATGTCACTTACATATGAGGTCTTGTCTGCAGAAAGAACAATTGGCAGATGCATTAGTCAGTCAACAGAATCACATCATTGCCAAGGGCTTTCCTTTGTGTTTGTCCAAGTTTACCAGCTCCCAATTTGTAGGGCCTCCACATTGGCATCTTCAAGTGCAGGAAAAAGCAAGCACTCTATTTATCAGCACAGCATCCTCCATTTTGAATAGTCCATCCAGTATATGGTGATGTTTATTGCACTTCAAAATATTTCAAATTTTTACACCTTAATAGTGTTGGGTCTTGCAAATACGATGTTCATAATCTTTACCCAGATATTATCTACATTCTTAAGCCACTGGTGCCCCAAACTTAAAATGGCTCGTGTTGTTTCCTTAACCCTTTCCCTCTCTTCTGCTTCAATGGAATATCTGTCTTTTTTTAATTTTCCTCAGCTTCTTCTTGCATTTGGGTATTTGATCATCTGAAGTTTTGATGAGGTGGCCAGGATACTGGCTTCCTATGAAGGGAAGTATTCAGCTTCAGTATCCCATGCCACTTCCTCAAGAAAGGTCCACTGTGCCCCCAGGAATGTAGCTGGCTCCGTGCCTCTCTTCAACATTACTGCTGAGATTTCAGTATGCATTTTGCTGTTTAAAAGCAAAAACAATAACAACAACACTTCTGAACTCCTAAGGCCTCCAGAGGAATTTATCTCCTGCCTTTGCTTTCACGAAGAGATTTTTGTAGGCTTATCCAGAAATCCCTTTTACAATTCTTACAAGTCTAAGCCTTTACATGAGTGAGTGAGTGAGTGAGTAAGTGAGTGAGTGAGTGAGTGAGTGAGTGAATGACCTTCCCGTGATTCTCAGTCAGTTGAGTCGCAGTTCAATGTAAGGACCCTAGGATGTGATGTTGCTTAGGACCTGGGGTGCTCGGGATCACCTAGGCAGTGCTTGAGTACTCTATGGCTACTCTCAGCATAGCTCAGGGGACTCGGTAGTACAAAGGATTAGCCTGGAATCAATTATATCTAAAATATGTGTCTTATCCCCTGGACTGACACCTAGACAGAAATTTTAATCTCTCCTATAGTGTTTTTATCGCAAGTTTTGCCTGTCCTTCCTCCTTTTTTCAAGGGGTAGGGAATTCTATCATTGTTTCTTTCATCTCTCTAAGATCAAATCACCCTTTCTTTTACAGTGTCCCTACAGAAAGAATCCACTTAAGGTAGCAAGCATTGTCATATACACATAAGATACTCAAACCTAAACATTTACCCACAGAGGGCCAACAAGCTGGAATTCAACCTTATAACAAAAGCCCCAGAACACACATAAGACATGGAAAAGTACGAGTTTCATGAACAGAAAATGACAGTACCTCCGTCTCATTATTTGCAGGTTTAAACCACATATAGTCCCCAAGCCATACCAGGAATGCTCTCTGAGCTCAGAGCCAAGAGTAAGCCCTGAGCACTTCTATGTGTGGTCCTAAAATCAAAAGTAGTAGTTAATAAAAAAATAAAAAATAATAGTGATGATAGAGGGCCAGAGCAATAGCACAGTGGTAGGGCATTTGCTTGGCACGCAGCTGGGTTTGATCCATATGGTTTATTCCATTTGCTCCCCTGAGCCAGGAGCGATTTCTGAGCGCAGAGCCAGGAGTCACCGCTGAGCATCACTAGGTGTGGCCCAAAAACCAAAAACCCAAAACCAAAAGATAATAAAAAAAAAATAATAGAGATGCTAATTTAAAAAATTAAAATGTCCTCTCTAGTGGGTAAGGTCTATTATTCCTTGAAATGCTAGTAGTACACTTGGGAAACAAGTTTGACTATCATAATCATCCAATTAGTAAATTCTGTCATATCTAGTGGATGAGGAAATTCTTTGCCTGTATTAAGGGCAATAAAAGAAACGAGTGTGTAGGAGAGCTGGTTGCGATCTGCATTCTGAGCTACCAATGAATGATGCTGCTGTATACTCTACTATATAATTGAAATTTCTTATCTGAAGTTCTTTCATCTCTATTTTCCTCTGTTAATGAGAAGCTAACTTAATTTTAGTTTTGCTTTCACTCTTTGTTTGACTTCTACAAAGATTATTAGAATAGAGAAGAATATGGAATTGATTGGAACGTGAAGACAAATATATAGATCAACATGAGAAATATTAAAAAATTCTTAAATACTTAAAAATAATCAAGACTTTGCCTGATTTTCTTGTTACCTATTTTCTTTTCTCTGCTTCACTCATATCTTCACACAAATACTAAGATGAACAACTTTAATTTATTTGTATTTTTTGCAGTTGGAAGACTCTAAGAAAGAGGCCAAGATATCTTACCATTTATAGTATCTTTATTCTTTAATGAATAGCCAAAGAGAGATAAGAAGGCATTTGGTTTTGTGAGCACACTAGCCTTCTAAATTATTCTTTTATCCTCTTTATATCTCATTTAAATAGCATTTATGTCTTTCATCATCTCTCCTTCCTAATGCTGATCGGATTGATGCATTTTCCTCAGTAAAATTATGTATATAACAATGGAGGCATTGTCATCATGCTCATCTACTTGAGCCCCGTTCTCTGACCTATTTTTGCAAACTATTCAGAATCTCATTTTACAGAGCTCTGGACATCAAGTGGCAAATGTCCTGAATATATTGCTTTCTCAAATCACAATGGAAAATGGAAAACCCAATATCCAGCATATTGGTAAACACATGTTCTTCACTTTTCTACAACCTTTTCACTCTGATTACATCAAAATGTTTTTTCTTCTGATGTTTTTGCATACACAAATTTTAGTTGTGTTACAAATACACAACTTGCCATTTATTTCCTTATTTCTTTGGATTATCCAAGTGCATTATTTTGTCTTTGGAAACCTGAAAAATATTGGGTGATGCCAATGGATAGAGGAGATCAAAGATAAATGCAATTACAACATTGTTGGCTCTTGATTTTTTTTCTTTTTGGCCGAAAATGGGGATAGGTAATTATATTACCTAAATCTTAGGCATGGTCTTCCAGGAGACTGCGTCTGTTGAGATAGATAGGTGTAATAGTGAATACTAGATCCCTGGACTAATTTTAATAGGATTTCATTGGAAGGACATATTAAATCTATAGAGTTTTATGCTTTCAAGCAGGGGTCCTCAAACTTTTTAAACAGGGGGCCAGTTCACTCTCCCTCAGACCATTGGAGGGTCTGACTATAGTAAAAACAAAACTTATGAACGAATTCTTATGCACACTACATGTATCTTACTTTGCAATGAAGAAACAAAACAGATACAAATACAATATGTGGCCCGCGGGGCCATAGTTTGAGGACCACTGCCAAGTCTCAGATAATTATAATGCTTTGCATATATATTAAAACACATTCCTTTACATGTTGGAGCAATTTCTCAAACTGAACACACGAGAATCACCTACAAGGCTTGTTAAGACACAGATTCATGGGTTCTACTCCAGAGAATCAAATCTGGTAGGTCTGGGGTGGGGCCTGAGAATCTGCACTTCTAACAAACCTCAGGTGAGTGATAAGCCACTGCTGCCATTGACAGAATGCGCCTCCAAGTAACCCAGATCATACTAGCTTCATATATGTATATAAAAACGCATAACAATGGCTGGATTCTCTTTGCTTTTGTCCCTAACTTTCCACTATGCTTTCTCTCACTTTTTGATTCATATGGATTTGCCCCTTCATCTCCATAAGTCCAGCAAATATCTCTACAGTATATATACATCTATATGTATATATGCTGAGTATATCTTTAAACCAAAAAAGTTAATTTTATTAAGGAAGATGAAGAATACCCAGTCATGGACTATAGTGGGTCTACAAAGGACCTTTTTACCCACTGCCATCTTCTTCCATGATATACTTTATAGAAAAGGGAGAGGTCTGGATTTGTTTGTTTGTTTGTTTGTATGTTTGTGTGTGTGTTTAAAATAATACATTCTCACCAGATACAGTGCTTGTCATTTTCTTGAACAGAGTGTTGTAATTGCATGGCACCATCCATTTTCTAAACAAGATGTAGCATGCTTTCACTTGCCTGACCTTCCACGGTGCACCTCACAATTTCTCTATCTCTGCATAACCCACAACTTCATTAGTTACGGTCTTAAAGCCTATGATTAACAAAACAGCTTCTACTGACCACATGCATGGTGTGAGCTGTTGTGAGCTTTAATTTCTTATATTACAACAGAAGCATGCTTCATTGGGATATATTGAGAGAGAGAGAGAGGTTTTTAAAGACTAACACTCTGGTGGGAAGGGGCAAGGATCAGAACAGGCTAACTCACAAGTACTTTAGGAAACTTCCTTAAGTGTTCTGTTGACCAAGGGCATCCATTCTGTGTAGCTCACTTTTGAAGTGACCATTTAAAAGCAAATGGGGAAAGAAAATCCATATGAAACTTTAACAATTCTCTTCAAAACTTTTGCAAAAGTGTTTATGAAGTCTGTGCATATATTTGGGTAAAGAGTTGTTGCCAAGATCCTACTTATTGTCTAAATTTAGCTCACTTGTAATTATCTCCCATTACGTTAAATTTTACTTTATTTGTATATTTGATGACTGACTGGACAGTGTTTGATCCTTAATCCACAATGAGCAGTAAGGATATTTAGTGGGTACATTACCTCCAAGTAGAGGCAGACACTAATGCATACACTCCGAGACACACACACACACACACACACACACACACACACACACACACACACACACACACACACACACACACCCATGGTAGCTCATCTAACAAGCTATATTTTATTTACAAATGCTGTGTGGTTAGGATGAAAGAACAGTGGAAGCTGCATTATTCCTTGTGCCAGATATAGTACCAGGAGCATCTAGGCATTTATGAAATCATCAACCTACATACTTAATCATTTATACTTTCTGCTTTGATAATTTCCACATGGCAGACCCACTTAGATTATACAGAAAAAACTCTTTCCAATGTACTAATATTTAAATGTAGATTTCCATATTTTCATAAGTAGCAAATGACCTGGTGCTGATTATTTTCATCATTAATATAACTGGTTCATTTTGATAAATATTTACTTAAGATAATGAAGTCTAAAGAGTGCCCAATACTTTATTTACATAGAGTGGATATAATATAGGAAATTAAGTAGCATTTACCTGTCAAACATTTGGAAGTTTTGTTAGTTTTATTGGTTTTTTTTTTTTGACATTTATATTAGTGAATATTAAGTTTATTTATTTTCTCTATTTGGGAATTTTGTGGGTTGATTTTAAAAAATATTTTAATCCCACGTGGATTTTGACACTAAATTCTCTTCCCTGTGCTATGGAAACTAGAAGACAAAACAATGAACACTTTCCTCACATTATGTATCCTTCAACTTTTACAGGGGAAAAATATATGTTTCCATATTCTCCCTCACTAGTCAGTGAGAGAAACCAACAAAATACTCCAGGATTTGGACTTTTTTGAAGACTATTTTAGGAAGAAAGGAAGAAAGTGAAATCCTGTATTTGTAACTATAAATATGATATATTAGATAGATCTTGCTTAGAAATTGTATGTTTTATTAATGTATAATATATCAAGGCAAGTAGTGTCAACCTAAATGGAATTATTTTCTCATCTTAGCATCAACGAGATCCTCGATTGAATGAAATTTTATTCCCATTTTATGATACTAAAAGGGCAATGCAGATTATTGAAATGTATGAGCCTGATGAAGATTTGAAGAAAAAAGGTAATGAAAGTTTTTTAAAATGTGAATATTTAGATTATTTTCAGTTAAAGGTATCCTTAAATGCTGTGGATCTACCTAGAGTCAAAGATTGAAGAATGACTAGTATTTTGTTTTCTTGCTCTAGATATATTTTACCCCGTGTCAAATTCTTCTATGCCATCTAAGTCTCATGCTCAGTTGTTTTCTTACCATATTCTAGAGTTCTATTGACCCCATGTATTTGTATATTTGATATTTCTTATTCATAATGCTTAAAATGCCAAATATAGTCTCTGTGATCTTTGAAAAGAATTCTGTTTCCTATAAAATTTTACCACTTCCTTTTTCCAATTCATTTTGCCAAGTAAAATAAATTTAATATGCAATTTGATGATCCTTCCCTGCCATTATTTGACCTCTGGTTTGGAAGATAAATATAACATACACAATTAAGTAAAAATTAGGTTAACACATTATGGGGGATTCTGAACCTCTGCCTCTTTCAGTGAAACTTTGAAAGTGATGCATTGTCTGTTTCAGTTTCAATATTTGATAAAGGAAATACATGGAGAGGAAATTTAAGCCAATCCCCTAGCAATGGAAAATCACCTAATATAATTGGACTGGAATGTGGAGAGATACCTGATTCTCTGGCCTCATAGCTCATTGTCAGTGAATAGAGATCTAGATCTAGGTTCAAGGTCTCTCTCTTTCATATGCTAAGAGTATCCTGACCTTAGTTTAGAATAAATGTTATTTTTCTTCTTATATCATGCTCGGGAATTTGACTGAAAATGTATACATTCTCTGAAGAACTTGGAATCTATTTATGCTTATGTATAGCCTACCACATCATACAGCCTCACGTCATAATGTCTTTCCTCAAGACATAAGAATTTTCTGTAGCCATATTCATATACTTATAATTTTTGCTAGAACCTCAAATATCTATTTTACAAGGAGGGGTTCATTAATAAGATCTTCCTCTGAGTGTTAGTTATAAGATATTAACTTAAATGAAAAGAGGAGAGACATAATAGAAAATGTCAAACGGTGCAGTGCTATAAGGCAGTTTGATTCTTCTTTGCCACCTTTCACTCTATTACCATGAACAAGGAACCACATTTCTCAGTTCCACTTTCTTCACTTATGAGACAACCAGGTCGAGGCTATGAGCACTTTTTCTGTCCCTTTCTTCAATGTCTTAAATTTTATGGAGGGCTGGCCGAATGCCAAGCATTGCATTCGATTCTGTGATATCACAATGAAGTAAGGCAGTTATAATTTATGTCCGAAGCAGTGTAATAAATGTTCTCACAAAAGTACAACTTTATTTCTGACGTTCTTTCTCAGTTCTAAAAGTCTATGAATTGATCATCAACATATTTTTTACAAATGATTGTTTAATTTATTTTGTTTGTTTGATTGGGCCCACACCGATTTTTTACTTAGAAGTTACCTCTCACCATGTGTCAGGGATCACTCCTGGCTAATCACAGGGGACATTATGTGATGTATGGAACCTGATTTGGCCACATGCAAGGCAAAACATCCTGCCCAGTATACCATCTCTTTGGCTCAAATGAAATAGTCTAAAGTCTGTCACTCCTAAGTATGGATGAGGCTGAAATGCAAACCAAATTTTAAAAATCTTATTATGGAAAACATAAATTAACACAATCAACTCACCTGATGATGTTTTGATAAGAGAATAGTAGAAACTGTGTCCCATTCAGGCCAGCCTTTCTAGGACCTGGATAGTCTTCTCTGAAATGCCAGTAACCCAGACGAATTTTCCAACTAGAATCACTTTTCAGGTGAATTCATCCAGACCAATTATGTTGAGTTTCTATGGTTTTCCTATTAAACATTCCACTCTCCTTACTTCTAATTTAAGCTAGTACATTGTCAAAGAATGGACTTTTTCACTGTATATGTGCATATTTCTATTTCTCCCTGACCACAGAAAAGGGTTTCATTTTATGGGAGGCAGGGGTTTTGGTTTTTGGGTTTTTGGTGTTTTTTTATGTGTGTGTTTTGTTTTTTGTTTGTTTTGGGGCCACACCAGTCTGCGCTCAGGGGTAACTTATGGCTTTGTGCTCTGAAATGGTTCCTGGCTTGGGGAGGGGGGGGCCATGTTTTGTTTTTTGCCACACGTGCCAGTGTTCAGGGGTTATTCTTAGAGAGCTCAGGGGACCATATGGGATGCTGGGGATTGAACCTGGGCTGAGCACACACAAGGCAAACTCCTTACTCAATGCACTATCACTTCAGTCCCAAGGAGGAAGCGATAAACCCATCCTTCCAATGCAAAAATGAGTAACTCAACTTCAAATTAGCATTCTCTTTTACATTACCACCTCCATCTGCAAAACTTACAAGGTATCTCCTCAAAAGAACCAACATTCCACTATTTCTTCTCTTCCCAGACTTCTCAAATTCCCGTGTCTTCTGGACAATACCCATCCCATTGCAAATGCCACTGTCAATCTAGATCCCTCCTTTCTTTTTATTGCTCTGAAATGTATTCATAAGTCTCAGAGCAATCAGAACAACTTATTTTGTTGTTTCACTCTTCAAAACCATCAAAAGGCTTCTCAGCACATGTAGAATAAAATACTAATTATGCAGAGAAGCTTAAAGTACAACTGATATAGCCTTTAGCTTTCAGCTACTATCACCCTATTCTGATCACTTACATCAAGACCTTTGCATGTCCTGATCGCTCTGCCTGGAAAGAAGCATGTGACTTGTTCCTCATGCATGAATGGGACCTTTCTAGATAAGCTCTTGCTGCATGTGAAGCACAATATCCTGCTCATTCTTTATGAATTTTATTCCTGATTACTGTTTCCCTCTACCACTTAAGACACTACATCTTGCATATTACTTGTCTATTCTTTCAACCTTAATATATAGTTTTCAAAAAAGTGGGGCTTATCTGTTTAATCACTACATTTATCCTTACGGCTTAAAGCCACTTTCTCTAAGAAAGAATGAACCTACGTGGTAGATCTCTGCAATGCATTAAATGCATTTAAAGCAATTTAACACAATATAATTTTAATTATAATTATAAATGACCTATATATCCCAAAGAAAAAGGGAATAATAAATTATTGCATGTTCATATATGAATGAACTATTACACTATTCTACATGTTATCTACTATATATGTTGCTATACATTATTTAGTAAAAAAAAGTCATCAAGATATATTTGTATTAAATGAGTAAATTCAAAGAAAATATAGAGGAAATACAGCAAGTTGTAAGTGAAAATTATGAGAGAATTAAAATATAAGTTTTTAAATAGTTCGATAAGTGCTTTTGTAGTGAATTTACAAAACCATTTTGGGAAACATTAAGCATAAAACTTCAGGCAATTCTTATTAACATGAGGTGAAATATGGAACAAAATGGATTTGAAGATAAGGTACTAGGAGCATACAGTAACATCTGCAATTATGTATTCTTAAAAATAATCATTCCTTTTTAATATATAATTTTTATTTTGACCATATTGGTTTACATAACTTTCACAATAATATTTTAGGTACATATTAACATTGAGTCAGGGGAATTCGCGTCACCAAGTTTGGTGACCAAAATAAACAAAACAAATACAAACTGGGAAAAAAAATAATCATTCAAGTTTGGCAAAATGTTAACATTTAACAAGTTAGGCAGTAGCAGTTTATTATTTTGTCTTATTTACTGTAGGCTTGAAATTAGTTTATAACTTACAAATGATTAACTAAAAACACCAAACTGAGGGCATTATTGATTGTTAATATAGGAAAAGATGCAGAAATAATCATTGCCTCTCCAGAACTTACCCCATGGGACCTGTCCCATGTCCCAAAGCTGCTACAGTTATTTGTCAGCAAATATTAGTCACCCACCCAGCTCACACTCTGCTTTTGATACACAATAGGAAATGTCAGATGGTTTCAATCTTAAGAGACTCTCAAGCCCGCTCATTTGTCAAGCTCAGTTTCATTCAAGCATTGGAAGTTTCTTGAAAATTGAGATCAGAAGATGACTCCTATAAAAGAAGCATCCGTTTCGATGAATAAAATATGAGCTATATCTCTAAATTTGCTAAGATGACCTTTTTTCCCTAGGCCTTATATCAAGTGATGGGTTTTGCCGTTACCTGATGTCAGATGAAAATGCCCCAGTCTTCCTCGATCGTTTAGAGCTGTACCAAGAAATGGACCATCCTTTGGCTCACTACTTCATCAGTTCATCCCATAATACCTATCTCACTGGTCGACAGTTTGGCGGGAAGTCTTCAGTTGAAATGTATAGACAGGTTCTCCTGGCTGGTTGCAGGTGAGAAACTAAGACCAGCTTGTGTTTTTGGTATTTTTTTTTTGTATTGTTTCTTTTTTTTATGTGATGCCCTTCAATTCATCATTTTCTCTGAAAAAGCAGAAGTCATATTCAGAATTTGGCTAAGATCTAGTGAAAAGGACATCTATCCTTCTCTTTAATGGATTATGATAGCCTTGATAAAAGAAAGATATATGTTTCAGAAAGGTTTGAAATCCCGTTGTGAGTCAAAAGATATTTTGTTTTCCTATAAATTTAAACATAGCCTGCAACATAGAAAGTGTCTTTTAAAAGTCTTATGAGGGGCCAGAGTGAACAGATAGCAAGTAGGGCATTTGCCTTGCATGTAGACAAGCAGGCTTAACCACCGTACCCCTTTTGGTCCTCAGACCATGGCAGGAGTGATCCCTAAGAGTAGATCCAGGAGCACTACCAGGTGTGGCCCAAAGATCAAAAACTAAAAAGTTATGCTGAGTTTCCAGTTGACCATAGATGCATACAAAGTAAATGTTTTTTTTTGTTTTGTTTTGTTTTTTTAATTTTTATTTTGATCATAGTGGTTTACATAGTGTTGACAATAATATTTTAGGTACATATTTACATAAAATCAGGGGGGATTCCCATCACCAAATTGTCCTCCCTACACCTCCGTTTCTGTCCTACCTCCCATTTCCTCTTCCCTCACCCCAGGTCGGCTAGAATATGTGGTCCTCTCTGTATCTAACCCACAACTTAGTAGTCTTGCACCTGTTTGGTCTTGATGCCTCCCTTAGTTCCCCCTCTAACTGGAGGCAGGACTAGCTAGTTCGAGTTGCGTGGTATTGTTTGAAAAAGAGAAAAGTAATAAACTGGGGTAAGGGTCTAATACACCGAAACTGGGCGGAATCCTTCTAGAGGCTCTCATCATCGATTTGAGAGATGGAGAAAAAGAAGGTGAAACACTCCACCAGTACCAAAAGAAGTGTCAAATATCCAGTGAGGGCTCGAGCTATATCGATAAGCACCACAAAAAAAAAAAAAAACAGGCAAACAAACAAACAAAAAAATGTTTTTTTTTAATGTTAGAATTTCTGAGTTCCTCTGAGAAAGAAGATGACTTACTGAAAATAGTATTTCTTTGTAGAAACTGGTAAATCCTCTAGGGTTCAAATATGATGAAAAACTATTTAATGAAAAATGACAAGTACTGTTTTGTCCTTAGTTATCAATAACATATGTATATTTAATATGTATATTTACTGATACCTTGTGCTTAAAAATACTTTAGAGGAAATTAGCTAAAATTTTTAAAAGAAATTATCTTAATTGGCTAAAAGATTACTAATTGACTACTCAAACTATAAAGAGCTAAAACAATGTCTCAATGTCTCTGAGGCACTATGCTATGCTAAAGTAACAACAGCCCACCTAACTACATTTAAAAAATAATTCTTGTCATCACCTTAATACAACTATATATAAGCTTCCATAGTTGTCCCTTAATTGTCATTTATTGCAGCTTTATACACGTAAGGTTTGTCCAACTTATTCTTATATTTTTAAATATATGCTACTGATTGTTAGAATTTAACACTGTGATTTCCCTGTGTTCCTAGGTGTGTTGAACTTGACTGTTGGGATGGAAAAGGCGAAGACCAAGAACCAATAATAACTCATGGGAAAGCAATGTGTACAGATATTCTTTTTAAAGTAAGTTTTAAACTTACACAACCACAGCCTTTCCAAACTTTTTAAAGTGCAAATTGTCTTCTCAAGTATTTTTTTTCCATTTAATATCTCCTTCGTACTACTTTCCCTGCTTTCAAACAGTGATGGTACTTAAATGAGGTTCTTTGGCAAAGAAAGGCCCAGTTATATCTACTTAAAAGTCTTTTATTTTCTTATCTACTATTAACCGTATTTTTCTTTTTTTCTTTTTTTTTTTTTTTGGTTTTGGTTTTGGTTTTTGGATCACTCTCAGCAGCACTCGGGTTACTCCTGGCTCTATGCTCAAAAATCACTCCTGGCAGGCTCAGGGGACTATATGGGATGCTGGGATTTGAACCAATGACCTTCTGCATGAAAGGCAAACACCTTACCTCCAGGCTATCTCTTCGGTCCCATATTAACCATATTTTTTATTATAAAAGATACACCTGACCCATAAGACGCACAGAGTTTTTATTTATTTATTTATTTATTTATTTATTTATTTATTATTTATTTATTTATTTATTTATTTTGTTTTGGGGCCACGCCCAGTGACGCTCAGGTAGTTGCTCCTGGCTTTGGGGACCATATGGGACCCTAGGGGATGAACCAAGGTTCAGCCTAGTTCAGCCACATGCAAGGCAAATGCCTTACCACTGCGCCACTGCTCTGGCCCCAGACACACATAGTTTTTAGATGCTTCTCCTCCCCTGCACTCATGGCTTCAGCTCCAGGAAGTATTCACTCCATAATTCACTCTTTTTGGAAAAAAGAGCATCTTATGGTATGAAAAATACTTACTTTGTACTTTTTGTACTTTGTAGTCTTCTTGAAAGATTTCTAAGTGGCATGAAAGATAAATAAAACACAGAAAAGTAAAATAGATTAAGAATAGTGTTTGTCAGTCTTAGAAGATTAAATAGATTTAAGAAATTCTTATCTAAGAAGTTCTACTAATCATGTAGCTCCCACAAATTGGGCTACACATTTTCTAGAATCCATGCAAAGAGGGATACATAATGATTCACATGTCTGTCTAGAATACGGGCAGGGGTTGGGATGGAGGGAGGGGGGCATTGGTGGTGAGGATGTTGAACTGGTGAAGGGGGGTGTTCTGTTTATGACTGAAACCCAACTACAATCATACATGTAATCATGGTGCTTAAATATAGATTTTATTAAAAACAAAAAAGAATTCTTGAAATATCAATTTGAGTGTTCAATTTTGCCAGCATAATCTTCAGAGTGTTCCCCCAGCTTTGTTGAGGGAGTGTACAGTTTTATGAATATATATCTCAGTAATGACCTTTTGCTAATCTCTGCATACAGTTTGGTTTCCTGGGAGCATTCCTTAGCAAAATCCAATGATACCCTGTTCAAAGATAAAAAAAATAAATTCTGGGGGATGGAGCTATGGCGCGATGGTAGAGTGTTCGCTTTGCACACAGCTGACCCACGAAGGACTACGGTTAGATCCCCTCAGCTTCCCATATGGTCCCCCAAGACAGGAGGGATTTCTGGGCACATAGCCAGGAGTAACCCCTGAGCATCACTGGGTGTGGCCTAAATATTCAAAATAAATAAATAAATTCTGGGGCCAGAATCCAAGGAGCAGGGTGTTTGTATTACACATGCTGACCCAAGTGTGGTCCCTGGCACCTCTTATGGTCCCCAAGACCACCAAGAGTGATCCCTGAGTAAGCCCTGACTATCACTAGTGTACCCCCAAACAAAAATGAATAAATAATAAATAAATCAATAAATGTGGGAAGCCTAAAGTGGACAATTCGCAAACTGTCAGAAAGAGTTGTCTTTTTTATAAAGAAGCCAAAGAAGAGACTTTGCTCCAAAGACTATTATTACTCCTTAGCTGGGTGTGATCAAAGGAAAACTCAAGAGCAGACCCAAGATTTTTCTTAAGGAGTAATCCTGGTCCACTCACATGGATAATCAGTGTCACGGGCATTTTGAACTGGGAAGAAACTTAAAAGCAAGAACTAAATGATCATCTTAACCACAACATTGACCCAATTAAATGCTCCCAAGATTGTATCACGAAGTTATTTCCATTTTAAATTTACTTTCTTAGGTCTATCCAGAAAAAAATTCTCTGATTAACTGAATGATAAAACTTAAACCATGGTTAATTACAAGCCAGTAAGAATTAATTAAATTTTTATCAAATACAATGCTCTGCCTATAAAAACTTTGATGTGAAGCCTTGCTTTCTGAAACAATAAAAATAACAGGGTTACTAGTCTCTTAAGTCCTCTTCGATTTAACTTTTGTTTGGGGCCACACCTAGCTGCACTCAGGGGTTATTCCTGGCAGGATCTTGGGGGCTGGGGGACCATATGGGATGCCAAGTATTGAACCTAGGTAGGCTGCATGCAAGGCAAATATCCTGCCCACTGTACTACCCATCTGACCTCCACCTCTCTTACTTTTGAGTACTGTTACAAGGTGGACACACTCAGTTAATTCAAGTATTACTCAGCAGAAAAGACCTTACTTGCCTTGCATGCAGAGTTCTAACCCCAACACCCCATATGATCTTCAAGCACTTCTGACAGTACAAAGCTGAGTAAGCCGCAGGATCATTAAATATAGGCCACATAACATATAATAAACCCAAAGTTATTTCAGAGACTTGGAGACATGGTATAAAGGCTCAGGTACTTGGTTGGCATACAACTGACCTCAGTTTGATCCTAGGCACCAATATGGCCCACTGAGTGCTACTAGGAGCAGTACCTAAGTACAGTCAGGCGTGAGCACTGCCAGGTGTGCCCAATGCTCACCAAAATTATTTCAAGTATCTAAGCTCATTATTGAGAAAAGGTACCACAGACTAGTTCCTTGTATTATCTCAAGGAAGGCATTTGACAGAAGCAAGCTTCCTTTTTGGTGACTTCTTTTCCCCAGATTAACACACACTAAGATTGAGTGTTAAATGTTCCATCATTTCATAGCACTCTTCATTTTATTGATGAAAAGTAGTGAAACATTGATTTTCAAGCACAGTTGAATGTCAACGAAAGTTTTCAAGTCCTTAGGATATAACTAACATTTTTCCTTGAGGTGAGGAGAAAATTGGTCTGTTAGAGAAAGATCTAGGGAGCCACAGAGAGCTCAAAGGACTGCAATGTGTCCCTCAAAGGCACAAGACTTTGAGTTTGATCCTGCCACAGAGATCTAAGCATAGCTTTTTGTAGTTCCAGTGACCACCCCACCCCATACAGCTCGAGCAGAATGAAATGTTAATTGATAACATAATAAATGTGGTTCAAAAATTTTTTCATTAGCTAATCATTAACTGTACCTGAATCTGATTATTAGAGACTAACTCGTAGAAGTGTAAATGTAAATAGGTTTTCCCTGTCTGAATGTCTGAAATGACTGTCTGCAAAGCAATTTATAGTCTCTGGATGGTTTAAACGCCTTAAAAAATATTTTCTTCTTAGCTCTTCTATCTCATTAACGCTCTTTGTCTTGAAGGATGTTATTCAAGCCATCAAGGAAACTGCATTTGTCACATCTGAATATCCTGTGATTCTCTCCTTTGAAAATCACTGCAGGTATAATGATTTATTCTATTCTAAGTGTTCTAAGCATGGTTTCTTAATCCCCATGCCCCCTCCACACTCCTACTTTATGTCTTTTAAAAGCAAATTACAATAGTTTATTTTGTGATGTGGTGAAGACATTATGTGATGCACAAAAAAAAGTCTTAACATCCCAATGAATTTTATAGATGTTTTCTTTAAATCAGTAGTTCTCCCTTTAAAATGATCCCCTGTGTGACTTGTTCCTGGACTTGCAGTGAATAACTTGCCACTGCAGTAGGCCCTGGGTTTTCACCTTTTCATTCATGCTCAGTGACCTCTCCTCAGTTGTGCTCAAACCCAAAGTTTAGAGACCACAGACCACAGTATCTTGCTCCGATCCCATTACATTGGAGGACTGAGTACTATATTTAAAATCAGATTTTATGAACTTGACATTTTTAATCCTATGTGCTGAGTCTTAAACTTGGAATCAGAATCCACTTCTTTTTTTAAAGTAGTCCAGTTAAAGTTTGTGGGATATGGCAGTGACACACATTCACAGTAAGAGCCAGCATGTGTTTTTTAAAATGGGATTTTTTAATTGCCTAGGATCACATACTTTTTTATTCTTGTATCCTTAATGAACATTTAAAGTTACAAATACCCGTTCTTTCTCTCCAGCAAATATCAACAGTACAAGATGTCCAAATATTGCGAAGATCTATTTGGGGATCTCCTGTTGAAACAAGCACTTGAGTCGCATCCAGTATGTATTTTTAGTAAACCATATTTCTGACATGAATGGACTTGTTTTGAAATTCATTTCTGAAGGTTTAAGTAGTTCTGGAGCACTGATACTAAAGATCTTCCTATTTATTTAACCATCTTGATATGGAAAGCTTTCACTATCTGTAGAAGGGTTTGGAGAGAGAGAGAGAGAGAGAGAGAGAGAGAGAGAGAGAGAGAGAGAGAGAATAAACATTTCATTCCCTTTAATTTACAAGATCTTGGGGTTCTTAAGTTCCATGAGATCTTTTACTAAAATTCCATTAAGGCTTTGAGGGTGTTTTCTAAAAGTGCTCCAAAGGAACCGAATGTGGACACAGGCTGCAATACCCTCAGGATCAGTTGCTAGGAGAAGTCCCCTGGGGTGAAGTCGTAGGAACCTGAAGTCCAAACGGCCAACTTTTAAAATAAATACTATATAGTTTATTTTAAACTACCCTGTTATGCTTTCTAGTTCCTACAATATACAATAACAAATTTTAAGTTGTGAGTCACAAACTTAGGGGATTTATAAAAAATGCGTACAAGTTTTAAAAATATGATCATTGATGAGTTCACCCTAAGTTTCCAAGAGTTCATTACCCCCCCAAGAGACAAACATCTCCAGGTGTGATTAGTTCCAAGGCATCTAATGAGATTGAGGTGTAAGACAGTCTACAGTTGTAAACTAGTTTATCCCTTTGTTCACAAGTAGCTCCTGATGAGACCAAATTTGGTAACAGGATATCCCAGTTGAGTGGCAATGACTTAAGGACAAGAAGGGGGGTGTTTTGTGCCACATATGAGCACATGAGGTCATTTAACACTGAGTTTTGTTTAAATTGTGTGTCTCTGGGAACTAAGGCCAAAAGGAGACAAGGAAATTGATTTTCTTATTCTCTTTACCTTCACCTCTTGATGCTCTGTTGCTGCTGTCCTTTTCTTTTTGGTTTCTCTGGCACTCTGGCCTGACTTTGCACTGAGAGCTCCTATAGCTACTTGCATTAGCCTGCTGGGCTTGAGCTCTGATGACAGGAGTTTACTCTGCACACACTTGAAAAGGCGATCAAGAGTGCCAAAGACGGGCTGGAGATATAGCACAGTGGTAGGACCTTTGCCTTGCACGCAGCCGACCCAGGGTGGACCTGGCTTCGATCCATGGCATCCTATATGGTCCCACTAGCCTGCCAGGAGTGATTTCTGAATGCACAGTCAGGAGTAACCCCTGAGCCCCACCAGGTGTGACATAAAAATGAAAACAAAACAAAAATGCCAGAGAATGCATATTACTCCTACACTTCCCTCACTATTCAAGAGAGATAACTTGGTGCACATGTCTCTACTGAGTCCCAGAACTCCCCAACACTCCAGACCCCCTCAGGAATGACTGTCCAAATATCATGCTGCTGATCAGCTACCTATTCCATTTTTTTCACTTCATCATTTTGTTGGAATTTTGTGGGGCTATCAAATAAACTACCAGTGCCTTCATCTTTATCTTAAAGACAGATTCTAAGAATAGGCAAATGGGAGGTAATAGGGACAAGGGACATGGACACAACAGGGTGCATAGGTATACATACGTACATGTTTAAATCATGAAGCCAACAATACGGGAAGCATGAGGCTCAAAATATAGCTATTATACTTTAAACCTGTTCTGGGGGCAAATTGAGGTCTGGGATGGCCGAACTACATTGGTGGCAGAAACTTGACGCTGTTGTGGGGTTTGTATACCTAAAACTCTTTTATGGAGATATTTGTAAGTCATAGTGCCTAAATTGAATATATATATACATATATATATATATATATATATATATATATATATATATATATATATATATATATATATAGGGAAAAAAGACTTGACAACTGGAAACTACTAAAGAAACATTAGAAACTTAAAATTTTCAGTAAAGAAAGTAAAATATTTAGAATTAAAATGTTTTTAAATTGTGGACCTACTTTCTCTGGGAAATTATAGGCATGGGCAAATCACAATGTAAATTTTAAAAGAGAACAGATTTCTCTGAAAATTAATTTCAATATCAACTTATCTTTTGAATATACAAGTGCTATAAAATTTTGTCTGCATAGTAGAGATAGAAAAAAGAATGAAAGAGGGAAGAAGAGAGAAAGAAGGAAAGAGAAAGAAAGGAACAAATATCCACAGTTTGTCCAATTATTTATTGATTTTACCTGAGTTGATTTAATTTTTGGTTGAATTCTGTGTCTTGTTTTATGAAGGGAAAGACATATACTGGAAATGCACTATGGAGAAGTGGAAACAAGATCACTCCCAAAGTAGAGTTATGTTTTGGCAAAGATGAGGCATAGGACAAAAGCATAAACACATTAAAAAGAAGAGCTGACCTGCAGTGTGTTGGATATTTACTGGAGTGTGTCCAAGTAGAAGAGAGGACACTGGGGACTGGCACAGTTACTAGGAGTTTCCCTGAGGGGAAACAGAAGGGCAGGTCAAGAATGCTGTTTCTTACATTTTGTGGTGGTAGACAAGCACGTTGCCTGAATGAATGTGTGCATGGTAAGGTGAATGGATGACAGGGTATATCAATGGATGGGTACCAGGCAATGGCTATACACTTTGAATGTCAGGTGCTTAAAAAGAGGAACACCCCATTTTGCAGGCACCCACCCAAGCAAACGACTCTGTAGCAGCTTTCATGAACTCGATGCCTTCTTGAGTTCCTTATCAATTCTAAGTGTTGGGATTGAATCATCAACCTCTCAAGTGTGCAGACATACTCTGTAGACCAAACTCTTAGGATAGCTGGACCACGGAAGCCTCTCGATTTCTACCTGGAAATGCCACTTCTAACCACTGCTGTCAACTTTGATCCTTAAGGCTTTACCAGATATTCTTAGAAGTGGCAGAGTCTGGGGTTGGAGAGGAGCCCCTTTCCTGGCACTGCTCCGTCTCAGACCAGCTCCCATGGACAAGGTGGAGCACATGGCATACCTCTGGTCTGGAGGCCGAGTTTTGAGATGTGATGCAGAATTAAAACACATCTACTTGCTGCCCTCTAGTGGTTTTTGCAGATCTCCCTGTTCATTCAGGTCTGGGAAAAAGAATGAAGAGGAGCGATCTGTATTCATTCAGTTTTTCCGATTTATCTCTAGCTTGAACCGGGTAGAAGCTTGCCATCCCCTAATGATCTCAAAAGAAAAATACTCATCAAAAATAAAAGGCTGAAACCTGAAGTTGAGAAAAGTAAGTCACATCGGTGAGCAAATGTACACACTTGGCCTGTTTCTGCCATTTAGACATTGAGAAGAAATACATTTTGAATTGCAGATTTGGAAGGCAAATAGGTACAATGGTGGCATTACCATGTACTTCTCATATAATGTGTCAAAGTTGACATATTCCAATTAACCTTTTGACAAAACACAAGTTGTTCTATATCAACTCATTTCTACAATGTGAAAGTGTATGTCCAAGGTCGAGTTATAGGTATCCAAGACAAAGTTCCAGGGAAAAATGAGAAGAAAATGAAATTGGGACTTTAGAATTGATCAAGGCATAAAGGGCCTAGCAGTGGGTCATTTTTACATTCTAAAATCCACTTTAAAAGTTTCCTTTAGAAAATATGTGATACGTATTTAGGAATTGAGCAAATAAAGTATAAAGTATGAATCTTTCTAGAGATAAGATGGAGAAGAAATTTTATAAAAATAGTTTCTCCTATGCATTCCCCAAGATATTGTCTTTGAGATTATTTTTTCTTTGAATCTTTTAGATAAAATAATTAGTATTATTAGAAACTGGTGGGATGGGGCTGGAAGCCTTACATGCAGAAGGTCGGTGGTTCGAAAACTGGCATCCCATATGGTCCCCTGAGCCTGCCAGGAGCACTTTCTGAGCGTATAGCCAGGATTAACCCCTGAGTGCTGCCTGGTGTGACCCCCACCCCCCCCCCAAAAAAAAAAGAAAAGAAAAGAAATTGATGTGTGCAAAGCCAAGAGATAACACAGTGGTTAGGGCACATGCCTGGCATGCACCCAACCCAGCTTTCATTCCTGACAACATATGGTCCCCTGAGCATTCCCAGTATATCTCTGGAGGCTCATGATCTCTGCCGTGCCCCCGAAGGGCTCCATGATCACAGGTGTGACCCCAGTATTTCAGGACCAAGCAGAATCGCATCTTCAGTCTTTTGCAATGAACTGCTATCCTTGTTGGCTGAGAATTTTAGGTGAGGCCCTTGGGCCTACAAGCACTACTTTGGAGCTCCTCCCACCCCACCCCCAAATGAAATATTTAAAATTTATTTTGCTTTATTTTATTCTTAGGCATTCTATATTAAAATTTTATTACCATTAACTGTATTTTATTGCAAAATAATGCCATAGTAATGTTTTCTATTTTATTTTCAGAGAGGTATGTTAGGTCACAACTGGCAGTGTTCTGGGTTAATTCTGTTCAGTTAATTCAGTACAGGAAGGTCATTGTAGTGATGGGGATTAAATCAGGGTTCCTCCTATTGGGGCTTGGAAGACTATATGGGATGCCAAGGATTGAACCTGGGTCAGCTACAGGCAAAGCAAAATTCCTACCAGCTATACTTTTGCTCTGGCCCCAGACTTTCATATTCAGTGGAAGAAAATAGTCAAATAACTCCAGATTATATCTTTTACCCATATATCCTGTAGAGATATGTACACATAGATTTTAGGACAAGTAGGGTTATGTTAAATATTTTGATGATTAATTTTTGAAATTCAACCAATTAAGTACTTATGTCCATAGGATATAAAATATGTGTACTAAATTTAATTCTACTGTATAAAACAGCATGAGTGTCTGACACGGATTAAGATATACTATAACCATGCTCATTTGGTGGTTTTTATTACTATAAAATGTCAAGAATAAGTGATTGCATGTTCATTATGTATGCTTGTACAAACCTGTCCTTGGAATCAACTTGTTTAATTCCAGTGGATTGACTCAGGTGCATCCACATTTTTAGTGGTGTATCTTGGTCTTACCAACTTATATTAATTTCCTCCATGCTTTGTGATCCTGTTTCCAAGCAATATTCTTCATGTTGTGCTATCATCATCTTTAGGAGTGTCCAATTGTATTTATATGCATATAACTTTAATAGTTTACATACCAATTATACTTCTATCAGCATGCTCTGACTCTTAGAATGTTTGTTTCTTTATATTTTACTTTAAAAAGGTTTTATTTACTAGGATTTGAACCCTGGTTATATGAGTTGCAAGTTTATTTTCCTGAACTCTTGCTAGTCCTCAGTGTGCTTTCATTTTCTGTCTCAATTCATTCTGTGAGTAAGATCCCCCCTCTTGATCCTGCTGCGCAGAGTTTGGGCCAATTCTCCCGGGTTTCAGTAGTTTTCATCATGTCTACATGACGAGCTAAAGCATGTTTCTTAAGTCATCAGACTTCTAAGAAAGTGGAGAGACTAATCAATCGTTTACCAAGTATTGGCCTGACATTTTGCTTCCTGGTACTTTCCATCTCCTTCTTAATGACAATCTGAGAGCCCAAATTTTGTAAACTATCAAACATGTGCCACCATCTCCTCCTTTTCATTTGTTTGCAATTGCAGAGCAGTTTGAAGCTTTGAAAAGCATGATGGAAGCTGGAGAATCTGCAGCACCCGCTAACATCTTGGAAGATGATAATGAGGAGGAAATAGAGAGTGGTAAGTTGTGGAGTTTTCAAAGTATATGTCACTGAAATAATTATTAAAATGGCAAAAGCATCAAATTGGCTGCGTAGATCCTTTTGTGCAATATACCTTCTTAATTCCAAATAGATACTGTTTATGTGACATAATCTTATTATAGTCTCCCCATCCTAACTCAGGCAGCAGAGCTGCCTGAAAGCTCTCCTTGCTCTCTTGTGGTCAGGGGCCCGCTGCTGGAGCGGAGGAGTTGAAGCATCAGGGCCCGATGAAAAGGGGCCTTGGCTCTGCTATGATGTGCCAAGGCCTGGACCCGATGGCAAAGGCCCCGGACTGGCCTGGGGGCTTGGGCTCTGGCTAGGGCCCGAGAGAGGGGGAGAAATTCGGGGGGATCCCAGGAGGGTGTCCCCAGGAGTTTCAGTCACCTCCTCAAAGGCCACGTTTTCTGAGATGACGGTGGACAGAGTGTCCAGAGAGGGGACCTTGGATCGGAGGCCACGTGCCAAGGCTTGGGCCAGATGGCAGAGGCCCAGGACACAGCCTGGGGGCTTGCCCATGTCGCAGGACCCGGAGCTGTCACTGTCGCTGTCATCCTCTTCCTCGGGCCAGGCCAAAGAGAGCCTCTGCACCATGGGGAACGGAGCCGGGAGTGGTTGCATGGAGTAGAACTCCGGTGTTGGGTGGTATACGCAGTCGTTGCTCTTGCCTTGGCCTTTGCCTCTGGGTGGCCCAGGTGGTGGGGGGGCCGGCAGAGGCAGAGCAGGAGGGACTGCCCGAGGAAAGAGGCCCAGGGAGGCAGGTGACATACAGTGAATATGGACGGCCCAGAGCTGAATCCAGGATGGGGGCGGCCTTGGCGCCTCTGAGCCTCCCAGGACGAACTCAGGGTCAGGTTTCTGCCTTGGGTATCAGCAAAGATACCAAAACCTTTGGGTTCTCCTCAGAATCAGGCCCAGACTTGGTGCCAGCAGGCTCTGATGAGGAAACTCCTAGAACAAGGGCCTGGTCCATGTCCTTCCTCAGGGAGAGCCCTGATCCCCTCTGCTGAGCGATTCTCAGACTCATTCGCATTGTCCTAGAAGTTCGATCAAAGTGAACCCCTCATGGGTCTGGACCTTGTGTTGTGCAGAGCTGAGACTCCCAAGAAACAGCCAGTTCTCCAGCAGCACTGCATGTGGCGATCTTCTCTGAGACCCAGCCACAACACCCAAACAGTCTCTGCACTTGAGGCAAAATTGTCTCTCCCTTGACCCCATATCCCTGCCCCGTAGTCTGTGAGAGAGTACTAGTCTACCCTGCTTTCAGACTCCCAGTCTCTGTGCTTCTCTGATGTCTCTTGGACAGTGGCCTGTGACTAAATCCCCTTACCTGGTGCTTACCTGGTGTTTGATCCAATAGATCAAAAGTGACATGGCAGAGCCAAGAAAGAGCATGCCAAACAAAATGGCTAGAACTGAACTGGAAAAGGGAAATATATCCCACATATTTTCCAATGAAAAATCTTATCGAAGGCAAATGAGCCTAGAACCCACAGGCTCTGCTTATTTAGCCTCCGTGACATCATCGATCACTGAAGTCACAATGGGCCACCTGCCGGGGTAGGGGACTGGAAACCATAGAAACATAGGCCTATCCACCCTACTACAAATACTACTATTTAAAGGGCTTAGGTGGTCTCAGTCCTTCTGGGCTCCAAGCTCTCTGTGCCATACCTGTCCTCCTATTTCCTGCCTTTGCTTCTAGTTCCTGGGCTCCAAGCCTTATTCTCTCATAAAGCCTTATTCTCTCATACTCTGAATACTGACAAAGTGCCTTCAATCACCTTGTCTAGTAAACCAGGAAAGTTCCTGTATTTATCATCTGGACCATATTTGTTGTCAGATATTTCCAATAGACCTTTATTGCCTTGCAAGTGAACTGGAGCTGAGAATGAACAAATAGTTCACACTTTGCTTTATGGGTAAAACATTGTCCATTTCAGTTTGGGGTTTGGTCAGCCTTCACCTTCTTTCATCATGCTGCTGAGACTGAGAACTCTCGAAACAAAACTAAACTAGCTATAAAATAAATGTAAAACTTCAAATCTAAGACTATGTTGAGAACTTCTGATGTCTTATATCTCTTTTTCTATATATTTAAACAGCTTGATTACAAATATGATTGTAGTTGGGTTTCAGTCATGCAAAGAACACCCCCCATCACCAGCGCAACATTCCCATACCCAATGTCCCAAATCTCCCTCCTCCCCACCCACTCCTGCCTGTACTCTAGACAGGCTTTCTATTTCCCTCATATCTTCTCATTGTTAGGATAGTTCACAATGTAGTTATTTCTCAAACAACACTCATCACTCTTTGTGGTGAGCCTCCTGTAGTAAGCTGGACCTTCCAGTCCTCTCTTTTTTCTCTGAGAATTACTGCAAAAATGTCTTTTATTTTCTTAAAACCCATAGATGAGAGAGACTATTCTGTGTTTTCCTCTCTTCCTCTGACTTATTTCGCTCAGCATAATAGATTCCATGTACATCCATGTATAGAAAAATTTCATGACTTCATTTCTCCTGATGGCTGCATAATATTCCTTTCAATATATGTACCACAGTTTCTTCAGCCATTCATCTATTGAAGGGCATCTTGGTTGTTTCCAGAGTCTGGCTATTGAAAATAGAGCTGCAATAAATATAGCTGTGAGGAAGGGATTTTTGTATTGTATTTTTATGTTCCTTGTGTATATTCCTAAGAGTGGTAAAGCTGGATCATATGGGACCTCAATTTCCAGTTTTTGGAGGAATTTCCATATCGCTTTCCATAAAGGTTGGACTAGAGGGCATTCCCACCAGCAGTGAAAAAGAGTTCCTTTCTCTCCACATCCCCGCCAGCACTGTTATTGCCATTCTTTGTGAAGTGCGCCAGTCTCTGTGGCATGAGATGGTACCTCATAGTTTTGATTTTCATCTCCCTGATGATTAATGATGTGGAACATTTTTTCATGTGCCTTTTTGCCATTTGTATTTCTTTGACAAAGTGTCTGTTCATTTCTTCTTCCCATTTTAATGGGATTAGATGTTTTTTTCTTATAAAGTTCTGTCAGTGCCATGTATATTTTGGATATTAGCCCTTTATCTGATGGGGTGGCTCTTGAATCCTGGGCACTATTTCCTTTGAAGTGCAGAAGCTTCTAAGCTTAATATAGTCCCATCTGTTTATCTCTGCTTCCACTTGTTTGGAGAGTGCTGTTTCCTCCTTTAAGATGCCTTTAGTCTCAATGTCATGAAGTATTTTTACCTACGTGGTGTTGTATATAGTTAGGGTTTCAGGTCTGATATCAAGGTCTTTAATCCATTTGGATTTTACCTTCATACATGGTGTTAACTGGGGGTCTGAGATTGCTTTTTTGCAAGTGTCTAACCAGTTGTGCCAACATCACTTGTTGAAGAGGCTTTCCTTGCTCCATTTAGGAATTTTTGCTCCTTTATCAAAAATTAAGTGATTGTATGTCTGGGGAGCATTCTCTGAGTAACCAAGCCTATTCCACTGATCTGAGGGTCTGTCTTTATTCCAATACCATGCTGTTTTGATAACTATTGCTTTATAATACAGTTTTAATGTAGGTTTAAACTTACTCCCTAAAAACTTGAACATATTTTTCTAAGACTGGGAAGGCTCACGATGCCAAAATTGCTATTTTTTTCATGATGAGTGTTTATCTATAGCTGTGCAGAGAACTACTCGAAAATTCAGACTACAAACACTACTTTATCATTAATTCTCATAGGATTGTAGTTTGTCTAGATCTAAGGTGATGGTACTTACTTAAGTGTATCATACACTTGCTAGCAGATAAGATTGAGGGCCACTTGATCTGCAAATTAAGTTGCAAGATTGACTTGCTTAGGTGTCTGAGAGCTGAAGAAAGCCAACTGCAGGGAACTCAGCTGGATACCCCAACCAGACCCCCCTTGTCAGTTGAGCTGCTTCTCACAGTATGAAGGGTAAGTTCCTAGATGGAGCACCCCAAGAGCCAGTGATCCAAGGAGCAGGAAATAAAACTGTATAGAGAACTCAATTGACTAAAATAGTAACTTTGTATGTATGAGGCCTGGGTTCGATTCTTGCAGTATAAATTCCCTGAGAATGCAAGAGTGACACCCCCCACCCCGTACACACAAAGCTAGGAGTATCCTCTGAGTATCTCCAAACAACAAATGGGGTGGGGGAGGAAAGAAAACAGAAGCATTAAACTGCATTAGGGCTATGCCTAGAACTGGTATATCATTAGTTCTTTATCATTTTTCTTTTCTTTTTTTCTTTTTTTGTTTGTTTGTTTTTGGTTTTTGGGACATATATGTGGCACTCAGAGGTTACTCCTGGCTCTGTGCTCAGAAATTGCTCCTGGCAGGCACAGGGGACCATATGGATGCCAGGATTTGAACCACCATCTATCCTGGATCAGCTGCTTGCAAGGCAAATGCCCTATTGCTGTGCTATCTCTCAGGCTTCTATCATTTCTTATTTTATTCATCAAAACAGTTTTAGGATGAATGTGGGTTCAAAGGCAGTTGGCATGGGTGAAGGGGAACATGACTTTGTAAATGAGCATGTGGGATGGCAGATCGGATTGCATCTGCATTTGCAGATGGTAGTCTATTAGTAGACCATTATGCCTTTAACTTCACATTTTCACAAGTAATGAGTGCCAAGAAACTTTAAGAATAGAATGTTAAAGGGGCTGAAGCAAGCAGTAAGACACCTGACTTGCCTGCACTAGCCTAGGATGGACCACAGTTTGATCCTCCGGTGACCCATACGGTCATCCTAAGCCAGGAACGATTTCTGAGTGCATAGCCAGGCATAACCCCTGACCATCACCAGGGTGTGGCTCAAATACCAAAAAATAAATAAATAAACAAGAATAGAATATTAAAGGGAGGTATCAAGCTGGGAGCCGTGGAGCATGGAGCCTCAGAGCAAAAATCTCAAAGGAAACTCATATAATTTGAAAAGATAAATGTTAGGTAAAATAAATTCCTTAGGTCAAGTTTTATATATATTTATTAAAACACATAGGGTATCACTAAATGCTATATTCAGCAAAACAGACTTCATATTAGCAATAATAATAATAATAATAATAATAATAATGACTTAATTCCACCAACTCTGAATCAAAGTTTCCATCACTGCCTCATCTAGAATTTTCACGCACAAGAGGAAAGTGTCTCTCTTGCCTCACACTCTGCCATGCATGGAAGAGCATCTTGGGGAAAGCAACCCTTCGAGGAACTTCAAACATCTGGCACTATTTGTTGGAAAAATATCACTTTTATATGATGAAAAAAGAAAAATGCTTCCAATAATTTTTAAAAATTCATCAGCTGAAGAATATGTTGCATCATTGGAAATAGTAGAAGGCCACTGTAAAAGTCCGCTAGTTGAAAGATACACTGCAAAGTTAGGATCAAAAAGAATAACAAATTGAACAGAAGATCGCATTCTAGAACAAGTTAAATACTGTTTATGGACTTCTTTCATATATCCGGCTTACATAATGTATACATGCTTTCTTAATGTGAGCAGTAGGGGATTGGAGCAAACCCAGCAGTGCCCAGAGCTTACTCCTGACTGCAATCAAAGATCACTCCACTCTTGATAGTGCTCAAAGGATCATGCATGATGCTGGGGGTCAAGCCCAGGTTGGCAACTACAAAGCACGTACCCTGCCCACTCTGTTTTCCATCTGGCCCAACGTTACAACTTGAGTGTTCATTCTCAGAAATTATTTAACCAGGTTTTGTTTTCGAAATATGGGTCTGTTGCATGGTGTTTGGAGAGTGTGAAATTATATTGGCATTGGTTGAGACAAATGAATTTGTCCTGTTCCTGTCTGATACTAGGAAATTTTCTTACCTTGGGATCTGATTTCCTACAGAATGGGAATCCTGCAAATCTACTTTCACTCCAATATACAGTTCATTTTCTAGTGGGAGATTCTGTATCCATCAGCAGAGATAGATATAAAGTTCTTGTCACTATTCTGAACCAGTGGATTCAGTGCTTCTGTGCCCCCTTTGCCAGCCTAAGATACGTTCTTGGGAGTAAGATTAAGTAGCACTCACTTCCAGCTTCCCTTCTTACAAAAGAATATGTAGATTATTTAAAAACCTTTTAAACATCAACCATGTTTGACAGATGCTCTACAAGAGCAACCTGTAATACTTCTAAGATCTTTTTTTTTAAAATATAACTACTGCCCCGCCCCTCTCTGTCTTCTCGGCCCTGGGAGCAGCTTTCCTGTCACAACCCCTCATCCCCTGAAAATGTTTGCCTGCACCAGATTCGTCTCCACCCCCACCTTGGTCAGGAACTCTTCCCAGTTGCTGAGCAGACCCCTCTCTGCTGTGGTGCTGAAAGGACCAGAGGCGCTAACAGATGAGAGCCTCGGCAACCTCTCAGCCCCACGCTCCTTGACCTCACTTGTTCTGAGCCGCAACTTCCAAACTAGCTCCATTTCTAGGGATATCGACACAGCAGCCAAATTCATTGGTGCTGGGGCTGCCACAATAGGGGTGGCGGGCTCTGGAGCTGGAATCGGAACTGTATTCGGAAGCCTCATCATTGGTTATGCCAGGAACCCTTCCCTGAAGCAACAGCTCTTATCCTATGCCATTCTGGCCTTTGCCCTCTCGGAGGCCATGGGGCTCTTTTGCCTGATGGTGGCTTTTCTCATCCTCTTCCCCATGTGAAGGAGCAGAATCCACCTCTCATCGCTATTTCTCCTGTGTCTCTTCTGCCCTAAATGCTCATCTTCCTGAACTTCCTCAGGCTGTCTGGGAAAAATGGTTGGCTCAGGGTTTGACAGAGAAACAAATAAATACTGTATTAATAAGAAAAAATATATATGACTACTTTATTTAAGCACCATGTTTACAAAATTGTTCATGGTTGATTTTTAGTCATAAAATGGGCACGACCCTTCACAAGCGCACATTTTCTGCCACCAATATCCCCAGCAAGACCCAAGCTCTTTATATTTAAATCATCTTCTACAAGTCATACGTTCATAAAATTCAAGTGGAAATTCTAGTCATTTTTTCAGAGTTATCAGAATCATTTTTTATTGCTTTTATTCTCTACCTTTCTTAGGGCTCTTAGAAAATCAAAATGCTCTCTTCAGAATCCTATCCCTAAGGTATTCGAGGCCCTTGTTTTTAAGATTAGAGTACTGGGACCCAAGTAATCGTTCACTTAAAATTATTAAGCACAAGTCATATATTATAGCACCATCCTAGAAGTAGTAAATAACAAATTCTAGACTGTATCCTCGGGCCAGAGAACTTGTGCAGTGGGTAGCATCCTTGCCTTTCACATGACCAACCCATATTCAACCTCCTGGCATCCCTATGGTCTTGATTTCTGCCAGGAGTAATTCCTTATTTCAGAACCAGGAGTAACACCTGAGCATCTCTGGGTGTGGTCCCCTTGGCCCCAAAAGATGTCTTCTTAACCTTAAGTCGGTAAGAGTTTATTTTGAGTTATTTTTTAAAACAAATCATTTTTAAATATTTCAATTTTCTCTTAACTTTCTTCTCCTAGTGCTTATCTTCAACCCAGAATTGCGGATATAATTTCACTTTTTGCTGGTGGAAATGCCTCATCGCTTTTTCCTTTTGTCTTTCACACAGCTGACCAAGAGGAAGAAGCTCACCCTGAGTACAAATTTGGAAATGAACTGTCAGCTGATGACTTAGGTCACAAGGAAGCTGTTGCAAACAGTGTCAAGAAGGTCAGACTTACTGCCCATTTATATGATAACTCCCATATGGTAGGAGCTGTTAGCTATGAAATTATAGAAGTGTGAAAACCACAAGAAAATTAAGTAGAATGAGTCTTCTAAATGGGGTGATCAGGCAATAAACTATTATAACTGGAAAGTATACACTGATCATGATTTAACCATTTACTTGTTTATTGTCTGTTAGGTAACTGTCATTATTTAATTTATAATTAAGTCATTGTAATATACGATAAATGCAATTGTAAAAATAAAATGGAGAATAATGAGATGGGAGGAGTTAGAGAAAGCAGAACCTTAGCATCAAGAGGAATATGTGATAAATAGAAATAGACAAAGATCTCTCCTTGCAGATGGGGCACAATATTAACAATAAAGAGTGTATGTACAGAGAGTATTGACTGAGGGCAGAGGGAAACCAAAAAATATTGGACACACATAAGGGAACGAAGTGATTTAGAATATTGGAGGCCCCTGTGAGATATTCAAGAAATTCAAATGTTAAATTAACTTGCATTTTTGTTTGTGTATTTCGTTTTGGTACCACCTCCAGTGGTGCCCAGGGCAGGGATCATTCCCGCAGGGCTCAAGGGACCATATAAGATGCCAATTATTGAACTCTCAGTGGCCATGTGCAAAGTGACCCCTGCGCACCATCAGATGTGGCCCAAACTATAACAAAATGGCACCATAAAATCCTCTAATATATTTTTTCATTACCTTGATTACCTTATGAAGACTGTTATTTTTAAAGGAAGCAACAGTAGACACAGGAAAACCAAGTAAAAGAGTCCATTGGAGTAGGCCAGATTTAAACTCATCAGAGATAGCCGACTGAGTAGTCCAAGGACTCAATTGACTCAGAGGTGGAAAGTGAGGAAGTGAAAGAGAGGAGTCACAATGACTCCAACCTGTGTATGAGCTGCGGAAGAGAGTAAACTAGAAGAATCCATATTTTATATGAGTTAGGTTGTTTGAGATCTGTGAGATACTCAGTGTGAGGTTCCATGTAGGTATTTGAAAGTAAACGCTGGGTTCTGTTTCCAGTTGTAGAAACTTCAGTGAGTATGTTGACTTTCTTTGGGGAGTGGGAGGCTTGGGGCCACACCAGCAGTGCTCAGGAGTTACTCTTGGCTCTGCACTCAGATATCGCACCTGGGAGTCTGGGGAATTGAACCTGGGTTGGCCACATGTAAGGCAAATGCCCTATTGCTATGCTATTATTCTGCTATTGCTCCAGCTCATGTCGACTTTCTTTTCTTGGTTATCTTATCTCTAAGGGAAAGATAACATAAACTCACTGATCTATTTTGAAAACTGGGTGGGTTTCTGGTCCATAAAAAAGCATAAAGAGCATATACTTTGAGATGAATGCCCATTGAGACTCTTCATTAACCTTTATGTTTTCTATCACCAAAAGTTTTTGTAATCAATACACGGAATTATTTGTTGTATTGCCTGAACGACTATTCATGCTTTTTGTCATTTCAAAATGGGAGAAGGTAGTCCCGTTAATAATATCCCACATTCCATGAGCAAATTGCTAATTAAATAACTGTAAGAAAGCAGCTAAATAAAAACTACCAAAAAAGGAAAAGTAGCTACCATTGACATCAATAGCCTTTCTGGTATTTGAGACAGATCACAAAATTTCTATTTTTGCTACTTCCTTTTCTCCATGACTTCATTTCATCAATAATTTCCCATTTTACCAAGTAAATAGAATAACAAGTTAACATGTTTAAATATTTATATATGCATGAGAAGCAAATTGGGAGCTTTGCCCTTTGGGGAAATTATTTATTTTTTTTCTCTAATTTAGGCTTCAGATGACCTTGAGCACGAAAACAATAAAAAGGTAATAAAATCATTTTCTTATGCATTTAGTTTTTACTATGAGAATCCATATATATCCCTTTAATATTAAACATGTATTAGGTATCATAACTATCACCCCACCCTGTGGAATTTCAGGCTTGCTATTTATAGATATAATATTTACATACTTGATACACCTAAGTATAAATCTTCAGAAGAAAGACAGCAGTGGGATGAAAGAGATAGTTCAAGTTGTAAAACACATAACTAGCAAGAGCATGTTCTGGTTCAATCCCTTATACCATGTGGCTAATGAGGACTGCCAGATATGGGCCATGAGGCCCTCAAGCATTCTCAGGATTGACCTCATTGGTGTTTCGCCAACATATTTGCAGTGTTCCCTATAAATAAAAGTGATGAAATGATCAAATCCTGATTTAAAAAATATACAACTAGAATAGGTGAATAAGATAATTATCCTAAAATAGATCTTACGTAGAACTACGTATCCTCATAGTTGTCAAGTATTCTCTTCTTTGGAATTATATATTTCCTTCCTAAAATAGGAGTGCATATCATTAACACATTTTCAGATAAAATGATCAAAAGAAAGGCATCACTTTTAAATACTTAAAACATCAGCAAATCTAATATAGGTTTGTCTGAGTTCGAAGTATATAGGCATTCGAAAAGATTATTAATTAAACATTGAATATGTTCTAGGATTTTATATTACTAATTATTTTACTACCTGGAAAATAAAAGGACATTTTGGGGGGCCAGAGTGGTGGAGCATGACATAAAGGCGTCTGCCTTGCTTGCACTAGCCTAGGATGGACTGCGAATCGATTCCCCAACCCCCGCGGCATCCCATATGATCCCCCAAGCCAGGAGCAATTTCTGGGTGCATAGCCAAGAATAACCCTTGAGCATCACCGGGTGTAGCCCAAAAAAAACAAAAGAAAACCCAAAAGGGACATTTTTAGTTTTATTTATCCTGTTCAAATTTATTCATGACATAAATGTTACCTTGGGGCAGGAACAACTACTTGGGGATAGTACAGAGGTAAGATGCTTGTTTCCTACATGGCAGACCAGTTTCAATTCCCAACATGACTCCCAGAGCTGCCCCAAAGTTATCCACAACAGTAGAACCAGGAGTAAGCTCTGAACAGTTTGGTGTGGCCCAGAACCAAAAAAGTTAAACTAAAGGCAATAAGAATGATCTTCTTTAAGATCTGCCCCATATAGTAATGAGACTAATGGTCATTACAAATAGGAAATTACCTTTGTCATTTCAATTCTGTAATCCAGACCTTCAGCGAATGTTTCCTTGCTGCGTGTGGGTTCTAATCTTATTGGGCAAGACTCCATTGTCTTGCTTTCTAAATCTTAAGTTTGGAATCACTACAGATAATTCTGAGCTCGGTCTCTGATCTTTTTGAAATTATCTCATACTAAAATTTAATAAATTTGGTGCCAACAAATGGCTGGTATTTATTAGTTAACTGGCTGTGAAGAAGTTTTGGGCCTCTTCAAGGCCAAGCCTCCATCTCTTACGTAGTCAGTGATTAGAACTTTCTGATCTCTGCTCCACAAAGTTGCTGACAGTAAAAGGTAAGCGCAGCACATGGTTGCGTATGTAATTGATGTTACATATTTTCATTAAACCCACATTACTATTCTCCCTCCATGCTTGGGAACACAAAACATTTGACAACACTGATTCTAAAAACCCTAATATGTTACATTATTTATCTCTGGTTTTATAAATGATATCAGTGTCATGACTTAAAGATGCTGAGCTCAAGTCTTCGTATATGAAAAACAGTCTGATCTATTTTATACTAATGATTTGGTTTATCTAACTATATCAATCTGTATAAAAATAACATTTTAAGAGTTCTAAAAATATATCAATCACTACTGAAGGTATTTTTAGTGTTGATTCTATTGGTAATATTCTGAGTTACCAAGAAATAAACAAAAATAAGAGTCTTTTTTCTTGTTTTTTTTTTTTCTTTTGTTTTTTGAGTCACACCCAGAGGCACTCAGGGGTAACTCCTGGCTCTGCGCTCAGAAGTCGCTCCTGGCAGGCTCGGGGGACCATATGGGATGATGGGATTCGAACCGAGGTCCATCCTTTGTTGGCCCCTGTCTTTTTCTTTATGCAAAATTATGCAGTTCTTATGAGTCCTGTAGAGTGGGATATCAGATTTTCAGGAGAAAAATTCCTTTTCCTTTCAATGTATTTCTGTTTTAACTTAGTTTCTAGAGAAGTGTTTAGCCAAGTGTAGTCCCAGGCCAGCCATATCCTTAGCACGTAGCCACTCGTTACACATCCATAGACTGGAGAAATACGTAGCACAGCAGGTAGATTATTTGCTTTGCACACTGCTGACCCAGGTTCAAACCCTGGAACCCCCTGTTCCCTCAAGCTTTATGAGGAGTTCCATCAAGCTGGAAATAATAAGCCAGAGAACTTTTGGGTGTGGTTTCAGAGAGAGAGAAGGAAGGGAGGGAGGAAGAGAGGGAGGAAAGAAGAAAGGAAAGGAGGGAAGGGAGGGAGGGAGGGAGGGAAGGAAAGGAGGAAAGGGAGGGAGGAAGGAAGGGGGAGGGAGGGAGGGAGGAAGGGAGGGAGGGAGGGAGGAAGAAAGTAAGGGAGGGAGGGAGGGAGGGAGGGAAGGAAAGAAGGGAGGGAGGGAAGGAGGGATGGAGGAAGGGAGGGAGGGATGGAGGGATGGAGGAAGGGAGGGAGGGAAGGAGGGATGGAGGAAGGGAGAGCGGGAAGGGAGGAAGGAGGGTAGGAAGGAAGAGTGTTAGGAAGGGAGAAAAGAAAGAAAAGATGGAAAATGGAAGGAAGGAAGGAAGGAAGGAAGGAAAAGAAGAAAGAAGGAAGGGGGAAGAAAGAAAGAGAGGGAAGGAAGTAGAAGGGAAAGAAGGAAATGAAGGATGGGAAGGAGAAAAGGGAAGATGGATGGAAGGAGGAAGCTTGTTCCTCACACCAGTCACCTACTTGAGCAGAATTTCTGCACCCGTGTAACACCTCAGTGAAATTAAAGAGGCGCTGTATTTTGTCTTTTTATTTTTTATTTATTCTTGGAAATACAATGGTCTCTATGTTTTTCACAATATTGTTGTGAATAATACTTTAAAGTCCTTTGAAAAGTCAAGGTATGCCTTGAAATGGTAAGATAAGTTTGAAATTTTGTTACCTCCTTGTACATCATTTGCTGCTAACATAAACATTAAACTGTAAAACTATTATAATCATTTGCAAGTGGCCGACTAGAATTAAATCCCTGGCGCCCTGTATAGTCCCATAAGCCTTTCTAGAGTGATCCATGAATGCAGAGCCAGCAGTAAACCCTGAGCACCATTAGGCATGTCCCCCCAAAAACAAAAACAAGTAATTGAGTAAGGGGTCAAAGATCTTTCTGTTTCCTTGATTGAGGAAGGCTTTTAGGCACAGCGAAGTAATTGATGTGTGCGTTCCCTCCTGTGCTTGTAGGGCCTGGTGACTGTGGAAGACGAGCAGGCATGGATGGCATCTTATAAATATGTAGGTGCCACCACCAACATTCATCCGTATTTGTCCACAATGATCAACTATGCACAGCCTGTAAAGTTCCAAGGTTTCCATGTGGCTGAAGGTAACACCAAAGAGCAAATGCTCCCATGTTTGTTGCTGTCTGCTTCTCTTTGATCAGCCTTATGTGTCTGAATTTTTGCCTTAGTTTTACTTTGTCTTGTTTTGTTTTTTGTTGGCTTCTGTTGTGTGCACTAAAAGTGTTCCTCACCTTGTTTCTATGGGACAAACCTGGCAGTCAAGTGATATTGGCCTGCAGTCTCTTTGTGCTGCCATTCCCATCACTGTCCACTGGATGGCTCTGAGAGACTATGGATTATTCCCATTGGAGGTGTGGTGTCATATTTAGTAGGTATATTTCATACAGTCTCTAAATCCCCAGCTGGTCTCTAAATATATAAAGAATGTAAGAAACTTGCAGTAATCATTTATGGGCCTGTGAAACCATCATCGGCATGATAATCATCATCAAATATACATATTTCAGGGTGACTATACGCATAATTTATTTAATGACTCTGGATTTAATTCTTCTTCTTTTTTTTTTTTTTTTTAGTTTAATCATCTGTCTCCATCTGCAGGTCATTATGAATGTAGTAGCTGCTGAGAGGATAATGTCATCTCTATCTTCCAAGACTCCTAATCTGGGATGAAATTTATATGCATTGCTTGTCTTTTGGTGAATATTTGTTATGGTTCTGAATGTCTGCTTTTCCTTACAGAACGCAATATTCATTATAACATGTCTTCTTTTAATGAATCTGTTGGTCTCGGCTACTTGAAGACACATGCCATTGAATTTGTGAAGTATCCTTAGAGATTAAGGAATGAGCGTTTGGTGCAATTTTAGTTTGACAAGAGCCTCTAAAATAGACCAGTGACTATTATGCACTGGTAGTTGTAGCGCTAATGAAATCATACCTCTGAAGAGAACAACAGGGAAAAATCTACCAAGTGTGCACAGATTTCATAACCTATGAGGAAGTTATGGTTTTCTCCTAAGCATTATTTGTGAATGTGATTTTTGCTCTCCATTATCTAGATACGTATCACTGTTGATATGGACCTTGGTTATTTATTGATCATTGCCGAAATATTCTTTATCTCATTTTCCTTAATGCATTGCCCAGTTATAACAAACGGCAAATGAGTCGCATATATCCCAAGGGAGGCCGAGTTGATTCCAGTAATTACATGCCTCAGATTTTCTGGAATGCTGGTTGCCAGATGGTTTCACTGAACTATCAGACCCCAGGTACGAAGTGTTGTCCACTGACCTCAAATTCCATGAGAAGTTACTATTGGTTGCTATCAGTTAGCTGTGGGCATTTTTTTTTTTTTTTTGGTTTTTGGGCCACACCCGTTTGACGCTCAGGGGTTACTCCTGGCTATGTGCTCAGAAATCGCCCTGGCTTGGGGGGACCATATGGGACGCCGGGGGGATCGAACCGCGGTCCTTCCTTGGCTAGCGCTTGCAAGGCAGACACCTTACCTCCAGCGCCACCTACCCGGCCCCACTGTGGGCATTTTTTAAAGAAAGTAGACATATGGAAAAACTACGTGCTGTTGGATTTATAAAACAGCAAGGAATTAAGAGCCCAAAATAAAGCCACAAAATAATGATTATAGATAATACTTTTAACTTTGAATTTTTCTTTCCTTTTACCATGTTTACTTTGTAAACTTTTCAAAATATTGCCCGACATTCCTTTTCTGTTGAACATACCTTCATTTCCAGGGACGAGTTAGATGAGAAGAATTTGGGTAGATTGTACAGTGTAAGTTGACTCTTTGTTCCTATAGAAAGTACTCTCAGTGCTAACATTTAGCTGATATCAGTGACAGTGCCAAATGGCATAGAGTAGATTCTGCTTATGGTTTCAGGAAATCAGACCTTCTTAGAAGTACTGTAGTTAAGTCCTTCAAACTACATTCAAAGCAGATTCCCAATATATAGTAATTTCCATCCTCCCCTCAAAGGGAGAGAAGTAAATGGTTATAAATGCAAAAGCAAAAATGTTGAGGGTTGCTTAAAAACCTAAGGTCACTATTTTAAGTTGGAGATAGCAAGATGGTAGTCTCTCATTGCTCACCCAGAACAAGGGAAAATAGGGCATATAATTTGTTCACTTTTCAGTGAGAGAAAAAGGATAATGGTTAAGGTGCTTGCTTTGCACATGGCTGGCCCTGATTGGATCTCAAGACCCCCAAGAATGACCCCTGGGAATGAACCTAACATAACTATCAAGTGTGGCTACATTATCTTCCCTAAAAACCTATTAATTTTTATTGCTCATTCCACAGCGTATCGCAAATAGTTGATCATACCAAGAAAGTGCAGCAATTCTTGTTCACATCTTTGCTTTATAAATTGTTTCCCAATTTGAGGATATTTTCTTTCTCTTGGTCATCTTTCATACACTCATATTTTCTATGCATCTTGTATCCTGTTATATGGGTTGATTGCAGGTTCTTTGACTTCCAACCTATAGCTGGCTCCCTTTCCCTTCCCTTAGTAGAACTGCCTGTAATCAGAAACTAGAATCACTTCTGCATTTGTCCTTTTATACTGAACAGTGACCAGATATCCATACAAACCCATTCTTCCTGGCACTGACAGTCTCACTCCCTCCAAAAGACAATACTTACTTTAATTATATCAAAAGATTTTCTTGGTATTCAATCATTCAATGCATTAAGAGCAACTATGTGCTAGATAAGCTTATGGATTAATCTATTGTTTTACATCTAACCACACATTTTTCTGTTTTAATTACAAATTATTTTATGCAAATACCATGTTTTACATAACTGCACATAATACATTTGTTTCTGCCACTCTGTATTCCAACACCAATCCCACCAATCAGTGTAAAATTATCTCCAATATTATCCCTGAGGTCCCACCCATTGCAAGATACAATGATTTTAAATATTTTTAATGTTTTTGCCATTAAAGTTATTTTAAGATTTAAAAAAAAAAGAGAGACAGAGGAGCTGGAATAATAGCACTGTGGGTAGGGCACTTGCCTTGTGCAACCAACCCAGTTGCACGTAACTGATAGCTTATATGGTCCCCTGGGCACTGCTAGAAGTGATTTCTGAGACTTAAACCCTGATGGTCACCATGAGTTATGGCCCCATGAGTTATGGCCCCAAACAGAGAGAGACAGATAAACAGATAAATTGTTGAAATGAAAAAGAAATGATGTCAGCAGCTGTATAGTCTCACCGACTGAGAACCATGGCAAGCTGTAATAATTTTCACAAACGTTTTTGCTGTATTTTTAAAAATAATTTTTTACCACTTACTTGTTAACAAGCAATATAAAATATACTATTTCATAGCCACACATTTAAAAGTATTAGTTTACCCATTTAATTTTAATTTTATTTTTTTGGGGGGTGCCACACCCAGCAGCACTCAGGGGTTACTCCTGGCCTCTGCACTTAGAAATCACTCCTGGCAGGCATAGGGGACCATTTGGGATGCTGGGATTCGAACCACCATTGATCCTGGATCTGCTGCTTGCAAGGCAAATGCCCTGCCGCTGTGCTATCTCTCCAGCCCTATCCATTAATTTTTTTGTTGATTAAAAAAGAATGAAGATTTTTTTCACTGCAAAAAAATAGTCATAAATTATGTCCTGTCAATGTCGAATTGCCTACTAGAAGAATTCTCCTTAAGTCTACAAGTTAGAGACAAAAGTCACTAATTTTAAAATGATAATTAACTACTTTATTTTTTTATCATTTTAAATCAAACTGTTCTATTCAACTAATGATATTGACTCTTCATTTAACTATTCATCTAACCTGAGATCAATGACTCTTGATCTAAGATGGAGTGATAAGAAGTATCTTCTTCCATCTAGCTCAGGCTGGAGAGAAACATATCCACCTTCAATGCATGAAGGAATTCTGCAACTTCACTATCGAATCTAATTTTAATGGCGGTTCTAGCATGATCTCTGTGAAAAACACATTTTATGTTTAAATTAAATACGAAGTCACTTCAGTGTGCAAGAGAGTTGTTTGCCATAAACAGAACCAGAGGTGCTTTAGGGTGTTAAAAAAGGACCTTTTGACCCAGGATCAGTATCTGATTTCCATTGCTAAAGATGACCTCATCAGTACTGTCCGTCAGGGAGACAAGATGCTAAATTATTTTTGTCTCTTGACAGATTTAGCGATGCAACTGAATCAGGGAAAATTTGAGTATAATGGATCATGCGGGTGAGTAATGTGATTTAAACTGTTGTCACCATGTTCCAGATCTGCATATACAGCTATAATGATATTGTGTCATTTTTAATTAAGGATGGCTGGATTTAAGCTGTATTTGAGGGTTGCGTTAGAAGCAAATGAATTTCCTAGGTAGATTCTATTTGTAAATACACATTCTTTTTCTGCCATAATTTTACTGAACACATTAGATATTTTTTTAATTTTAACTTAAGTAGAGTAATTCTTTCAAATCAAAATCAAAAGGGGCATTTTAATAAATAAAACAGATAATGATCACTGTTCATTTGGACATTCCCTGGAGGTATAGCTATTGCATCATATGTATTTAACTGAGAAGAAATGCAGGAATAAATTTGATATTATAGATGGGTGTCAGGTTAAGTTTATCTACCCTGAAAGTTTTGTCCTCTGTTAATTCTTTTGCATGTCTTCACAATAAATGTTATGAATGTTAGTTTAGTTTCCTTATATTTCTCTCAAAAATCTGTGCAATGGATAAGTATTATGGCCATTAAAATATATACATAATACAACTAAATGAATCTATGAACCAAAGTAACAAAATGGAAAAATTTAGTTCCATGAAAATATCGAAAAGTTAAATGAAAACATGAAGTCGAAATTCAGTAGAGAGAAAAAATTTGTCATCTTTCCATAAACCTGCCCACAAGTAACACTGCAGATAAATAATACCAAACCACCATCTCAAAGCTTCTAGACTCACTAGTTTAAAAACTGTTTCAAGATGTTGATCAGAAAAGTCCTTACCTTCCTTCCTAGTTGAGAATCTAATTTTTTGTCAGTTAAAATTAAATTTGGTAACAATTCATGTATCCAAGTACACACTCCAACCTCTTCCTTCTATCCAGATGGTTCTCTGTCACCTAAGCAGATCTGAAATCATGGAATATGGTAGAATGTTTTTTAATACCATGCATCATTAATGTTACATTTCTTTCCTTTGAGTAAGAATGAGATCTAAACCTAAAGAAATGGCTGAAAGCACAGTCTGAGAACAAACTTGAGATTGCCCAGTTAAAAGGATTGCTGTTCCATAGGAATCTTGAGTCCCAGATTTTTCAGAAAACAATTCCCATTTCACACAACTAGAATGTAATGCAGCTTCCATTGTAAAAGCCTGAGCCGTCATTTGTTACCTAAATGAAGCTATGCATTCTTCCAGTTTTTAAAGTAAAATAGCATGAAAAAGTATGCACGAGATTAGACATTCTTATTTTTTGACAGTTTGGTTACCTTTTATTTTATTTTATTGTATAATTGCTCAGTAAAATAAAGAAATAATCACTTTTTTATTTATATCTACCTGTAAATGAAATTTGACATTTACTTTGATTGTGTGAACTAATGACGATTCATAATTTCAGTGGGTTCCTGTAACTATCACCAATATAAATCCCAAATATTTCGCTATCTCGTTACTATTGTTATAGAGGTTTCAAAATACTTTATGCCTATCAACATTTTAAAATTATTTTATCTATCCAACTTGCTGCTAGATATCAAAATTTAGAGTATTACCAGGTAATTTTGTTTAATGAAGATTATTTACATACCATCATACTAAACAGCCATAATGGAGGGCCTCTATTCACCAAAAATGATTTCCTTTGGCTCAGAATAAATTGAATTAAAATGTTTTTGTTCTAAATTCTAGTTAGGGCAAGATTGACATTGCTGTTGCTGCTACTAAACATTATTAAATTGGCTTTTTGTTGTTGTTGTTGTTGGTTTTTGGGTCACACCCTACAGTACTCAGGAATTACTCCTGGCTCTATGCTCAGAAATCGCTCCTGGCAGACTTGGGGGACCCTATGGAATGCTGGGTTTTGAACCACTGTCCTTCTGCATGCAAGGCAAATGCCCAAAGTCCATGCTATCTCTCTGACCCCAAAATGACAATTTCTGAAGCTTAGGGAATCCTTGCACTATTTAAAATGATTGACATTGATAATGTTATTGAGAAGGTTTCTTGAGCTCAACAATCACTTTATAGCAGCATAGAGATATTTGTGTGCATGTATCTCTTATATGTGCTTATACACATGTGCATCTGTATACAAATACAAAGCCCACTTTGTATTTGTGCAAGTAAACTGGGAGGAATATTCTAAATAGCCAGTATTTTAACTTTGAGATCTTGGGTAACAAAAATGATTGAAAATATGCTTTGACTTTGGACAGATTACTTTTTATTACCTAATTTCTTCATTTCCTCTTTTTAAAATTAATGAGTTGAGGATATCTATAAGTATGTATTTAATACTGATAACTAATTCTGTAATTAAATTTTGTTTCAGCAATTAAATTTAGTTTTAGGAAAAAAGGTTAATTGCATCAAGTGTACATATTATAGTGTAAATGGTCTAAAAAATTAATCTGCTTCAATTCTAATGCATCCTCACTAATCCTCATATTCCAGACATACAAAAAAGGCAGAATATACTGTTATATTAACTCATGTGTTTGAATTTTGCCTTATCAAACATTGTGCCTTGTTTTATTGGTGGAATCTGAGTTAATATACCAAAAAAGTTGTTACTTTTGTTGTTGTGATTTTTTAACTGACAAGGATAACCTAAAAAGTAAAGTTTGTATAATATTTAAAAAAAAAGACAAGAAGTAGAATGCCTGATATGAATACAGACAGGGGTAGTGGAGGAGGAGGTCATTGGTGGTAGAAATATTGCACTGGTGAAGGGGGGTTATTCTGTTTATGACTGAAACCGAACTACAAACTTGCTTGTCATCATAGTGTTTAAATAAAGATCTATATAAAGAAAAAACCTAAAATAAAAAAAAGACAAGAAGGTAGAATCTTTTTTATGTGTTACTAATTATAGCTCATAAATAATTGTTTTTTTTATTAGTATTCTTTGTACTTTAATTTGTACACTTAAAAAGCAAGGATCAAACGTGGGATGCAAATACACACAACAAGGGAACAGTAAGTGGCCAAAGGTGGCAAGCTTGAGAACTGATTTACTGAACTTCCCATTATGAGTGTAGTATATGAGAGGATGGCTAGGTTGAGGGGGGAACATGATGGAGAGTGTGGTAATCAAACATTGTATATATGAAGCCTTATCATTGACAGTATTTAAAAAAATACTACAAACATTATGACGTGAAAAGGTTTCCAAAAAAGGGTATAGTGCCTGAGCAATGGCTCAGCAGTAGGGCATTTGCCTTGCACGTGGCTAACCTAAGACAGATCGCGGTTCTATCCCCCTGCATCCCATATGGTACTCCAAGCCAGGAGCGATTTCTGAGCACATCGCCAGAAGTAACCCCTGAGAGTCACCGGGTGTGGCCCCCCGCAAGAATCAAAACAAAACAAAAAAAAAGGTATAGTAATAAAAACTCCCAGAGCTCACTATGTCTTGGATCTGTATATTATACTTATATCTGTTTCTCTTTAGAGCAGGAAAATTTTCTTCCATCTGTAGTTCTTCTGCCTAAGAAAGTGATAGGGGTATGTGAAGGAAGTGGTTGTTACTGTCGAGAAGAGTTTAATTTTTGTGAAAGCAACTAAGTTAATTAGCTCCCTATGCTCTCCCTCACACAGATACCTTCTCAAACCAGATTTCATGAGACGGCCTGATAGAACGTTCGATCCTTTCTCTGAAACTCCTGTTGATGGGGTGATTGCAGCTACTTGCTCAGTGCAGGTAACACGGCTCCTCTTCGCAGAATAGTGTAGCAATGCAGATGAGCCTTGAGAAGACTTGATGAATAACAATAGTAGGATTTTGTGTCATATTTCAGTATATATAAATGGCTTTCCAATTAAATTGGCTTTCAATTAAAATGGCTTTGAATTGAAATTCACCTTTTTTTTATTTTATGGGATACTTGTCCTTTGATTTTGTGGATTTGGTTTTGTTTGGTTTTGGTTTTGGAGGATAGCCACATGTGGCAATGCTCAGGGGTTACTTTAGCTCTGCATTCAAGAACTGCTTCTGGTGGTGTGCTTTAGGAACCATGTGAGATGCCTAGGACTGAAATCAGGTGGTTTCCTGAAAGACAAGTGCCTTACCTGCTGTACTGCCTCTCTGGTTCTTTTCTTCACCAGTACATTTACTAGTGACTTCGAGAAGATGTAGAACAATAGGAAGAATTCTCATTGAGGGTGGGAATGCCAGAGTTTACTGCGGCTCTGGAAAACAGTTTGTTGATTTTTCATATTATTCAATATATTTTTACCATGTAACTCAACAAACATCTTGATATTGACCTATAAACTCTGGAAACTTACACTGACACTAAATGTGTGGATGGATGTGACTTGCATGTGACTGACTTAGGATGTCCCTGACATCCCGTTTAGTCCCAAATGCATCTACAGAAGTAATTCCTGAATGCAGAGCCAGGAATAACCCCTAAGCATTGCCAGATGTAGCCTGAAAACAAACTAACTAAAACAACAATAACGACAAAAATACAATTCAGTACTATGACTATGGCATGATAGAATTTCAGAGTGCTGAAGGACTCTTAGGTCACATCATTTTATAGGCATGGGAACTCAGGTAAAATGAAGATGTCGTACAGACTATTATTTTGTATTATATGATTCACGTTAGTTTCCCTTTTTTATTTTTCTAGGCAGTTCACAAGGTGGAATCTTTAACTAGAACAGTGCTTTTCTTATAGAAGTTGTTCATTGATGTTTACTCTGGAATAAATTTGATTTCCCTAGATAACTCAGATTCTAGAGTTGAATAGACTCTCTTGTTTCCTGTTTATCTTCTGCTTGTCTTTACTAATATTCTGTTTTGTTTATTTGTTTGTCTGTTTTTTACCCCACCCCCTCTCTCCTTATATGGTTTGCGACAGGTTATATCTGGTCAGTTCTTATCGGATAAGAAAATTGGCACCTACGTAGAGGTAGATATGTATGGGCTGCCTACGGATACTATTCGGAAGGAATTTCGCACACGCATGGTGATGAACAATGGACTCAATCCAGTTTACAATGAAGAATCCTTTGTCTTTCGAAAGGTGGGACTTTTCTGATGAGTTAGAAGCACTTTGCTCACTCGAGAACCACATTTCATGCAGGCACTGCATGATCAAGCGACGGTTAATTAAACATAATATTTTTTCCTTTTTTTCTTCCTTTTTCTTTCTCATGGAACGATGTCCTAGCTTTAGGTCTGCAGTCTAGTATGTGTTCTCATTCATTGACCCCATTACATATCTAAGAGTTCTTTCTTTTCCCAGCAGTAGTTAACAACTCCCATTATTTCATTAGCCAAGATAGCAGGTAAGATACTGACATTTAAAGATTAAAAAATATTTTAACAGTGTCATTTTTGTATTGCTTTGTATCCCTCTTGCCTTTTTGATTCATTTCCAATACTGTACACTGAATTTTATAATCACAATAATTCACTATAATAATTTTAATAATGGTAAATAGTTTTAGCATTTTTGTCAAGTCCAGTTGAATGGAAAAATCCATGCATTAGCAATGCAGTTCATAAAACCATGCTTCTCTTGCACTTATTATAAATACTTTTAGTTAGGATTATAGAACTAAAGCATACAGCTATCCAGTTGTCCCAGTTCTTTTTTTAGTCCTTGCACCATTTTATACACCCAGATTATTTATCAAAGGTTAATCATCTATAAATCTGAGGGTTTAATCTCTGAGCGCTCTCAATTCTGTTCTATCCAATCCTTAGTCCAGTGCTATACTATTTTGATTAATCTTATGTAAGAATTATGTAAGAGGGAACAGAGTTATAGTATAGAAGGTAGGGAATTTGCCTCTCAAATGTTCAGTTTGAAAGGTTCAATTCCTGACACCCAACATGGTCCCCTGAGCCCACCAGGAGTGAACCTGAATACAAAGCCAGGAGTAACTCCTGAGCACTTTCGGATTTAAGATATCAAAATATCAAAAGATATTGTATACAAATAAGTGCTCTTGGTTTGCACATGGATAGCTGCATTTTAATCCTTGGCACCACAGATTCCAAAACAAAACAAAAGTGAGACGATGATCATCCATATGATTTAGCAACTCAGCTACTTTTCATCTACCCTCCAAGCAAAACATTAACTCATAAATATATATGCTCACCTACACTCATTTTAGTACTTAATACAATAGCTGGAATGTGGAAATTATGCAAGTGTCCAATACAGGTGAATGCTTAATGTTGGAATACTATGAAGCTATAAAAAGACGAAATCTTGTAGTTCACTGCAGCTTAAGATGGAACTGGTACCATATTTAGCAAAGTTCAAAGAATAAGGAAAAATACCAAATGATCTCACACATAGGCAGTATATAGAGGAATGAAACAAGAAAATATAAAGTATTAAATGATGGCAAACACTTGGCAAAGTACTAAACGAATTAAAGGTGGGGAGAATGAAGAGATGCACTAGAAATAGTAAAAGGACATTGAAGGAGAGTCTTGGGCACTTGGCAGATGGTGAATGCAGTTACTTTCTACATAAAAACCATAATGTACATTAAATATGAACACTATTGGAAACCTGAAATATAATATAAAATAAATATAAAAGTTACATATAAAATAATATATGGAAATTAATGTATGAAAAATCTAAAGTGAATGAAAAAATGTACTAGTATAAAAGGTTTCTTTAGGAATAGGTTATTCAGGTGTTTCTGCTCCATTTTCATGTTGTACACACAGATTAAGCTTGTCTTAACCAAGTAGAGAATGTTATTTTCCTATCCTTCAGATAGGCTAATTTATTTATAGATCCAGAATATGGAAGATCAGGAAAGGGTCAGTAAACCAAGTCATTTTGAAATGTTACTTCACCCTGTGATGTGAAAACACAATCCCTTAATATAGCTCCCTCAGGCCGGAGCGATAGCACAGCAGTAGGACATTTCCCTTTCATGCAGCTGACCCAGGATGGACCTCGGATTAATCCCCAGAATCCCATATGAACCCCAAGCTAGGAGCGATTACTGAGCACATAGCCAGGAGTAACCCCTGAGCATCACCGGGTGTGGCCCCAAAACCAAAATAAATAAATAAATAAATGAATGAATAAATAAATTTTCTCTGCTGCCATCGGTATGCTGTAAATTATATGCCCAGCAATAATTATTTTTCTCTTTTTTCTCCTCTGCCCGGTTTTCCAGATTGTTAGAGCTCGAATCTTTTCTCATTATTACCAGTGTTTGCATAATGAATTATCCCTATACTCATTTCCTGCCACGCAGAACATTAACTGCATATGTTTTCTTTTTCACAAATAAGAACATGTCAAACCTGGTTTTAATTTGTGATACTAGTAGCCCTAGAAATAAAAAAAAAATGCTAATTGTGGATTCTTGATTTATTAGAATTGCTCTTGGGCTAATTTTCACTACAAATAAATATTTAAAAAAATGGTTAGGGCCAGAGGGATGGCGCAAGCAGTAAGGTGTCTGCCTGCATGTGCACTAGCCTAGGATGGACCTTGGTTTGATCCCCGGCTTCCCATGTGGTTCCCCAAGTCAGGAGCAATTTCTGGGCACAGAGCCAGGAATAGCCCCTGAGATGGCCCCCCAAAAACAAAAACAAAAAATGGTTGCAGACTAGCTTCCTGGAGTTAATGTTCTTGGAAACAGCATTATAAAGTTCAGTAACAATGACTGTTTGAATGTAGGTGATTCTGCCTGACCTGGCAGTCTTGAGAATCGCTGTGTATGACGACAACAACAGACTGATTGGCCAGAGGATTCTCCCCCTGGATGGCCTCCAAGCAGGCTACCGACACATTTCTCTTCGAAACGAGGGAAATAAGCCTTTATCACTGCCAACAATTTTCTGCAATATTGTTCTTAAAACCTACGTGCCTGATGGATTTGGAGGTAAGTTAGCATTTGTATTCGAAGTATACTATTATCTTTGTAATTACTTATATATCTATCTCCATATCTTATTATAAATGATACATTTATAACATATTTTCTTAGGAGTTCTTTTGTCTGTTTGGGCTTTATTGTTTGTTTTTAAGCCACACCCAGCTGTGCTCAGGGATTACTCGGAGCTTTGGTCAGGGATCAAGGCTCAGGGACCAGAAGAGATACTGGAGATTGAACCTGGGTAGGTCCATGCAAAGCCTTATTGCCTAGTGTACTATCTCTCTAACCCCAAATTAGTAGTTTAAAAGTGTTTGTTGCTGCCTGAGCTACCTTTGCTTATAGCATAATGAAAACAAGTAACCTAGGATTTCTTTGTATAAAATGAAATAGTGAGACTAAAGATTATCTTTAGGATTCAGTCATTTTGTTTTAGCAGTTACTATAATTTACATGTGAATGGTTTATTTACACAACCATTTAAAGGGAGAAAAAGTCAGAAAGTTAGCACAATGGTAGAATACTTGCCTTTCACACAGCTGACCCATGTTTGATCCCCAGCATCCTATATGGTCCAACAAACCCACCAGGAGTATTTCTGAGCACAGAGTAGGAGTAACCACGAGTACCACTGTGTATGGACTACAAAATAAATAAAAAATAAATGGAAAAAAAGAGATAATATAAGATCATAGCTAGTTTATTGATTCCTTTTACTAAAAGACTTAAACTGAGCTATCAACATGCTTGAATTGTCTTCCAATTCCTAAGTGCGTTCAGTTTTATAAAAAGTTTATCACAGAACACTTAACCGGTAGGAGGAACAAGTCAAAAGAATTTGGATAAATCCCAAAACCAAACATAAAATATTTATAATTCCTTCTGACAAGAACATGAAAACAGAGATTCTCTTTATGTACAGAATCCATTGAACCATAAGGAAACAGGACATAGTGTAACTGTGTTATATTTATGAAAGAGTCAAATTCTAACTTTATACTATCACCATATGGCTTTGTGACATTGATAGAACTTCCTAAAGTGCACTCTAAGACCTATAAAAGGGGACTTCTTCCCTTATACAGTCTGCTAAAGTGTTTATCATTGCAGAATTTGACATAGTAAGTCTTAAAAATGAATGCACATGGGCCGGAGTGGTGGCGCAAGCTATAAGGCATCTGCATTGCCCACGCAAGCCTAGGATGGACCACATCATTTTATAGAAACAAGAAGATTTTTCTAAAATTTTTCTCTAAATGAAGATAACTTTCTAGAGAGAACAATAGGATTTGTAGGATCTTCTGGTCACATACTTATGGTTCATTTTTAATAATTAAAGGTTTTCAGGAGGACATATTTTCTTTTTGTTGTTTGCTTTTTGTTTTTGGCCCACACCTGGTTACGCTCAGGGGTTACTCGTGGCAATGCGCTCAGAAATCACTCCTGGCCTGGGGGACCAAATGGGACGCCCAGGACCCAGGGATCAAAGCATGGTCCATCCTGGATCATTTGCATGCAAGGCAAACATCCGGCCTCTGCTCCATCTCTCTGGCCCCTTAGAGGACATATTTTCTACAACTAATCCTCAGCTAGAATAACCTGTTTACAGATTGAAGAAGTAAAATGATCCTGAGGACTTTTCAGCCTCCAAAACCTATGAAAAGGATCCTTTTTTCCAGTTTGGTTTTCTTTAAAAATGAAGTCTTCTAAAGAAGGGCCAACAAGAAGGGGGTTAAGTGTGCAGATCCAAAAGGAGTCCAGAAAACTGCAGTGTGTGTTTAGAATTTGTGATGGCCTCAGGTACCAGCAGGTGAATTAAATCATGTTCCACATAGTTAGAAAACATAATATCTAATACATTGTAGAAGCACTTTTATAGACAAATATGGTAAGAGATTCAAAAGTTTTTCCTCTTCATGGGTTACATTTCAAATCCCGTTCTGTAATTCATTCCAGGGAACTGAGCTATTTGAATAAAGGAAAAAAAATCATTTGTTAAACTCCTACATTGTGCCAAATATTTTACATAAATAGAACCCAGAAATGTAAAACTATCCCAAAAGTATGTGGACATAGGCACGTCTGTACTGAGGAAATATCTGTTTATGATTTGGTTCATTGTAGTGTCTATATAAGTATTAATCTAAATTTTTAAAAATAGCACTGCAACTGTTCTTGTTCTTTTTAGCATGTTATGCAGTCACTTATTTTTTTTATCAGAAACATTTGAAATTTCTGTACTATTTCACCATTAATGTGACCCCACAATTAACATCAGAACCACAGATTTGACACTCAAAGACTATTTAAAATTCTCTAGTCATTTCTATATTATATATGAAGAACCAAGGACAGACATTAAGAGTTTTTTGTTTGTTTGTTTGTTTGTTTGGTCACACCCAGCAGGGCTTAGGGGTTACTCCTGGCTCTATGCTCAGAAATCGCTCCTGGCAGGCTTGGGGGATCATATGGGATGCCGAGATTCGAACCACCGTCCTTCAACATGCAAGGCAAATGCCCTACTCCGTGATATCTCTCCATTCTCACATTAAGAGTTTTGATAAGGGCCGGGCGGTGGCGCTGGAGGTAAGGTGCCTGCCTTGCCTGCGCTAACCTAGGACGGACCGCGGTTCCATATGGTCCCCCAAGAAGCCAGGAGCAACTTCTGAGCGTATAGCCAGGAGTAACCCCTGAGCCTCACATGGTGTGGCCCAAAAACCAAAAAAAAAAAAAAAAAAAAAAAAAAAGAGTTTTGATAGTCTTAAATGAACATAGGAAAGCGAGCACATTGGAATTTTCTTTTTCAAGTTTTTGAAAATCGTTTAACCTCTTAATTTATACAATTTGTTTATATTTTGTAAGCTTAAGTAAGTTCCCACATTTACATAAGCCGGTATATACAATACAGAATTAAGGATAACCCATTTTGTAAATGCCCAGTGATGTAGTAAAGTTGTAGTGTTTGGATCATTGAATTGAGGAGATATTATCCAAAGTGGGGTCAGAAGAGAACCTACGTGCTTTCTGGGCCTGGAAAGGTGAAAGGCAATTCACAGTGGAGGCTTAGAACAGCATTTTACTTACACAGCAAAGCAGTCCAGACTAAAGCTGGATACCTTTTGGGGAAGCTGATACGTAGAGAGTTTGGTGCCAAAAATAAAAAGGCCTGACATATGTCTTGGGGATATATCTTTCAAAAGCAGTGGAGTCTGGGAGCCTAGTGATAGTACAACCTGGAGTATGCAAGCCTTGCACACATCTGACCCAGTTTTAATCTCGGAGCCACATATACTACCTTGAATTCCATGAGGAGCTTTTTTATTTTGTTTTGTTTTGGGGCTACACCCAATGACGCTCCTGGGTTACTCCTGGCTATGTGCTCAGAAATCACTCCTGGCTTGTGGGACCATATGAGATGTCGGGGATCAAACCCAGGTTCGTTCTGGGTCAACTGCGAACATGGCAAACGCCCTACTGCTGTGCTACCACTCCAGCCCCTAAAATGTTTTTTTTTTTAACTATAAGTTTATTTTGAGTTCAGAAGGTAACTGAGAAAAGTCGTACCATAAGGACCCTTCATAACAAATGAATTCTAAAAAACAGAAGGTTATAAAATATAGTGCCTATGTGTGTATAAACCAGCACAAGTATAAATATTGACTTGATCAATGTAAACTTTATGTGTCTTTGTGCTTATGGAGCATGAATGGCAGTCCCCACCTTGTAAAAGAGAATCAGAGGAGCACCCAGAGCAGCTCAGGACACGCAGAACTCATAGCAACCTCTTCATTGCCTTTTTACAATTTTTAATTTAATTTTAGTTAAATTTTTAATTAATTTTTTTAATTGTAATTTCTTTTTTACCAGCTACAGAAAAGTCTGTTGGTCGAGTTCTTTTTTTCTCAAGCTTTATACTTTGTTATGCCGTGGTAAATTATTTTGTCAAAAGCAATTCATCATGTAAAGAAAAAAAATCACTTTATCTTGTGCTTACTAAGAGGCTTCAGAATTCATTAGTAACATTACCATGATTGTTTTTAAGCACCAATAATTCTATGTTCTGCATCGTTTTAAAGTGTCACTCCCAGTAATGACAAGTATATAGCATCATATTGTAGAAACAAGAAGATTTTTCTAAAAGTTTTCTCCAAGTGAAGATAACCTGCTGGAGAGAACATAGGATTTGTAGGATCTTCTGGTCGCATAACAAAGGTGCCACCAAATAATGAATACCAGTTGATGAGTCAACTTGGTACTCTTATTACCCTGGGGATCCAGTTCCACTGCCACCCAAGGGACTAGTCACTAGGAAGCTAAGGCAGTGGGTAGAGCAAGAGCTTTATTAGCAACAAGACAACAGCTAAGGAAATCGCAGGCTCACATCCTGTATGCTCACAGGAAGCAGTTTATGTAGAAACACAACTGAGGAACCTATTTTCAGAAATGAAGTTTGTAAGATAAAAGATAGGTGTGGACTCTAGGAAGGGTCAATAAAACCTCATTCTCTGGTCTTTGAGCTAGAACCTATATGTTCTTTTTCTTGTAAAGGCTTTGGGGCGAAAAAGATATAGAAAATATTCTTTGCATTTTCAACAGCATCAATGCAGAGTAGTTTGCTGCTTTTAATGTTGAGATCTTGATTCCTTTGGGACATTTTGCTTTTGCGATTACCACTATTTCTTAGACCTTCAGACATAGAATTTGTTTTTTGGCTTTGTGGGCCACACCGGGTGTTGCTCAGGGGTTACTCCTGACTCAATGATCAGAAATCGTTCCTGGCAAGCTGGTGTATGTGTGGGGGGGGGGTGGTGGTGGTGGTGGTGTCACATGGAATTCTGGGTATCAAACCATGAGGGATTGGACACGTGCAAGGCAAATGCCCTACTTCAGTGCTATCACTCCAGCCCCACCTTTGAGGATTTCCTTTTTTTATCTTTTTTGGGGGGCAGGGGGCTGTTTGGGCCATACTCGGTGACACTCCCGGGTTACTCCTGGCTATGTCCTCAGAAATTGCTCCTGGTTTGAGGGACCATATGGGACACCGGGGGTATTGAACCTCGGTTTGTCCTAGATTAGCGTGTGCAAGGCAAACACCCTACCACTTGTGCCACCCCTCTGGCCCCTGGACATAGAATTCTTATCTGCTGCCTTGAACTGAGTGTGCTGCACTTCACATTTCCTGCCCTAACTGATCCTCTTCTACTCCAGTAGACTTCCTGTTTTCCCATTCCCTCACCCCCCCACCACCAGTGGCAGGGTATTTTAAATGCAGCTGCTGCTACATTTCCTTCTCATCATCAAAAGTATAATAACCCAAGAATATAAAGAAACAGGTAGTAGAGTTTTGATCTTGTCAAAGAGCATCTCATTCTAAAACAGCCTAGATAAACAATATCTCCAGGCTAAGGGCAGAGATAAAGACTCAACCCACAGGCAGAATTTTGCTGAAAAAGGAAACAATAGCACTTAAGATGAGTAGGAAGGAATCAGAGTCTCTACTTACTGTCTTTCAATGTTCTTTTCCTACTGAACATTAAGTCAAACAGTTCTCTCTTGTTCCACATTCAGACACAAAACAGAAGTTAACGGTTTTACTTGAGTTTTAAAGAACATTTCCTTTTGTCAAATCCAGGGAGACTCAAAGTACTGGGGTTGGCTTTGCCACTTGAATGCATTAAAGGCACAAATGCCCTGAAGGTATTTCTCTCTTCTCACCCACCTGCTCTTGCTGTGACTTATCATTTGTATTTCTTGTAGTCACTGAGTGGTAAGGAGGAAAAAATGCTTGGGTGAGTTGTTGTGGTGTTTCTAGTCTAGAGGGAATGTCAGAATTATATGCAAATGGCACATTAACTTGTGTGTCCTGAACCTGTCAGCACTCTTCTAAAACCAAGCTTGTCTCTGCTCTGTTTTTTGCATTGCTGGGTCCTTGCATTCAACCATCAGATCTTAGAGAAGGGCTGAGTTGGTCATCAGAGTGGCCCATGGTTCATCTAAAATCTACCTGGAAATCTCTCTTCCTATCCCCCCAAATGACTCTGGAGTGGAAGGAATAAGAGGAATCATGGAGTGATACAATGGTAATTGCTAGATAGACATATCAAATGCACTGTTTGCTGTTAGAAAACATGAGCATCCCTAGTCTGTTTCAACTGTAGGATTCATTTATCCCCCAATGCATATTATATCTTCTAGGTTATGTAGTTTGGAAAATGTTTAAATCATTTGGTACAAGCTAAAAAAGTCTGTTCCAAATCAGAGTTGTGAGATGTATTGGTCTTTGGACGACCCACTTGTAGTTTGTAAGCGAAGAGTAGGTATTTTTATCCTCCATAAATATTTTTGCCTATTCAGATAGTTTTCAGGGTCTTGCTTATTAGTAAATAAATTAGGCTCACATGTATGAAGCCCTGGGTTTAATTGCTAGCACCAATGATGTGGGAAACTAAAGAGAACTTGGGCCAGAAATGACTTTATGGGAGAGGGGGTTGATTTTTGCATTCAAGCACCCAAATATATTGAAAAGGAATGACCAAGTAGATACAAAAATGAAAAGCTGAGAACTCCAGAAACACCCAGAAACATTTTAAATCTGTCCTCATGAACTGCAATCTTCCTTTCAGTGCTTGAGAGTATTCAATCTTATGCTTTCAACTCCACAAGGAAGAAGCAGGTAATAGAGGTGGGCGTCTTCTCTAGGAGTGACCAGCCTTTTGGAAAGAGTTCTTGACCTAGAAATAAATGGTGTTTTGAAAATTACAAAGAAGTAGGCTCCAGTTAAGTATAAAAGAAAGTAATGAGAAAAATTAATTTGCTAAAATAAAAACAGAGAAGACAAAAGAAAAGTTTCAGAGATTCCACAGTAGGACACTTAAATATAGAGGAAAAATCTCACCCTGTTACATTACACAGATTCAAAGACTATATACAAATAGATCTGCTCTGCAAGAGGGCAAAGAAGAGCCTAAACATGCAAAGCCAGGGTATGCAAACAGGTAGTATTTTCTAGGCTGAGACAAGGTAAATACAATTAACATTTTCAAATACAGTTCTATAGATTTAGAAAGAGCAATGGGAGATATTTGAAGCATAGCATTGTTATCATGTTATATTAAAATAGTTTTAAAAATAATTTTTCTCTATGATTACATATATGTCTATATGTTTAAAACATCAGCATAATGCTTACCAGAGGAGAAAATTAATAACTATAGAAAAATTATCTAAAAGAAATCAAATCATGACTTTTCTCTAAGTCTGTTCCTGGCCCCAAAGTCTGAACCCTTTATCTTCTCAATGTTCCAAAAGTTCATTTGGCATTTGAATTTTCTTTCTATTGAATTCAACTGATCAATAACCACCTCCCTTCACGTGGAAAAATTAGATGTCCCAGATGCTCTTAATATATCATTATTCAAAATTGCTAGGAATGAAACAACTGTTTTAAGTAATTGGTAACCTAAGCCTTGACAAAGGCATTTTCTCCTGCCATAAGCTCCTTTTTATTGCATGTGATTTAATATCTGAATTTAGTGATTTAATAATAATTTAATACATTTAATGATTTGAATCAACCTTCATTAAACTGCACTTATGGTACCATTTTCTCAGTATGGTTATACTGTACCATTGTTGAATTTTATTATTTTACATTTTGTATTTTAAGGCATATGAAACTAAAAGTAAGGCAACTCATTCCCAAAATATGGCTTAATTTCAGGATGTGGGGATTCCCAGGACTTACTAGAATTATAAGTACGGGTAACATGAGTGGTCAAATATGAAATATGAAATAATTGAGACCACACAAAATGCATAGTATGGGGACCCACGTCTGCATCATATTTGATTTCAGGAGAGAGATAGTTTTTCTGCTGATCTTTTAAGCACAACCCTGGTATGCAAGGCATTTCCACAGAAACAAAGGGCAGAGAATCTTAGGAGAAGGAAGACAATGATACCAAGCCCTAGAATATACATATCAAAATAACTAGCTATACAGGTGAAAAGAAATCCTTAGCTGAAAGGGATAAAGTTCTAGTTCAGAAAGGAGGTGTTCTGGTTTTGCAAGAAGCTTCCAATAGCAAGAGAAGCTAAATTGGTTTTGCTACAAAAGTTTGCAGCATGCAGGAAAGTAGAATTCAAGAAAGGCAGAAGCTATTGTTTACCACCATGAACTTGAGACCAGAAGAAAACAAGTTTCTGGGAACTGGCTCGATACAAACTTTGAGATGCAAATATACTAGCCAGTAGGGAATTTTAGCTGTCTTTGATGCTGAAAATTTTTTTATGACTGCAGGATAGCTGAGGACGAATTTCTGTAGTTGCAAGGGAGACAAAGTCAAATAAAAGGAAAATAGAAATATAATGTCACAGCCATGTCAGAAATATAGCCAGTAATCCACGCAGGGATTATGTTTGACTTCTCCAATGGGCCTACTGGCTGATATATTTCTTGAGGGGAAATCAGGCACTGCACCAGGAAAGCCAATAGACAGGTCTGGAGCCTGCTTCCCTTTAAAAATGGAGACATACACCCCCAGCTGTGGGCTGGTCTGACCATCAGGTAAGATTAGCATTTTGCCCTGGGAGGGGTAACAATGACATTCATCCACTAATGAATAAATCCATAGCATTATACTTTGGTGTGTAATTTAGCTTCTACCTGTAAGATTCAATAGCGTTTGGTTGGCAAAAATATCTCAGTTGGCTTTCTCTGTAATACAAAACAAAATATGACTTAGTTTGCTTATTGTTTGCAACTATATTTTGAAAAATATAGAAACTATAGTCTAGCATAAGATCAATTTTTAGATGAAATCAAAATATTTTTGCAGTGAGTAGACGGATTGCTTCAGTTATTTAAATGTTTTCCAAGTTGAACTATGACAGAACCTTTGGAGGTCGCCAGTGGCTGATGGTATCTGCTTCTTAAAAGTAATAAATCCAGATTTATAAATTTGAACACATATGAATTACTAGGAAAAATACATACCTAAGATGTGGCCAGTGGGATGGTATAGCATGGAGGGCACTTGCCATGGATGTGATTGATCCAGATACAGTTCCCAGAGCCACACAGCACACAACCAGGATCTTAAGACAGTCCGATATCCCTTCATCTATATCAATTTTTACTGCTATATGAATTCCTTTTTCATTTATCATTGGTAATCGATTTTACCACAAATTGGGAGAATGGAAACTAAAAATTTTACTCTCACAGTTCTACAAATGAGAAGTTCAAAATCACGGAAGTTCTTGTTCTTGGAAAAATGTTTTCTTGTCTTTTATAAATCTCTAGGCAGCTCCCTGCAGTCTTTTAGCAGCCCTTGGTTTAAATCTCCTTTTTTTACCCCAATCTGCCTTCATCTCATACCTTTCTTCTCTTTGTCCCTGAATGTTCTCTCTTCTTCTGATAATGACATCATTATGGTCTCACTTCAGACCATAATCAATTACATGTAATAGGGCCATACATCTAAATGATCTCATATTTTGAGGTCCTTCGTAGACATTAATTTTGTATAGTACTCTTCCACTTAATTGTGCATTTTCTTTTCATTTATTTCCTCCAATTACTAGTCTTTAATATCTATTTTAGAAGCTTGTTTGGAACAAATTTTTAAGGATGCCCACTGGGCATAATAATTGCAATATTATGAACCTGAACATTAATTTTATGATAAAAGAAAGTGAAGAGAACCTTAATATACTGATATGTTTTATAAAGTCATCATTAAAAAATCAAAAGTCTATTTAGTGATGAATAATTTGGCAAATTTTACCCATTCAATAGAATTTATTTTTAAACTATATAAAACCTAATAAACTTAAACAACATATTGTTTTAGGTATGTAGAATATGAACACATATTGGGAAATTACATAGAATTACATTAAAATATATTAGTGAGGAAGAATTATGCATAATTTCTTTTATGCCTTGCTCTACTGGATTTATGTTTAATTTTAAGTAAGTACAAGTTTACCTATTATTTCTAGAAAAGGACTAGAAGTTATATTAACCTTCAGAGAACTCAAATATACTCTGAAGGCTCACAAACTGATTGTGTAGCTCAAAAGATGAGTCTTTTCTTGTTAACAAGCCAACACTGTGAGTCACTCATGGAAACTGCCAGTGGGAAACCAAGGCAAAGTGAATCCAGTGTGAGGGTGTGTGGAGGGACTGGAACGGTCAGTGGCCTCAATTTTAAGTTTCTTATTGACACATTAGTGTGTGCATGAGTGGATGAGAGAAATTTGTCGTTAGATACAGATTCAATAAGTCCTAAAACTACTCTGAGTTTAAAAGTATGATAACAGGGACACATAACTCAGACGAAGACACAAAACCATTTTGAAATATTCCATCAAAAAGAAAGCAAAACCTTAGTGTGAAATGATGCAACAAGAAGTACTGAAACACAGGATGTAGCACATTTTATAGGATGACTTACCTGTCTCGTCAAGTCTATTCTTTGTGAAAACTAATTGGTAAGACGACTCTAAACAAAAAAATTAATTTAAGAGATAAAGAGAACTGCAATTTGTATCTTACTAAAATGAACTTTAAATTGGGAGAATATTAAAATGAAACAAACATGAATTATATCAATGAATGATTGCCAATTTTATTGGCTACAATCTTGGTATGGATGGTACTGAGCAAAAAGCCTCATTTTTAGTATTCATATATCAAAAGCAGAGGAAAAAGTAAAATAACTCAATACACATGAAATAATCATCAGTAGTTAAATTTCTTTTAACCATCTTCTCTTTTATTTCTCTTTCTCTCTGCTGAAATATCTTAAGAAACTTTCCCAGTTTCCAAAATGGCAGGTGAAAAGATCTAGAGAATTTACTTTAAGATATTCCTTGGTTTTTCTTTCTCGTTTTGTTTCTGAATAATGGAACCACAGTTTACCGAGGTGCTTTGTAAGAAAGTTAAAAGGTCAGTTTAGGAGGCTACATTCCATTTGTGAGGGCAAACAAAGTACAAGTAATCCTGGAGTTGAGGATCTTAGCTACTGCCCAGCTGCTTCAGGAAAACTCCACTCTTCCCTGTGAGGGAGGCCACCATAGTCTAGGAATAATATTAACCCCAATTTCCTCCAAAATGACTGAAGGCACCATCCTCATTAGAATAACTCAGCATCTTGAGCAGATTAACCACCTTGACACAGCCATTCTTGTCACCACCAACTGCCTTGTGATGGTAGCCAGAATCTTCTCCCTTTTCAATCCTGGACTTGGCTACCAAGTACTTCCTTGTACAGAGCCTTTCTGGAGTACTGAGCAGATCTGAGATAATAGCCCACCCCCAGACTAGGACAGGTTTCAGCTTGTAGTGGATCTTTCTTCATTGGGTTGGTGCTGCCTTTTTTTATTTATTGTTTTTAATCACCATGAGGTAGAGTTCAAAAGTTGTTGATGGTTGGGTTTCAGTCAGACAAAGTTTCAACACCCATCCCTTCACCAGTGCTCATTTCCCACCACCACCAATTCCCCAGTTTCTCTCCCCTGCACAGCATCCCCTCCCACACCCACATATACACATACACAGAACTCTCTCTCTCTCACTCTCTCTATCTCCTCTCATTTCTCTCTCTCCTCTCTTCTCTCTATCCATTATTCCTTCTAGGCATTGTAGTTTGCAACACTGTTATTGAAAAAATATCAGGCATTTAGGTTTACCTCCATCCATCACACTAAGGTTTTGCTTTCTTTTTGATGGAATATTTCAAAATGGTTTTGTGTCTTCATCTGAGTTATGTGTCCCTGTTATCATACTTTTAAACTCAGAGTAGTTTTAGGACTTATTGAATCTGTATCTAACTATAAATTTCTCTCATCCACTCATGCACACACTAATGTGTCAATAAGAAACTTAAAATTGAGGCCACTGATTGTTCCAGTCCCCCCACACACCCCCACACTGGATTCACTTTGCCTTGGTTTCCCACTGGCAGTTTCCATGGGTGACTCACAGTGTTGGCTTGTTAACAAGAAAAGACTTATCTTTCGAGCTACACGATCAGTTTGTGAGCCTTCAGAGTATATTTGACTTCTCTGAAGGTTAGTATAAATGCTAGTCCTTTTCTAGAAATAATAGGTAAACTTGTACTTACTTAAAATTAAACATAAATCCAGTAGAGCAAGGCAAAAAAGTTCTTGTCCAGAGTGATCATTTCCAACTATTATTGTCATACTGATACCTTTTCTCTCCTAACCAGTCAACATTACCATCAGCAGTGAATGAGAGCTCCTTTCTTCCCTCATCCAGGCCAGCACTGGTGGTTCTTTATGTTGTTGTTTTAATATGTGACAGTTTCTGTGGTTTGAGTTATCCCCATAGAATCTGGTGGGAGATGTTATCACTTGTTTTGATTTGCACCTCCCTGATGATTAATGATCTGAAGCACTTTTTCATGTGCCTTTTGGCCATATGCATTTCTCCTTTGAGGAAATATCTGTTCATTCTACTTCTTTTTTTTTTTATAAGTTGGATGATTTTTTTCTTGCTAAATTCTATGAATACCTTATGTATCTTAAATAGAAACCCTTTATCTGATGGGTATTAGGTGAATAATTTGTCCTATTCTGTGGGCAGATTTTGTATTCTAGCCATCCTTTTCTATGAGGATTAGTAGCTTCTTAATTTAAGTTTGTCCCATTTGTTTATCTTTGCTTCCACTTTCTTGATCAGTGGCATTTCATCCTTGAAGATGCCTTTTGCTTCAATGTCATGGAGAGTTCTGCCTACATTTTCCTCTATATTCCTTATGGTGCTTCTTATCTGGCCATCTGTTTCTATCATCTTGTCTTCTGGTTTCTTATCCTTAGAAACTGACTTCTCAGCTTTTTAACCCATTTTGCAAGATAGGAAAGCACCTTGGGATATTTCAGCATAGAGCAGGAAGAGAAATAAAAAGGAAATAAATAGTAAATAAAAAGAAAATCTGTCTATTTATAATTATTGTATCTTTTGTATATAAAATTACTTTCTTTTCCCTTTACACTTATGTACAATTGAAATTGATCTAAGGAATTTAAAATATGTACGTTCTTAAAACCGTAACTTGGAAAACATAAGATTATCTGGATTTTTTTCCTGAACCAGATTTAAGGCCTATTTTGTCCATGCTTGTCATTATGAGGCAAATAACTCAGAGGAAAATTTATATAATTAGATTAAAGCTCAAATACTGCATGCATATGAGAGATTAAATTTATGCAACTTTTGTGGAGAACAATTTGGCAGCCATTTCCACAAGGTATCACTACTTTTACCCTTTATTCTAACTGTTCAATCCATACACATAGGCACAAGTATGCTAAGAAATATTCCAGGAGACAGTAAGTGAGACATTGTTTATAATAGCAAAGAACTTAAAGTACTTGGAGTCTATCAAAAAGGAACTAACAAAGAAATCAGTCTTTCACAAAATAGAATAGTTTTACAGTTCTTAAAAATAATGTTGTAGATATTAATCTCAGATATGAACAGATCCTAATATAACTGAAATTTAAAAATAAAGGTATGGGGGTCGATTCAGAGTACAGAAGATAAGGTGTTTGCCTTCCACAATTCTGACTTAAATTAGGTCTGGTCCCACATACTCTGATGCTTTCCAGGAGTGATCCCTGAGCACAGAGCCAGAAGTAAGCCCTGAGCACAGGTGTGGCCCTAAACTATATATACATAGATATGTATATCTATATATAGTTTATATATACATATAAAGAGATAGATAGATAGATAGATAGATAGATAGATAGATAGATAGATAGATAGATAGATAGATAGATAGATAGATAGATAGATAGAGAGGTAGATAGAGAATTATTCATCTACCTGGATGTTTTGTTGGGTTTTTTTTTTCGGTGGTTGGGTCGACCACACAAGCATGACTGAACACATAAATTTCTTCTGGCAACGTTTGAGAGACCATATGGAATTCAGGGGATTGAACTTGAGTTAGTTGCAAAGCCAGTACCATATGCATTGTACTATCTCTCCAGCCCTTCTATCTAGATTTTTAAAATAACTATACTGATTTAAAAATAGGTAATAGTATATAAAATATAACTTTGTTATATAAACATAAAACATTGTCAGGGGAGAAAATCTTAACTTTCAGTTTTCTATGTTTGAATATTTATCATATGATTGTATTCTTTTCTGATTTAAGATGAAGAAGAAAACACTTTCTTGAGAAAAATTGTTTTAGGAATATAGTAAGAAAGGTGATTCTATTAGTAAAAATGATACATTTTAATTCATAATTTTTTAATGTAAAGGTTTTGGATTATTTTTAAAGAAAAGATTGTTCTTTCTATAGTACTGACAAATTAGGCAAAATGGTATGAAATTCTGTGTGAAAGTAATAGAAGTTCTTTAAATGATTGCAGATTAGGTGAAATTTTAATGTTTTTAAGTAAAACACTGAATATATATTTCAGTTAATGATGCAACCTAAATTGGCTTTACTTATGTATTTATCTATATAACCTTTATTTAAGATACATGGATTACAAAGTTACTCACAGTTGAGTTTCAGGCTTACAATATTTATCACCAATCCCACCACCAGGGTAACCTTTCCCTGCACCAATGTCTCTGGGTTCCTTCCACCCCACAGGCTGCATTTTTGACAGACACATTTTATTTTTGTTTGCTGTGGTTTGGAGCTCCTGCATTCAGGGTGGTTGACTCTATTTAGATATATAAATATACCTCTCCTCTACACCACCAATACACTCAAGGCCCTTGACCTCTGTCCCCTGCTACTTCTCTCAGAACTAGTTTTAAATTTGCTGTAAGCTAATATATCCAAAAATAAAGTGTAATGGCATCTCTGTGCATTAATTAAATGTCTCATATCCAAACAATCAGTTGATATTTCAGGGAATAATGTCTGAGTCAATGTATGAGTTAAAGGTTTTTTTTCAGGAATCTGCTCCAAATTCTTTGAATTCTCACAATACCTCTATAAAGGGCTAGAATCAGGTCTTATCTTCAGATGAATAAACAGTCTCAGGATTACTCGATTTGTTGAACAGCATGCAGATGAAAAGTAAAGCAATTCACATGGCTGATCCAGACTCACTTTCTTCTTCACTGTGGAAACACACACACACACACACACACACACACACACACACACACACACAATGAGAACATTAGGGAAAAAGAACATCTGACGTTTACACCTTACTTGAGCTTTCTTTTCCTGATTAACTACTTTCCAATGTTTTCCATATGTCTTAAGAGAAGGAAAAGCAGGAATTATAATCAAGATGGTGGCTTGTTTATTGGCTGAATTGGACTTTGTGGATCTTTCCATTAAATTAGAATAAACATCTTAGCGGTCTATGTCTTTCAGATATTGTGGATGCTTTGTCTGATCCCAAGAAATTCCTTTCTATTACGGAAAAGAGAGCAGACCAAATGAGGGCTATGGGCATTGAAACTGTAAGTAAAAGGAGTCAATTAAAGAAAATTGAGCTGGGAAATTGAGCTCTGAATTACCAGAACAAGACAGAGTATTCAAATAATGTAGCCAGGGGCTGGAGTGATAGTACAGTGGGTAGGGTGCTTGCCTTGCAGGAGGCCAACCTGGGTTTAATCCTAGGTTTCTTGCACCTACCCAGAATTATCCCTGAATTCAGAGCCAGGAGTAAATAGTAACCACCACCAGGTGTGGCAGAAAAAAAAATAACTGAATTAATTAATGTAGCCAGTTACGAGAGGGTTTTTGAAACTGAATCTAAATAAGTTCAGCAAAATAGTTTCAAGGGTCAGTGAGAGTATCACATTTTAGTAACAGATATTTATTATCCAAAAAGCTACTTCATTATGTGTGACTTAACTCTTACCTTAGGGAGACTGAACCACTAGAAGCAACTGGGAAAGAAACAGTATGCATTTAAAATATCAAATGCTTTATTGAAACACAGAATTCCTGCTTACCCAATTTTATAAATTAATGAAACTGGCATGTATTACTGCTCCTCTGTTTTTAACCATCCAGACTTCTCTCATCCCATAGCCCACTTGGATTCTTTGCCTTTAAACAGTACATTTTGTATAATTGATACTGATAATTCAATCTCTGCAGTAGCTAGAAAAGGACAGCATACCCTGCTTATAAAAAGGGGGTGCATTTTTTTCCTTTCACCACATTCTTCAAGAAGCTATATCCTCTGTAGTTCTCTAGGAGAAGATCCAATGAGACCAGCAGTCCAGGAAGAGAAAAAGAAGTTGGGTGGCAGAACTGAGATCAATAAAATAAACATGTGCAAAGCACTGAACCTCAAGGTGGCATTCACTTAGGTTAACATCAGCGTTTCTGTTGCAGAGCGACATAGCTGATGTGCCCAGTGATACTTCCAAGAACGACAAGAAAGGGAAGGCCAATACTGCCAAGGCAAATGTGACTCCTCAGAGCAGCTCTGAGCTCAGGCCAACCACCACAGCTGCCCTAGGGTCTGGCGTGGAAACCAAAAAAGGTAAAGCAGACTTGCTTAGATTCTTTATCTGTCGTGGAACGTTTCATTCTTTCTTAAGTCTTCTTTTACAAAGGCATGCAGAATTACTATTTCTTTATTTTAAGTTTTCATTATTCCACAAAAATTGAACATGTTTTTTTTGTGTGGATTAAACGAATTGCTTAATTTTTCTTTCTTTTTTTTTTTTTTTTTTTTTGGTTTTTGGGCCACACCCTGTGACGCTCAGGGGTTACTCCTGGCTATGCGCTCAGAAGTTGCTCCTGGCTTCTTGGGGGACCATATGGGACGCCGGGGGATCGAACCGCGGTCCGTCCTAGGCTAGCGCAGGCAAGGCAGGCACCTTACCTCCAGCGCCACCGCCCGGCCCCGAATTGCTTAATTTTTCTAAGAACCTAACAGAATGAGCATATTTGCTAAATTTCATCTGCTAGATCCCTTGCACAAAATATCTACTGTATTTTCCAGTGTAGAAGATGACTTTTTAACCCATGAAAAACTTAATTAAAAGTCAGGGGTCATCTTATTCTTACTCCCACTTCAAGGATGAGTGATCCACCCCCCTCTTGCCACTGCATCCTATCCAGCTGCCAGGCATCATCACTCAGTCTCTACTCATCCTGATTCATCTTTCAAGAAACACAGAGGAGCTGAGTTACTGAGCGATACATCCCATCCAGCCACCGGTGTCAACGTTAATATAGGGCTATCTGGTGCTCAGCACTTTGCTCAGCTTTTATGGGACACAGAGGAGGCGCTCTGTCTCCCTATAGCTTCCCTATTAATCACTGCACCCCAGCCAGCTGCTCTTAGAGGAGCCCCCTCTCCCTGCTCTCAATGTAGATCACAATTAAAATATTACAGTCACTCACTACAAATAACAAATGTAAAATTATCATTGGCACTCCAAAGTCTAGCTTTATTAAGCATATACTTTTAACCTTTGAAGGTTTTACTCTTTTTCTCTTACGGTTTTCAATTTGCATTTGCTGTGCATTAAAAGAGAGGTAGTATTATACGGTGAATAGAGCTCAAACCATATATTTTAACAGAAAAATTAGGGGGTCTTTTTATTCACCCAGTCGTCTTATATACTAGAAAATAGGTAGTTAACTAGTTCTATAAAATGTTTATTCTTCATTACCAGCCACAAGCAAAGTTTAATACTAAAATTGTGTTTATGATTTACTGTTACATATAAATTTAATTTAATGAAAGTATTGTATATTCAGGATAACCTATTGGATGGGAGAAAGTATTTGCATACCATATATCAGATAGAGGACTAATATCCAGATATATTAAACACTCAAAAAAGCTCAACAACAGCAAAATCAATAGCCCTATCAAAAACTGGAAAAAGCTTCTTGAAGAAGACATATAGTCAGGGTCAGCCTGCAGGTTTATAAAGTGCTCATTGTTAGGAAAAAGCAACTTGTTCTCAGAAAAATGCAAAGCAAAAGAACAGTGAAATTTTCTTATGCCAGTGAAAATGGCATATATCAAAAATACTAAAATAACTATTGCCTATGGGTATGTGGTAAGAAAGGATCCTCATTCACTGTAGGTAGGAATGTCCTTTGGTTCTGCTTTTATGGAAAATACTACGGAGACTTCTTAAAACAATAGTAATAGTCTTACCATTAGAAAAGCAACATAGCGGGGCCGGAGAGATAGCATGGAGGTAAGGCGTTTGCCTCTCATGCAGGAGGTCATCGGTTCGAATCCCGGCGTCCCATATATGGTCCTCCCGTGCCTGCCAGGAGCAATTTCTGAGCCTGGAGCCAGGAATAACCCCTGAGCACTGCCGGGTGTGACCCAAAAACCACAAAAAAAAAAAAAAAAAAAAGAAAAGCAACATAGCTCCAACACTAAGCTCCCAAAAAAACCATGGCTGCTGACTCTTCCCTGGTAGATCGGTCTGGGCTGAGAACCCTGAGGCCTTCTTGGATTGAGGCAGGAAGTTTCTCCTTTTCTGCCTGATGGAAGATTTTCAGCAGTTTGTTGTTGAAAATGGTGTGATAATATTATTCTCCTAAAATATTTAAATACTTATTGATGTTAAATTGCTGTTACTTCAATAAATAAAAAGTAAATATTTTTATAAAACAACACAAAGATTTTTAAGAAATTAGGAAGACTGTAAGTAGTTGACTAGAAATATTTTGAGTGCAAAGAGAATTTTTTTTAAATTTTCTACACTGTGAACTTCACTAAACGATCGTCCAGTGCTTTCCAGAATATTTTCTGTACTCTTATCTGGAGGCAAAGAGCACATAATCAATAGAATAACAAAAGTTAGACTTTTTTAATTTTCTTTGATATTTTTCTACATTTGGCAGATATTTAGCCTACAGACATATATTATAGTTGTTTATGTTCATAAAATTATCAAATGGCATTCAAGTCCGACAAAATTGGTTACTTTTGGGTGATAACAAAAAGTCATAAGATATGACATCACCATGACTAGTATGTGCCAGGTGCTAATAATATTTAGCTACTATATAGGTAACAACATATGGGTCATTAAAGACCTCCACTTTTATTGGCCAGGCATTTATTTTGATTGGGTAGCATCAGCCCTCCTTGAAATTCTCGCCTTAACCAGAATTATTTTAGTAAATTTATTTTTCTTACTTAAATAAGCATATTTCCTGAATTATATGTGAATTTTGTGCCCTAGTTACAGAAAATTAAGTTGTTTGTACACTTAAGATTAAATAGTGCTGCAGTTTAAGGTAAAGAATAAGACATCTCAAACCAAAGTAGCCCAGTAATTTAGCAGTTAATTAAGTGTGCATTGAGCTTTGTGAAACAAATTTCAAAAATGAGACTGCACAAAAGTAGACCAAATTATCCTTTCCCTACATCTGGTTGTCTATTCTTCTCTGGAAAGAACATGGAACATGGTAATAATGCAGGCTTTGTGCCTTGCAACCAGCAGTGGTCATTATGAACTTAAGTCAGACTGAGATGGACAGTGGAAAACAGAAGTGTTTTTGTTTAAAATTCGTGTATTGTGGGACCAGAATAATAGTACAGTGAGTAAGGCACTTGCCTTGTAAATGGCCAATTTAGTTTTGATTCCCAGGAACCCAGATGGTCCCACAACTAGCCAGGAGTGATACCTGAGTGTAGAAATAGGAATAAACCCTGAGCACATCCAGGTGTGATTAACCCCACTCCCATAAATCTTGTATTATGCCTACTAGGACATAAAGATTAATTGTAGTGAGTTAAGTAGCCAGAAAAGCATTGTTGTGTGACCAGATTACCTAAGACTGTGGAGTTGTAATCCTAGAAGATGACTTGTTTTTGTTTAGACACATTGAAAAAGAAGGTCCATGTTAGTTAAATAACTACAATAAGAACAATCATAACAATGTGAATGAATGAGGGAAGCAGAAAGCCTATCACGAGTGCAGGTGGGGGTAGAATGGGGAGAAGGGAGATTTGGGATATTGGTGATGGGGATGATGCACTGGTGAAGGGGGGTGTTCTTTACATGACTGTAACACAACTACAATTGTATTTGTACTCTAGGTGTTTAAATAAAGATATTAATTTAAAAAAAAGAAAAAGGTCTATACATGTTTTATTTTGGCTAGTATTCCAGAGCTTTTGAGGTGACCACTCTTCTGTTCTATGAGCGATGCCTTATGCTTCAGGAATCTCACATGGGAAAAGGGGCAATAGAGTGCAGAGACCATGCAAAGGGAATCAGGGCTTGACACTTCAGAAACAACAGCAAGGGACATACTGTTTTCTCCAACGGAGTTCCCACAGAATATTTATGAATGAGATCCTAATGCAGCTGGGCCTTGAAACAGGAGGAGAAAATTAAGGGCACTTGCCTTATATGAGACCCGTATAGATTTAATACCCAAACACCCCATATGGTCCACTGAGCTCATCAGAAGTGATTCCTGAGCATAAAATTAGGAATAAGCCTGTGGCATCACTGGATGAGAGAGAGAGAGAGAAAGAGAAAGAGAGAGATTATTAAACCAAGAGAACATAATAACGTTACCTATAATTCTGCTTCAAAGTCTTTAGAAGAATGAGACTTCAAATTATACATTATCGATTGTTCTTATTTTCTCTAACAGCAACCCAATTTCTTTTCAAGGTATAGAACTTATCCCTCAAGTAAGGATAGAAGATTTGAAACAGATGAAGGTAAAATTGCTTCATTTTGCAAAACTGTCTTAGAATGCATATTGGGAGGATCAACACATTTCTGCTTCCCAAGTGTAATCTTTGTGGCTACCAAAGTTGATTTCTGGATTTTCTTTGTTCCTTCCACAGGCTTACCTGAAACACTTAAAGAAACAACAGAAGGAGTTAAATTCTTTAAAGAAGAAGCATGCAAAGGTGCAGTGTTTTGTGTGTGCAGACATATGTGTGTTATTTTATTTTGTTTTCTTTTTATTTTATCGCTCTGATGAAAGTCTCAAAACTATTATTTTATTATGCAAAGATTAAATTATTCACTGCCAAAATTTGAGAAATTTATAACAACTAACTGAACAGTACTTCATTTATTTTATCTAGTTAAAAATATAATATGCTGGGGGAAAAGTGATAATATGACAGGAAGAGCATTTATCTCAAATGCAGCTGACTAACTCCAATCCATAGTCCTCCAAATGGTCCCCAAAACCCTGGGAACAGAACCAAAAGTAAACTCTGAGCACCACTGTCTATGACCCAAAAACCAAAAAGAAAAAGAAAAAGAAATGTGAAATATTTGAGACTGACTGATAAAAAATTGGTTAAATGCATTTTAATAGTCATTCCAAATGCCTATGCCACTTCACCCATTGAAAAGTTTAATATTACTGCTTCATACTTCTTTTTCCTCCATCCCCATCCCCTCCCAGGAACTGAACATTAAATATGAGCTGAGGATCTTTGCCTGTTGGTTGCTTGATTTCTGGTTCATTGCAATTACTTTGCACACAGTGTGTTAACAAAGAAACTGCAAACAAACTCCATCATTCTTGCCTTGGAATTCTGAGAGCTTTTCTGGCTTCTATTCCTTTACAAAAAATTCAGCTCAGTAGCCTACATCTAAAATACAGTTCTTTTGCTTTTCCCCCTTTAGAAATCTTTTGGCAGTGATTTTAGGAACTTATCAGAATGAACTGCAAATTTAAGAAACCTGTAGGAGGTAGCCTAGGGAATTCTGTCACTGAAAGCCTTCACTGTGCTCACACACCCTACTACTTCTAGTCTCCATCACTGAGTCACAGGAAAACAGGGTGTTTTATTTTTTCCTGAGAGGTTATCACAGTAACAGCTGCTATTGGGAGGATGATATATGGCTCCTTCCATGAAATGCAATGAAAGGAAGAGAATCTTAATTTTTTTTAATTTTTATTTTGATCATATTGACTTACATATCTTTCACAGTAGTATTTTAGGTACATATTAACATTGAATCATGAGAATACCCATCACCAAATTTGTCCTCTCCATCCCCTGCAACCTTCCTGCAACCTATATCCACCACCATCATCCCCCTCCCTCCCCCCCCCCCGGCTGCTAGAGTAGGTGGTCCCTTATTTGTCTAGCTTACTATTAGTGATCATATATCTGTTTGGTCCTGGTACCCTCCCTTGTTTTCCCCTCCATTTGAGAGGTGGAGCTAGATAATTTGAGTTATGTGGTTTTGTTTGAAGGAAAGAAAAGCAATAGAATGGAAGATAAATAAATAAATAAATGAATAAAGAAAGAAAAGAAAAGAAAAATCAAATAAGCTGAAAATGGGTGGAGTCCTTCTAGAGGCTTTCAACCTCAGTTTGAGAGAGGACATGAAAAAGACAATTGAGGGCCCGGAGAGATAGCACAGCAGTGTTTGCCTTGCAAGCAGCTGATCCAGGACCAAAGGTGGTTGGTTCCAATCCCGGTGTCCCATATGGTCCCCCGTGCCTGCCAGGAGCTATTTCTGAGCACACAGCCAGGAGTAACCCCTGAGCACCACCGGGTGTGACCCAAAAACCAAAAAAAAAAAAAAAAAAAGACAATTGAAACACAACAACAATACAGAAAGAAATATCAAATTAAATATCCACTAAATATTCAGTGTGCACTACAGCAATAAAGACAAACACCACACAATAGTCTTGGTCCTGAAATCAAACCATGCTGGAGTGCAAAAAGAAAGAGAAAGAGAAAACAAAATAAAATAAAATAAAATTGGAGACATCAACTTCAAGTTCTACACCAAAATAAAGAAATCAAAAAAATTCAATCAATCAATCAATCAATATATATGTGGATAAAATGATTATTTTGTGCCCTTTTCCCCCTGCATAGGCACAGTAACTATTGGGGATATTATAGATACATTAGCCTATGAGATACAGGGTTTCTCCACCCCTGAAGTATACTGCCATGGAATTAACTATAGACTCCTTGCATGATAATTTACTCTCCCATTGGTGCTTTTGTGGTGTATGGAAGACTTCTGCTTTATCATGTACGGTAAAATCAGACCTCTGTATGTAGAGATCTTGGTGTCTGTACAGCTCAAGGAATGGAGCTTATGATGAAGTCTTTGTGGTTCTACAGTTCTGCTTCTTCAGTGTTGTTTTAATCCATCTTCTGTAGTTGGTGGTCATTATACTGCTGCTAGGATGGAGCCTGGGATAGAGTCTTTTGTTATGTTTCAGGAAGACCCATTCAGTTGCAATTGTCTCAATCAGACCTCTGGAACTGGAGATCTTGTTTGTTGAACAGATTGTAGACCAAAAGCTAGGCTAGAGTTTTTGTTGTTGTTGTTGGTCCCGTAATGTGTACTGTCCTGGTTGTAACAACCAGTCATCTGTAGATAGCGATCTTGGCCTTTGCACAGATCAAAGGGAGGCATGTCTTCTGATTTTATCTTATCATTGGTTGGTGAGGAAGGACAACTTGCTCTTAGATCAAGTTGTTCCCATTTCCTCGTTGTCAGGTTATCAATTTAGAACTGGCTCATTTTGGTGTCAGAGCAGCATTATGGATGCCCTGGAGGGGATTTGGGTCCTGGACCCTTTGTGGAGAACTCTGTCGTTTCTGTTTCTGGTATCCAGGAGTCTAAGCTGGACAGTCGGTGCCTAGTTCCCTAGAGTCTAAGTTGGTTCCACATGACATACGTTCAGGGTGGGAAATGCCCCTGTGTTGTAAAAATGTATGAGTTCTTATACCTAGGAGATAAGAGCTTGCTTCTACACATAAAATTTTCCCTTTTTTAAATATGCCTTTGCAGGAAAAAATGGTGCTACATTATATTGCTGGTGGATTTGGTGGTGGAGAGAGAGAAAACAGACATACGGCAAAAACTAAAAATATATATGATCACACATATCAAAAGAAAAAAAGTTTCTTTTTTAAAAAGATTAAAAGACATAATTAAAGGAATAAAGTGGGGCGAGCAGAGATAGCATGGAGGCAAGGCGTCTGTCCTTCCTGCAGAAGGACGGTGGCTCAAATCCCAGCATCCCACATGGTCCCCCTTGCCCTTCAGGGGCGACCTCCGAGCATAGAGGCAGGAGCACCCTCCGAGAGCCACCAGGTGTGACCCAAAAGAAGCAAAAACAAATCAAATTAAAAAACTAAAATAAAACAAATAAAAACAAAACAAAACAAACAAATGAACAAGAAAAAAAAAACAAAGAAAAAGGGAGAAAGTGATACAAGAGATTACATTTGGGAAAAACAGGGAAAGAGGTAGTGTTATATAGGTCTATACTTTTGATGAAAGTATAGGCTTCCCCATTGTCTTTTGAGATTTCCTTGTGGGGTGTGGGCTCCAGGCAGGGAGGTCTTGGGTAGAGTTCTTGCAGTGAGGTGTAGAGTTACAGCCCTTAGGATGGGCTTGGATAGTAGTGGACACATGGAGGGGCCTTTCTTTGCCATCCCAGGCCACGTGGCTCTGCAACCCCCTTCAGTCAGCGGGTATCTGGGTCCAGGAAAGCAGAGGGTAGAAATATCACTCACAAGCAGGCTTCCAGAGAGATAACATCTTTGTTGGCCCTGGCCATCACTTGTGTGGCCTATATCATAAACCTATTTAAGCATTTGCCATTCTTAGCTTGGCCTGCATCTTAACTCCTTTCAGCCATCTTTTCTCCAACCTTCATTATACTAACTTTGCTGGTGAGGATACTTTTCCTAAGATTTTTGTTTCCCATTATAATACCATATTTATATGAACTTTCCTCTTGGTACTACTTCTACTGTGCTCTATATGTTCTAATCGATCCTATCTTTATTTTTATTTATTTCCATGAACAATTTTTGTAAATATATTTGAACTAAGTCTGTACACACTAAATTTTGGAAATTGGTTCTTTTGGAATATTGTTGAGATCTTTACTGTTCTTTGCCCTTTGTTAGAAACTCGAATAGCTGCATTAAAGATGTTAACCATACTTTCTTGAGAAAGAGCTTCTTCCCTATTGTCAAGCAATGATGAGAATAAATTCCCCAATCCTTTCAATGAAACATCCTAATCCAATTTTTTCTTTGCTTGTTTTAATTTTGCTGCCACATCTGGCGGTGTTCAGGGCTTACTCCTGGCTCTGTGTTCAGGGATCACTCCTGACAGGCTGAAGGGACCTTAGGAAGTGCTGGAGATCAAACTTGGGTCAGCATCATACAAGAAAAGTGTCCTACCCACTGTATTAGCACTCTGGCCCCTCTAACACTCATAATAGTTTTGTAATCACGTGAATGGTATCAGTTTTTGCTGCTCCCTCACTTTGAGTTTTAAAATGACCTCCCCTGTGAAATTTGATTAGTATTACATCACACCAAGCATAGCATAGCTTCAACCTTGGAATTTAATAATGAAAGCAAAGACAAGAGCATAATTAATATCTGGTGGCTATGGGGAATTCATTTCTTAGTATTATTCTTGGGAAATAATGCTGTTTTACTTTTCCAGACTTAAAGGGAAGCAATGTATTCTTGAACTATAATTCAATGCTTTGAGAAATAAAAGCATGTTCTACAAAGACTTCTTGTGCAACATAAAAGGTAGCTGTGAGGTAGAGCAGGAATCACATCATTAAAATGAGGATCTACTACTTGCTTGCAACAGGACATTTGAAATAGCTGTATGATTTATTTTTAGTAAGGTGGAAAAAAAGACAGAAGTAATGACCATTTCTTCACCACATGAGATCAAGATGGTGATTGAAATGTCTAGATGAAAATGTCACTGCTTAATTGTTTTTACCCTTGAATGCAACTGGCAGGCACTTTTATTTCTCTTTCCCTCTCTGGAACCACCTCTTCACTTTGAAATGGAAACCAGAGAATAGTTTTCAATTGTCCATTTCACGATGCACACACACACACACACACACACACACACACACACACATCATTAAGAAACTGTAATTCACTCTACTGAATGACTAATTGAAGTCTTGAAGCATGGGTTTTCTTGAGAAACGGAGTTGCTTTTCATATTCCCAATGCAGTCAATTCTGAGAACAACTAAACCTACAATTGAATGAATATCCCACTAACATAGTTGAAGTAGAATATAAGTCAGAAACATATAGGAACCATGCATAAAGCAAATGTGGAAGGCAGGCAGGTAGAGAAGACAGAGAGTTCTCATGCCTGTCCAAAGGTCTACTCAGACTTCCTACCCACCTACAATTGTTGGCAAAAGCATATGTACAGCCTCATACTTAAAAAGAGAATTACAAAATTTGAAATTTTATGGGACAACAAAACTGCACCTGAAGATGAGAAGCATTCATTAGATCACTAATTTGCAACTGGACCATTTGAGAAGTTGCATAAAATGCCTGAGAAATTGATGAAAGTATATTTCAGAAAAGCAACGAATGAAAATGTTACTTCTTGCCAGACGAGCAATTTAGCTGTTAGCAGCAAAATTCTTTTCTTTTCCATTATAATTCAACATTAGGAAGTCAATAACATTTCCACAACTGACTCTCTTATGAAGTAGAACAGGACAGAGATCAGAGCCACCTACAGACTTGATGACTGGTAATGTCCTAATTAAGATAGACTTTTAAGTCATTACATTTAAATTTTGTACTTTTCCTCTGAATGGGTGAGAAAAAAATCTTTTTTTATAGCATCTCATGATTTAATTAAAAGAAAAGAATAAGGGGTGAGAGCAATAGTCCAGAAATCATACAGCAGGTAATGCACTTGTATTTGATGCAGCTGACCCAGGTTTGATCGCTGGCATCCCATATTTTCTCCAGAGCACCTCTGAAGTGATCCCTGAGTGCAAAGCCATAGTAGCCCCTGAGCACTTTAGGGTGTGCCAAAACTTAAAATATGCAAAAGAATACAATTGATAATAATTTTAAAAATTAAATATAGATATTATTTCCTGACAATCAGTATGCACATCAGAAATTGTGTCTTGATCTTGTAGGCATGAGGATTAGTAATCAAAATGCTCAATTCTTAATGAAAGGAAAAGTAATATCTGACTACTGCATTATCTCAAAACACTAAGGAATCGCTGTCGAGCACATGTGGCTAAAGTTTTAATCACCAAAAGAAACACAGGAATTATTTTTAAGACCAGATGTGTTATTTATATTAACTCTAATCATTTTAATCCAAGATTTTTAGATATTTCCAATTATTTTTTAGACATTAGTTAATACAACTCATAACCAGCCACAGTAGATTGAACAAATAGATTGCATTCATTTTTTCAAAAAAACTGAAGTCTATTTATATAGAATTATATACATATCATAAGGCTACTTGAGTTAATTATTGACTGAATCAAAACCATCTTGTTATTTTACTGTAGGCTTCTTTTTCTCCAGGTTGTTGGCTATACCCAGTGGTGCTCAAGGATCACCCCTGATGGGTTTAGGAGACTATAAGAATTGAATCTGGGTTTGCAGTGTGCAAGGCAAATGCCTTAACCACTGTTCTTTTATCTCTCAAGTCCTTCTAGTAGGCTTTTTATTATTATTATTATTATTATTATTATTATTATTATTATTATTATTATTCAACTCGTGTATATTGAGCATTGCTTTGTGCCCAGCTTTGTGCCTCAAATAAAAACTTGTCCTGCCTTTGTGGAGAATAATTTATAAATTTGACTCCATAATTAACATCTTTATAATACAAGGGGTCTTAGTCTTATACATAACTCAGATCAAATATCTGGGTTAATAGGTTCCCAGAATATTTCCCTTGGAAGACATCTATGGCAGTATATCTTCAAGTCCCAACATTTCCTTGCCTGATCTACACCAGACTATTTAAGAAACATCCTCTTAATGGTATTCACAAGAGATATAGATTATGCCACAGGGCAGAGAGATAGTACTGGGAATGATGCTTGCCTTGCAAACAGCCAACAATAGTTCCATCCTTCGCACTGAATGTTGACTCCCAAACACCACTGGGAATAATCCCTGAATGAATACAGAGTCAGAAATAAGTCTTGGTTTAGGTAGAGTCAGATCTGCCCCCAAAATTAAAAAAAAAAAAGAAAAGATAAAAGAACTGTACCACCTCTACTACGTCTTGATTAAAGCTTGCAGAGAGCCCGGGAAAACATAAAAGTATTGTCAATATGCATACAGGCTTCTAAATCTTAGATGAAGTATTTATCTATTCATTTTAGTATTTGGTTATTTCAATGGTATATATGAAGTGTTTTTGTTATTTCTTTTTTTTTTTTTTTTTTTTTAATATTTTTTTTTTCGGGCCACACCCATTTGGTGCTCAGGGGTTATTCCTGGCTAAGCGCTCAGAAATTGCCCCTGGCTTGGGGGGACCATATGGGACACCGGGGGATCGAACCTCGGTCCTGATCCTTGGCTAGCGCTTGCAAGGCAGAAACCTTACCTCTAGCGCCACCTCGCCGGCCCCTGTTTTTGTTATTTCAATGGTGTTTTTTTCCCATGCCAATCTAAATTCCATCAATTTAAGTAAAGATACATTCAGTGAAAGATACATTAGATTCAGCTTAGGGAAGTTTATTAATTTAATGAATGTTTTCTGTCTGTCTCTTATCTTTACTCTATATTATCATGAGTGTTAAATGATATGCATAGATATGTTTTGTTTTTATATTTTTTGTTTCCATATTTTGAATAAGGCATAAAGCAGGGGTCTCAAATTCAATTTACCTGGGGGCCGCAGGAAGCAAACTCGGGGTGAGGCAGGGTCGCATAAGGGATTTCGCTTACCGAATATTGGCAATAAAAAATCGCATGAGTAAAAACAAAAAAAAATCGCATTAAACGTTTGCATACCCCAAACGGAACTGCTCGGGGTATGCGAATGTTTCATGCGATTTTTTTCTTACTAATGCGATTTTTATTGCGATTATTCGGTAAGCGAATAATCGCGAATACTGCGATATTTGAGGACAGGCCGTGGGCCACAAAATGTACAGAGGGCCACAAACAGCCCGCGGGCCGCGAGTTTAAGACCCCTGGCATAAAGATATCTGAAAGATGACTTATACTCTATTTTATTTTAACCCTAGTAATCCTGGGGAGTAGGTACTAGGATCCTAGTTTTAAAGATGAATAGTACAAACTGTAAGTAGCTTCTCTCCCAGGATTGAAGATGGGAGAACCTGTGTCTTTAATCTGATGGAGTTCTACAAACTCCTTCACAAAACTCCTTCTAATATATTCATTAGTAATAGGGTGAATGGATTCTCTTTCAGCCACAAAGTAAGCCACATTTTGTTCTGTATTAATTTTCTGACCCCCAAATCCAGAACAGGATAGCATTACCTTGCATACCCCAGTTTTCACACTTGTGAATTCAGCTCCTAGGAGCACAGCGCCCCTTCCTCTAGTTCTTCCCCCTAGTGCTTTTATCCATTGAACAGGAAAGCTGGGACACTCCAATGAATTTCTGATGAATTTATATATATGTAAACATATATGTGTGCATATGAACAACGTATAGTTCAAAACTTGTACTGATTTATTAACATTGCTGAGAAAGTAATGTTATCTTTTATCTGATGTTAAAGTTCTTTTCATTAAATATTTTGAAGAGTTTCATAAAATAGGCCTTACTTAAGGTTGAAGCAGTTAGGGAAAAAAATCTTAATCTTCTAATTAAATAACTCACTTAAATATAAAACAAATAAAATGTCATATATATTATGAAAATGATTATAGAATAGAAAACTGGTTTTGAGCCTTTTTTTACCTGTGGACTGCTCCATATCCACTGGCTGGGAGTTAAAAACCACTGATCTCAACATCTTTCCACTTCACTCTTAAATATGCTAATTATGCTAATTCTTTCCATTTTCAGGTAAGATTAGATATAACAATAAAACATTCAGCGTCATTAGAAGTTGGATATTCCTGGCTTCCTCTCTTTGAGGACTGAGCAAATAAGAATATCTAGTTTGAAACAAGGGGAAATAATGCCTATTGAGAAATATTAATATTTGAAACCTTGGAGCCGTAACTCCAGTGACTGAACAAGAAAATATTATATAACAAGAACATGTTGTATGTACATATATTTAGATAAAGCTATAGTCTTAAATGCATCCATGTATGAAAGCTGGCAAGACTATCCGGTGATGGCAATTTCAAGTCAGCTGGTAGTGGCAATCACTGTGACTGTTCCCACTGCTCTTGTTGTTTAGAGGTCATTTTACATGACAAGGATATGCTGTTTATGTATGTAAGAGAAGAAATGGGGATTTGAAGACAAATGTGTGGAAGGTTAGGAGCCTAATTAGGTTTCTCTGACTATAAAACAAAGGAAGAGAATTGATATTTGGAGGCAATTAATAGATGCAGAAGAAAGGGCTATAGGATGATTGGCTTTGCCCAGAGCAGATGAGCTGTCTTTTGAGGGGGGGGGGGGGCATGTTCATGAGCCTGGAGGTAAAAATGCACTTGTGGATACCTCCATACCAGATGGTCTTATGTTGGGTGAAAAACTCCCTTTTTAGTTCTCAGATTTTTTAAATCAAAACTTGGGAAAAGCTATTAAAAGGGATGCCTGCGCTCAGAAGTAAAGTTTATCAGCTCCACTTTTAACCGCAATGTCTTCTTGTTCAGGAACACAGTACTATGCAGAAGCTACACTGCACGCAAGTTGACAAAATCGTGGCACAGTATGACAAAGAGAAGTCAACTCATGAGAAAATCCTAGAGAAAGCAATGAAGAAGAAAGGGTAATGCTGCTTATCTCCTTAATCCTTCTGAATTTCTATATGTTTTGTGTCTTTTCCCACAGATCAGCTGCTTGGTTAGTCTTGGATCTATTTTCATCATGAAAAATTATTCGTAGAGGGGTTGGAGAGATAGCATGGAGGCAAGGTGTTTGCCTTTCATGCAGAAGGATGGTGGTTCGAATCCCGGCATCCCATATGGTCCTGGAGCCTGCAAGGAGTGATTTCTGAGCATAAAACCAGGAGTAACCCCTGAGCACTGCCGGGTGTGACCCAAAACCCCAAAAACAAAACAAGACAAAACAAAACAAAACAAAAATTATTTGTAGAAAGTAAATTGTCATTTAGTTGAAGAGAATGATTGAAGTAAAAATGATAGGCTTTACTTTAAAGCTACAGTTGTTGATTCCAAACATCTTTAAGGTAAAAGGGAGAGAGAAGGAAAGCAAGATAAAATTGGAAAAATTAAAATTATAAATATCACTTTGCATCGCCAGATAATTATTACCAATATTGATGCACTGAAGAATACAGCATTGATTCATTGTTTTTGTTTTTGTTTTGTTTTTTTGGGCCACACCCGGTGGTGCTCAGGGGTTACTCCTGGCTATCTGCTCAGATGTGGCTCCTGGCAGGCACGGAGGAACATATGGGATGCCAGGATTCGAACCAACCACCTTAGGTCCTGGGTCGGCTGCTTGCAAGGCAAACACCGCTCTGCTATCTCTCCGGTCCCAGCATTGATTCTTAATATTACAAAAGTTATTTGCTAATGCTGACAGATAAGATTGTGGAATATAACCATAATTGTTGCGGCCAAAGAGATAGTATAGTGAGTGTACTTGTACTTGTCTTTCATGTGGCCAACCCAGGTTCAATTCCCAGTATTCCATATGGTCTCCTTTTACCATTATAAGTAATTCCTGAGTGCAGAGTCAAAAGTAACCTTTGAACATTCAGTCAGTGTGGTGAAAACCAAAGCAAACATTAAAAAAATCATTTCATTTACTTTGAAGGTTTGTGTATAGAATCAACCGGTATAGGGTGAAGGTGTTTCTGCAGTGCTCCAAGCCCGGTGAATAACACCCCAGAGGGAAAACATATCTCAGTACCAACTCTTGAAAATTAATAGATTTTTGATACTTTTCTTTTTTGGGGGTGCCACCCAGTGGCACTCAGGGATTACTCCTGGCTCTATGCTCAGAAATCGCTCCTGGCAGGCTCGGGGGACCATATGGGATGCCAGTATTTGAACCACCACCCTTCTGCATGCAAGGCAAATGTCCTAACTCTATGCTATCTCTCCGGCCCTATTATTTTTAAGAATTTTATATTAATGCTTAATTTTAAGAATTTTATATTAATGCTTTTTTGTAGGTACGCTCAACTAGTAGTTTAATGAAGTACCTGACTTAGGGTCATAGTAAGTAAAAGAATGAATGCTGAAGACAAGATGAGGCACTGTTTTGTTGCAGCAGTAATATAAATTCTCATATTCTTGAAGAAAATTTAATCATTCAAATAGCCAATAATGGTTTCTGGGTTGTTGCCCAATATATATAAAAGTATGCAAAGCAAAAATCACTTTGTGATGCCAAGAAATTTTATTTTCTCCCTTGCTGGCATGTATAAAAGACAAAGATTTGGTATTATAGCCAAAATGGAAGAAAAAAATCATTTTTAGGCTAAGGACTTAATTTCTAGTTTTCAATCACAAATATTATTTCAGTGAATAAGTAAAAATAAACTGAATGAAATCAGGAACCAAAATGGAAACCCTGTTAACAGACCATTAACAATGAAATAATTGTTAGGTCTAAAGTGTTTCTTTGTGTACTGGTTGAATTGAGTAATCACAATACAGATATTTTGTGATATTTCAATAACTCGAAAAACTTATGTGCCCAGTGTGGTATGATAGCCTAAGTTTAGTGAACAAAAGGTATTCATCAGAAAGCATTGTAGAAAAGCCTTTGGGAATGGGAAGATATCTAAAATCGGATATGCATTTGTGATTTTCCATTTCCAGAGGAAGTAATTGTCTTGAGATGAAAAAGGAAACAGAGATTAAAATTCAGACACTCACAACAGATCACAAATCTAAGGTAAGAAAGTGCTTTATTTTTAACAGCAACAACTTAGAGAAGATATTTTGTAATTTTTAAAAAAGTATACCTCTTCTTTATGTTAAATATAATAGTTGCTTAAGGTCAATTTTAGAAGTCAAACAACTGAAGGGTTCATATTTTCCTTACTGACTTTGTTATGTCATGGTATATTTTTAACTTTATTTTTAAAAATATGCTAACATATTTAATATATAATATGTTTTGTACCTCAGAAGCATAAGTGGAACAATAAACATACTAAAAGAAAAAGTTATGAAATATAGATTATACTTTCCTATAGACCTAAATTTTACATATCACAGAAAACCACACAACTCAGAAGCTAACTAGCTCTGATAAACATCATCCTAACTTTTCTGTGGAAGTTTTATGAGAATGAAATCAAGAGTTTAGATTTATGTGCTGTCAGAAAACGAAGTGGTATGACTCAGGCAAGAACATAAGTAATTCTTCCAATGAAGGTATTCAAACTGAATCTTCTTAGTCCTCATTATTTTGTGTTTCTTCTGCTCTAAAGTCAATAGGGATAGTAAATCATGAGTCTCTGAGAATTGTTTCCCACACTTTCTTCTTGACTAAAATCTAGATTTAATACCTGTGTAATATGTCATACTTATATCTGCATTAATAAATAGAAATGTTGACTACTACATAAACTTTCCTTTACTGCATAATAGCACCAGATAACAATTACTAGCTTAATATGGTTACCAGGTATTAGCTCAAGATTTAATGAGTTGGAATTTGGGCTTCACTCAAGTAGATAATTCTACTGATTTTAGCTGTCAGTAGTGATTTTAGCTTGTCAGTCATGATTGATGACTTTGGTCAAATATCTAGTATGCAGTTAATTTGTTGTTTTTATTACCATTACTTCATTCTCATGTAGGCTAACATGCACTTAATCAAAGGGAAATCTCAGGGTCCCAGGCCTAGCAAAAGGATGAACATTTTCCAGGTCTCATTTGCATAAGATTTTCTATTATCAGTTAAAGCAAGTAGAAGGTCAGCCAGATTCAAGGAGGTGGAAAAGTAGATTCTAGCTTCTGGTGATAAGTTACAAAACCATAATGCAAAGAGTATGGAATCTTGAGGGAAAACTTTTTCATTTCTGTCTCTTGGGGTTGACATGGCAAGTCCTAATTCAGGAGATGAAACACAGCACTTGGTCAAGAGAACACTCTATGCATGATACTAGAAAAGCTTAAAGTGATAAATTATTTATGAAATGTGTAAAGACCCTCAGGCTCGTATGAATAAGTAGTCAGTGAAATAAGGGGCATTGGTTAAGTGTAGCAATGCAAAGTGATTAATTTTTGTTATTTTGGTTTGGTTTTTGGGTCACACCCAGCAGCGCTCAGGGTTTACTCCTGGCTCTATGCTCAGAAATCGTTCCTGGCAGGCTCAGAGGACCATATGGAATGTCGGGATTAGAACCACTGTCCTTCTGCATGCAAGGCAAACACCTTACCTCCATGCTATCTCTCTGGCCCCTGATTAGTTTAAAAACAACAACAACAACTATGGCTTCAATTCCCAATGATTAGTACAATTTTTTTTTATTTTATAGGCTGTAAGTCTCCACTGATTCATTAAGTAAACGAGTGGGAGGGATCTAAAATACATACTCAATACTGTGCTTTAGCTGATGCCTAACCTGTGAGAACTCCTGGTGCACCATCACCCCCTTTTCCGTGTAGGTCAAAGAGATCGTAGCACAGCACACCAAGGAATGGTCAGAGATGATCAACACCCACAGTGCTGAGGAGCAAGAAATCCGGGACCTGCACCTTAGCCAGCAGTGTGAGTTGCTGAAAAAGCTTCTGATCACTGCTCACGAGCAGCAAACCCAGCAGCTGAAGCTCTCTCATGACAGGTAAAAGAATTAGCAACTCCATAGCAAAGTCCTCATTTTTAATGTGTTTATGTGAGTCAAGTAGGACGTAAAATCAGTTTTGAGTATATATGCATATATATGTATATGACAAACAGTTGATGAAAGCAAAATGAAAAGTAATACATTACTACTGTTATAAATGCTTAATTATTATGAGCAATATTCCAATTACATGGAAAATTATGTCAAACTACAAGTATGACACCGGGCTAAAAATAAATAAATAAATAAATAAATAAATAAATAAATAAAATAAAAAACAGATAGCCTCGAGAGACTCTGCTGTCTTCAGAGTATTCATGGCTTTCTACTCCTAGTTGGGTTTGAATTGGCTTTTAGAAATAGATGGCATCTCCTAGAACAAATAGACATAGAAGGCAATAAAGACCAATCAGCTAAGCTTCTATATTGAAGGGTCTGTTGACTCACTGACCAAAGTTGGAACCACTTTGCCTGACATAATAGTACTTGATGAATGTTAAAGATAGACGGATCGAGAAAGAATAAGTAAAAGCTGAATAAAGAAATGATCCTGTAGAAATAGGACAGTAGGGCAGTGTCCAAAAAGAATAAATGAAGCAAGCAAATTTTTGTCTTCTTTGTTTGATGAAACCATAGCCTAGTTTCTCCTTTATCTTGAAAATTAAACTACTGGAGCTGGAGTTATATTATAGCAGGTAAGGTGCTGGCCATGCACACAGCCAATCAAGATTCAATCACTGGCACCTTGTATGCCCTCCCCACACGCTTTCCAGGAGTCATTACTGACTGTGATACAGGCAGGAGTAACCCCTGAGCATCAACGGGTGTGGTCCCCAAACAAAAAGTTATATTTAATGACAGCAGAGGAATTAGTCAAAGTATGACCAATATCGTCAAAATCTTGCAGGTTTTTTGTCTTCAGCACCACTAATGTTCTTGGCTTAAAAATCTTACCTTTAGACTTTGCAGAAACCTTCCACTATCAAGTTATGAATGAAAAAGAACTGGTTGATTTACTAAAAATTGTAGAGAAAATATTAGAACCATTTCCTTGCTCTTTTCTTTCCGTGCCCTTTCTTTCTTTTATTGTATCTGAAGCACCATGGTTTACAATAGAGTTCATGGAAGTTTTTTTGTGCAACAACTCTTCTCTAGCACACCAGAGTGTCCACTTCCCTCCACTCTTCTCTGTTATCCCTCCTAGTCACCAACTGCCCACATCTAACTATACATCACTTCTCAGACTCTCTTGTCTTTGACCTTTTTTTTTTTTGCTTTCTAGATATTTTATGCCCCACATATGAGAGCTCATTCTGTGTCTATCCTAAACACATTTTCTTTTGTTCCCGGATTTTTGGCCATATCCTCCATCTCTGACTCTGAGGTCACGACTGAAGAACTCTCCCCATTTCAGTGCTGTCCATCTTCACAATTGAGGCAGCACAAACATTACTTCAATAATATGGCTTCTTGGTGATTTGTTTTCAGGCAGTGATTTGGTAGAGATCTTTATAGATGCCAGGGAAAAATTCTGTTAATAATACTATAATTTTAGTGTTCTGAATTATGTGCCTTGAATGTACACATGCAAATCTAAAAAGGTGAAGTTTTCGGGCATACATAAATATGTGTCAGAATCCTTTTGTCATTTATTCTATTCATATTTTAATCCCACCAGCAGTCAGAAATCAGGAAGGTTGCCTTTGGAGGGTTAGGCAGCCTATACTCTCACTATTGTTCTATGTTGTTGTTGTTTGGGGGCCATATCCAGTGGTCTTCAGGGCTTACTCCTCCCTCTGTGCTCAGGAATCACGTCTTGCAGTGCTCTGGGGACCTTATGTTGTTCTGGGGATCAAACTACAGTTGGCCACATGCAAGGCAGCTACTTTAATCCCTGTTCTATTCCTCCAGTTTCTTTTTTCTCACCCTTTTCCATAGCTTTCTCTTCCTCCCTCCTCTTTTTCTTGTCTTTAGGGCACTCCTTCAAGGAACATGTAGCAAAACTGGAAAGTCCTTGGAGCTTATGGATAAAAAATTTCTCTTCCTAGTTCACAAGTTTCTTGAACACTAATGAACCACCGTTGTCAGAGAGGAATATCCACATGAACAAGGGACCCTGAACTTTTTTTCACAGAATGAAATGGCAACAGTATATTATAATAATAACAACCTTCAATAATGAAAAATATCCATCTCCAGGTGTTTTCATCTTCTACAAAAGAAATATTGTATCACTTGAATATTAATTCCTATTCCCTGTTCCTGTTTCTTTCCAACTCATAGGGAAAGCAAAGAAATGCGAGCACACCAAGCTAAGATTTCAATGGAAAACAGCAAAGCCATCAGCCAAGACAAATCTATCAAAAATAAAGCAGAGCGGGAAAGGTGAGTCCAAGAGTGCTAATGGACTTGTTTGTTGTTGTGATTTGAAACACACCCAGCTGTGCTCAGGACCCTCTGAGCCCTCAAGACCCTCAAGAACCACTTCTGGTGGGCTCAAGAGACCATTTGTGTGGGAGTGATCCAACCCAGGTTGGCTGTGTGCAAGACAGGCCCCTAGCCATTGTTCCCAGCACTTCACCCTGTTCACCAGGCAGTGTCAGGTACTATTCCTGAGCACAGCGTCACAAGTAAACCCGAGCACTGCTGGGTGTGCCCCTTATGAAATAAATATGACGGGCCCGGAGAGATAGCACAGCGGCGTTTGCCTTGCAAGCAGCCGATCCAGGACCAAAGGTGGTTGGTTCGAATCCCGGTGTCCCATAGGGTCCCCCGTGCCTGCCAGGAGCTATTTCTGAGCAGCCAGCCAGGAGTAACCCCTGAGCACTGCCGGGTGTGGCCCAAAAACCAAAATAAATAAATAAATAAATATGACAAATAATTAGTAATGACTAATGGAGTAATGGTTGCACAGATTTTTTTCTGTACATTGCACATTTAAAACTCCACGATGAAATGAAGAAAAGGAAAGATCCCTCTGTATAAGTAAATGAAACATCATTTGTCTCTAATATGTTAACTTTTATTTGATGTCATGACGATTACTGTTTATGCTTACTACTTTTAGGCGAGTCAGGGAATTAAACAGCAGCAACACTAAAAAATTTCTGGAAGAAAGAAAGAGAGTAAGTATTTGTAACTGGCTTGGCACTGTCCCTTTGAAAAACTTTTATTATTAAAATTATTTACACTTATATAACAGACTGTAGCTAATTTGCATGATTTTATTTTTCTGTACAATAAATCTCCTACTTTATCTTTCCTATACCTGCAAGTTAAAAGAGTTTTTCACTAAAATAATTAAGGTCATTATTTGGCACAACTTTATAAAGAAAATAAAGCCAGGTTTTAAATGTACCTGAGACTTCATTATTTCCTAAAATTTTGGCAAGAAATATATTCACAGTCAGAGTTATAAATTTAAATACTCCCATTTTTGTCTTACCATCTCTAACTTAAGTTGTAAAGTTATCCATTACCCTGTTTTCCTATAACCCAAACAGAAGTTTTATTTTTTAAGATTATGATCTAAGGTTTACCATAATTTTTTTTGCAGCTCGCAATGAAACAGTCCAAAGAAATGGATCAGTTGAAAAAAGTCCAGCTTGAACACTTAGAATTCTTGGAGAAACAAAATGATCAGGTATTTTATCAGAAAGACTTGCAAAGACAGGGGCAGCTGCTTCAGAATAACACTGCCGCAAACAGTAGCCCTCTCGTACAACTTATTGTCCTGACTAGTGACATGGAAAGGCATCTAGGGAAAAACAAAAGTTGCCTCTTTCCTATTTTTCCTGTGCATCCCACAGGACCTATAAATATTCTTTTTTCATGTGTAATAACTGTGTCTGGGGCTGCGGTGGGAGAAAATCAAAATTTATTTCATAGATTATAGGAATTCTAAGAATTACACTTTGAAGAGGGGGAGACACAATGACAAGTTAGTCCTCAATATTCATTTAGAATCGTATAATTTGCAGCTAGAAACAAGTGATGTTAGTTTTGAAGCAAATGTTTTTCCTATTTTCAACTCTGTCAAAAATAATAGAAGCCTTTCTATGTCCTAACTCTCTAAACACAAAGCTTAAGCTACCATTACCTATAATCTCTCTTACATGGGTGAACCCCCAGAAAGGCAAAAATAAAAAGGCATCCAAATGCAGTAATTTATTTAAGCAACGGGTAATAAATATATTATATTATATACCAATACCAATACTTTGGCTTTACCTTTGACATCGTACAAGTGGACCTGTAATTAATCTAGAGTCTCATTACAATTGGATAGAAATACCGCCAGCTTTTATAGCATATGAACTTCAGTAGTTTAGATTTCAATTTATGCTACACTTCAGATAAAATTTCCTTTTTAACTATAACTGTTGGAAGTTATTTAATAGTTTGATGTAGTCAGAAACTGCCAATAATTTTGAGCAAAAATGTACTTGTATTTTTCTTTCCTACCATCTATAAAACAATTCTTTTTGAGGTATAGTTTTTTTCAGAGTGAATGTCTCTCCCTGAAGTGCTCATAATTAGAATTTATATTAAAAAGTAGTTTGTAGGAGATGGACCACTAGCACAGCAGGAAGGCATTTGCCTTACATGCAGCTGATCCAGGATGGAGATGGTTCCATCCCCAGCATTTCATATGGTCCCCCGAGGCAGGAGAGATTTCTGAGTGCATAGCCAGGAAAAACCCCTGATTGTTACGGGGTGTGCTCCCTGCCCAAACAAAACAAAACAAAAAGTAATTTGTAAAAATAAAACAAAACCAGAAGAATTTATGTGTTGTAAATGAGTCATGATTTAGTTAAGTGTCTGGTTTCAAATTCCTTTTTGTAAGCAGAAGTTTTTTTTACATCAGGATACTTCTCTAAGTTATGTTTCCCACTTTCTTTTAAGCTGAATGGTTCTATTTATGAACAGCTCATAGAATGCCAAAGAAGACAATAAATGTTTATTATCCTGGGAGTCCAATCCATTTGCCCAATTTATAGAACCATCACTTTTTGGTACAAATGACCCTTTTGTTTTTGCTTTTAAAACACTTTTCAGAAAGTTTTGGAGGTGAGAAATGTGAGGGTGGAAAATGGGAAGCCAAAGATGGTTAAATCAGTCTGATCAAAACCACAGAATTTTTTTTCGATGATTCAGGGCTGGGTGGGGATTAAGGATGCTTAAGAAAAAGGCACAATAAAGGTAAGATATCTATATTTCAGTTAACTAAATTAAGAAACTACTCAGAAATTATCATGTTGCTCAGCAACAAGCTCCAAAAAAGAATGTAAATGTGCTAAAAATTGCTCATCACTACAATAGTGGCATGTATTAGGCCTGGAGATGACAGTTACCTAGTGTTTTTAGTTTCATGCCAAAATGCAACATTTTTAAAGATCACTTTTAGCTTTTATGCCAAGACGTGAATACTTCAAAGCATTTTACAGTTCTTATATTGAAATACTGGCTTCCTCGGAGCTATGTTGATTTAGTTCATTTTGAGAGGATAGTGGCTTCTTGTTCTAAAATTTATATAGTGCCTTTGACTATGTCATAAATAAATTCTACCACCCACACTGATACTACTTTGAGACACAGACATTGTGACATTACAGAAAGCACTGTATATGAGAACATTTAAGATGTGATCAGTCTTAAGATTCAATAAAATTAAATTCAGGATATTGTAATATATTTGTTGAATGACAAATTTAGACTGAGTTTCTCTGTTAAACTGTGCTTGGCAAACTTGACCTGTTCAGTTGCACATTCAATCTTAGGTCTTTGTAGTATCATTTTTTAAAGTTCAGAAAACTCTAATTTAGTCCATTTATCAATGACAGCACTGCCCTGCCATTGGCAAAGATAATATAATTTCATATTATTCCTTCCTAGTAAGCAAAATCTAATACAGTTTATGAGAGTTCCTTCATAACTAAAATTTTCTTAGCTGAAAAAAATTTAACTCTGGACAATCCCAAACTTCTTTGACAAAATATTATTAAGCCTCAAATCATTTTTATCTTTCTAAATTAAAGATAAATTAAGTTTGACGTTTTCTTCTATAAGATCTTCCTTTAAGTTTACTTAATGAAATACTTTGACTACTTCTGAGCCTCCCAGGCCCTTCATAACAAAACCTGGAATGTACCTTTTGAATGAGATCAATATTGAGAGCACTGCAGAAGCAACTCACCTTATAGTATGTTTTGCCCTGACTTTTAATCTAAATTTATGAAACCTATTGATGACCTGGCCTGATCAACAGTCATAAAGATAAAATTTCAGAAACCAAGAATTCTTTTCCCATAGACGGTCCAGCTACACAGTTTCTCATCTGTCTTCACATGTACCATTTCAAACATTCACAGTTCCATTACTGTCACACACTAGATTTCAAAATTGATTTTTGTCATCAATCCTACCATTTAGGATAAAATTATTTTTAAATTTAGGATTTAGGATTAAATTAAATCATTAAGGAAGGGTCCTCTAGTCATTGCCAACGCCTGGGTTAAGGCATCAATGATTTGTTTTGTTCTTTTCTTTCTCTTGAGATCAACTTGGGAGAAGTTCTCACAGATGGGTGTATACATGTTTTATTCTTAGCTTTTTGCTTTTCTGTATCGGTTTTACATTTCTCAAATTCACTTCAGTATTCATTTATTTTCTTTGTTTTCTATGTATGACTCAATTTTGACGTGACTATTTTTGTACAAACAGCTGTTGAAATCCTGCCATGCAGTGTCCCAAACACAAGGTAGGACTGATCCTCGGATAAGCAAAACATTGCTTTCCTTCTCAACTGTGTCAGTTATTCTTGGTGCAGACTCTATTCATGCTTCACTTCTGCTCATAACTAATGAATCTCTCATTTGGATGTAAAGTTTGATTATTTCATGCTTGAATTTCTCATGCTATATTCTAACCAAAAAATGCCACAATTTATAGAGAACTATCTCATAGACTGTGAGACAGTGTTTCTAATTGCAGACCTGGGAAACTAAAATTATGGTAATGAAGACACTGTCCAGCTTGAAGAAAAATGATGAATGGTTGCCGTTTGGACTGACCACACTTAAGACTTGGGTCAAAGAGTCACATCTTTTACAACTATTAATAGGACATCAAGTGATTTTTAAAGAACCCCATTAAATGTTCACTAGTGTTTTTAATGACATTTATGGTCTGCGAGCAAAAACATATGTGTTCATTATACAATGAATTATGAATTATGACTCCTCTTTCTGCTAGCTTGCCAAGGGCCCTATTTACTTCTTATAAGTGAGGTGACCATCTAATTATTGTCTAAAACAGGATTTAGAGTTAAAGGGGGAGCCATTGTATATCTTTGAACTACAGGCACAAATCAGAACTGCACCTGGCATGTGGGAAGGAATGGTCACTTCGCTCATAAGAAAATCAAGTTGTTCTCTACAGTTATTTGATTCTTTCTTCTAAATTATGTACAGTATTGTTTTTAATGTTAGAGAAACAAATAATAGAGAAGTCTTATTTTTATTACTTACTGAAGACAGATGTATTTAATTCCCACTTCATCTCTTATGAATACTGTTTGTGTCATAGTTTCATGTTTGTATATTTTCTCCATTTTATCATTTCTCGACAGCATATAGATATATTTCAAGAAAAAATTTTGAGAGGAGGGAATCATTCATTCGAAATTTAATCAGAAAAGTATTATTATTTGGCAATGTTATATTCATCCATCCTAACCAAAATGCAATCTAAAAGCCACAGTATATATGAAGTTAAAAAATAATTATATGATCAGTGGGTCAAACTCCTTTTCTAACAGAACTTATAGGAAACCTTTACAGAGATGTCTACGAAGTTGACCAAATCCTCCCAATGACTTTGACTTGAAATGTAACATTACAATATTTCAGAGTCCAACTCCTATTTAAACCTTTAGATGCCCTTCTTTACTCTCATATCATTAAGAAAGAAATAGTGCTTTATTACTCTGCCCAAAGATGTATGTTTGGGGTCAAGCCAAAGCTTCTAATTGGTCTAGTTGGAAAATAAACAATGAAAGAACAGTAGTTCGTTTTTCCTATATTTGTTAAGCATTCATAGCTATCAGAATCTACCAGTGTCAAACTTTTTTCTAGCTACCAGAAAAGTCGATTGTCTTAGTGACAGTCTTAATTCATGAGCTCATATTCACCATAGCATACTTCGGGGTTAACATAAGAAAAATAAATTCTCAAAGATGTGAACACTTATATTTATCATTGTTGGCCTGCAGGGTTTCAGGAATCCTACATATTCCAATAGTGTCCTATTTGCAGGATACTTCAACAAAATCAATATGGTATGCTTATCTCTAAGGTGTCCCCCCCCTCGTAAAGCAGCTCTCAAAATAAATACTTCTAATTAAACTGTAGGATTTGGGAGGATAAATGTATGTAAGCAACATCTAGTCAAGTCAAAGTAACTTGTCAATGTATAACAATTAAGTCAATAATGTAATGTGCTAGAACCTCATTAAGTAGACTGGCTATGGCTCAAACTGTTTTGAATGGTTTTTATCAAGTTTTATTGTACATAAAAATGTCATGGAACTGCTTTAAAATACAGAGTTAGTCAGTCAAGGGTTCAGGACTCTTCACTTCCCACAAGGTCCCAAGTGATGCTGATGCTGCTTTTCATGGACCACACTTTCAGTAGTCACAAGAGGAAAAGGACAGCATAAGGTTAACGAAAGACAGGCCAGGGGTGCTACTTGCCATCAGGGGAGTGTTTCCATCCATAAGGCTGTGTTTCTGATGTTACAGGCGAAGGAGATGCAGCAGATGGTGAAACTGGAAGCCGAGATGGACCGCAGACCAGCAACAGTAGTGTGAAACTCCAAAATGCAAACTGAAGTAGCCAACCCACACAACATCAGAAAAATCCCCTCCAAACTTCTGAAACAAATCCATGGAAGAAATCTGTTGTCTTTTATTTTCCTTTTATGTACGACAAGAAGTTCACCAAGACCACAGAAACTTTTAGAGTTCTATCCAATGTTTTATCTGACTACTGAATTTATTTGACCCCCCCAAAGTAGCTACAAATCCCCCCAAATCACTATTCCGGTAAGGCAGAGTTTTAACAACTGATAATACAACTTAAACTTGTTTGCTACAAAATCTCATCACAAGTAAATGTGCTTGGTGTTCACAACTTTGCTTTGTGATGCATTAGGACATGTTTGAGCTCCAATAAACATAGTGCATTAGCATAGCGATTGAATAGCAAGTGCACGCACTAGAAAGTGACTCTGTCTACAAATTCATTAGCAGAAGAGGTGATCTGCTAGACAAATCATTTTGCAGAATTTTTCTATATTGAAGTACCTCATCAGTAAGTGCCATGTCTATCTACCTGCCATAAGAATCTAATTTCCTGTAAAAGTCATGGAAATGATCTTAGAACAATAGAGAAAAGAGCAGAACAGTGTACCTGTGCCGAAATTTTTCAGTGCTCAAAGGGGGATTGTACTGGCACAGCGAGAAAGTTGACATCTGATATTGCTAGAGAAGACTTGTTTGGGCCAATTCCAGTTATTATAGCTCACTGTTACACCATAAAGATTGTGAAGTGGTTATTGGCAAACGTTTGTAAATGTGACCATGTAAAAAGTATTTATCCTCCTTAACTCACCTAAGTATTGACACATGATAAGATTAGTAAACAGGAGTACTAGAACTACGTTTGCATGATCCACAAGCACCAAGACTAATCCACACAGACTCAGTTAATCTAATGCCAAATAAATACTGGTTGAAATAATGTATGGCACAGAATATAATTTGACTTTCAGCATAAAGAAACAGTTTCTCTCTCTATATATATATGTATATATGAATTATGTGGGCATTCTTGATACTTCAAGTTATAGTTTCCAAAAGTACATAACTAATTTAATTTTACACAAAATATTTATGCAGGTTTTCAGAATTTCATATCAGAAAATAACCTTTCTATGTCTCTCAAATATCCAAACAATTTGCTACAGTGTTAATCTGCATGGTTTTAAGCCTGCTGTAGTTGTATTGCCAACAGTGCATGAAAAACTATTCCGCCGGGCTGCCAAAGCCAGAGAAGTGCATGGAAAGCTGGTAGTCTAGAACTAATCAGATTTCTGATTTTAAGACAAAAGACACCAATGGAATGGTTGTATATGCTTGTACAAATTGATTCTGTGTGTTCTTCTGAACAAAGCGGAGAACATTCTTTCTGTTATCCTCAAAATGGAAATTGAACTTCTGACTTCTCTAATAAAAACAATAAAACACCTTCAACACCTTTACAATGTTTACTCCCAAGGACGTATTTTCCAACAAAATTTTCTCCCTTTTCTTTTTCTGGAAGTGATGGATTCAGTGTTCTTAAAGTATTCTTTGAAGGGCTTATTCACCACTCTAGACTTTTTCCTCAAAAAGCAGGACCAGTTTGACTTCCAAATATTAGGTGCTTGCTTCTCCTCTTCTCATGTCCAGCATGTGAAACTTTTCTAGTTCCCCATTTGATGGTATAGAAAAACATAGTCATTAACTATGTGTCTTTTAGCACTAAGGTCCCATAAAGACTCTGACTATTAAGATAGTATTGCTATTGGATTGCCAATTTTCAAATGGCTCATCTCATCAGAGCCCAGGATCCAGTAACCCTTCACTGAATCCATTGCTTATCTCTTCTTTCTGTTTCTGAGAGGTTCACTGAGTTTTCTTCCACCATAGTAGGATTACAATGTACAACAAAAATATGGGTTTTCATTTCTATTTTAAATTTATATATACTCAAATCCTGTATTCTAACTTCTTATGAAGGAAAATAAATCTTGCTAATGAAAGTAATTAATTCTCTTCTAGTTTTTTTAAGATGCTATTTCAAGAGATATTCAATTACTTTTAAAGTAAAATTCCTGTAAGACTCTCCTTTGCTTTCAGATGGTCTCCATTGCATTTCCCAGATGCACTCTGTCTTTAAAGGGAATTCCTAATAGTGGAAAAGCATATCTGATCTCCCCATGGTTGCTCGGTCTTCCCTGCCATTGACTACAGTGCTGTAAAATAGAACATTAATCCCAGTATTTCAGTGATTTGCTAAACTGATTTTTCATCCTGGGTTCCATTTATTCCAGTATTTTCTAGAATAGATAAGCACTTCTCTACCTTTGTGGACTGTGAAGGAACTAGAGAAGCAAATTTAAGTCCTCTCTTTAAAAGTCTCCTTTGGCAAATGTCAGCTACTAGCTTTAGGTTCCAGTATCATCTCTAAGAGGTGTAAGTTTTCTTGAGTTTTTTCTCCAAAACTTAAGCTTGGCTATACTGAGTCACAGGCTTTTTTGACGTTTTACTTCATCTTTTGTTCCTGCTCACAAAACATTTTGTTTCCATTTGAGAGTCAGGATACAGGAGTCTCAGTTCTTACTTTTCTTCCTTCTTCTAGCAACCCAGAAGTGACTTAACTGCCCTTCAAGATAAGTTGCAATGTTCAAACAGGATTGTACTTCTCTAAGTAGATTGTGGACAATAAGAGCTTTTTAGGAATATAATCAGATTGCCAAGTAACAGAAAGCTACTAAAAGACCATATTTCCTGAAATTTAAGGCATTATTGATGTAATACAAATGTATATACATCTCTAAGTAAAAAAAATCTACATTAAACTCTTAACACTCTCCCCAACAAAAGTCACATAAACTGTTGAGCAGTATTTACCTATCAGAATATTTGTTGTGGTTGTATGATATCAATTAAAAATAATACTCCTGTTTTTTATCATACAGTTTTTATTGAGTATGTTTTTCCTTTCCATTCCCTATATATATTCCACCCTTGATCATCAGAACAAAATTCAGGGTGTCTCCTTCCTGTTCTCTTGACCAGAGTTATGAGACAGTACAGTGTTTTTAATGAATTATAACTAAATCTTAAATTATTTAAAAAAAGTTAATTTAAGTAATTTATATAGACTTAAAATGGAGTGATGTCCTATGCAAGTCGACACCATTAATTTGTAGAGACATTCCTCAACTTACAATGGAGTAACATCCTAAAAATTCACTGTAAACTCAAATACCATAAATAGAAATACATTGACAAATGAATAAAATTGTGATAAATATACTACAAACTACTATGCAACTCTAAGAAAAGGTAAGATTGCATATATGCAATGAAACCAGAGGGTATTGTGTTAAGAAAAATAAGTTGGCATAAAAAAGAACAAATAACTGATGATCACAGTCACTTGTAGAATATAAAGAAAGAAAAGAATAGGCAGTATCAAATAGCAACAAGCCCTTATTCATGGATTGCAAAACTGATTATCAAGCAGCAGAAGCAAGGACAGAAGAATGAAGATTAAATTAGAGATGACACAGACAGTAATAAAGGTCTTAGACATTGATGGGGTACAGTTTCCTTGCGCATCAACACTATAACTACTGTAGGTGTGTCACCTCAACTATAATAAAAGCATTAAATTTCAAAAGTGCATTTAAGGTTACGAGATAGTTCAGTAGGTAGGCACTTGCTTGGATGCAGCAAACTGAGTTTGATCGAGCCCTGACCACAGCCAAATATAACCTAAAACTCTATAGAAAGTAATTTAATGAATATATCCCTTATGTGCCCAGCATCAAAACTTAGCCTATCTTAAATGTGCTTAGATACTATTATAGTATAATTGTACTTATCTATTAAAAAAAACCCAAGTATGTTGTAATCATAGATCTCATGTAATTTATTGAATAGTAAACTCAAAGTGAAACTCATGTTGGTTGTTGACCCTTGCGATCAGCATAACTGGTCAGGAACTGCTGCACACTGTTGCTGCCCAGGAATGAGAGTATTATCCAATATATTGTATGTTCTGGAAAATACCAAACTTTAAGGTCTGGTTTCTGTTGAATTGTGGTATTTCACAGATTCATCGTCATAAAACTGAATAAAATCATTGGTTGGGCAATTTCAATTTGGTTACCATCTATTACACCACAAACTCTCTGGTAAGATATTAATTTCAGAACTGTCAAATTTTTGAGGAAAAAAAGTTTGTCCTAAAATTGACGAAATCATAGTGCTTCAAGTTGTTATGTAAGCTGCTCTGACTTTAAGTTTTCAGTTGGGGGAACAAGTTTTAACAGGACACAAGAGAAACATTGCATTAGAAAATTTAAACTAAGAACTTTCTATAACAGGTTATATTTTAAATAATATCTTTATTTAAATACCATGGCTATGACTACAAATGTAGTTGGGTTTCAGTCATACAAAGCACACCCCCTTCCTATAGTGCAATCTCCCTGTCACCAATGCCCCTACATCCCTTCTCCCACACCCGCTGCCTCTCTTTGACACAGGCATTCTCTTTCCATCACTACCATTGCCATGATAGTTGTTAGTATTATTATTTCTCTAACTGCATTCACCAGTCTTTGTGGTAAGCTTCATATCATGGGTGGTCTTTCCAGCCTTCATCTGTAATGTCTGGGTATTATTGTCATGCTTTTATTTTTCTTAAATTTCACAGATGAGCGAAACTATCCTGTTACTTTTTTTTTTTTTGAGGGTGGCACAACTGGCAGTACTCAGGGGTTACTCCTGGCCCTGCACTCAGAAATTGCTCTTGGCAGGCTCAGAGGGACCATATGGGATGCTGGGGATCAAACCCGGGTCTGTCCTGGGTCGGCTGTGTGCAAGGCAAACACTCTACCAATGTGCCATCACTCCAGCCCCAGACATAATTGTCTCCATGTCCATCATCTAAACATACAGGAACATATAGGAAAATTTCTTCATTTTTCCTGACAGCTGCATAGTATTCCATTGTATTTATGTATCACAGTTTCTTTAGCCACTCATCTGTTGTTGGGCATCTGGGTTGTTTCCAGATTCTGGCTATTGTAAATAGAACTACTATGAACATAGGTGTGCAGAGAACATTCTTGTATTGTGGTCGTGTGTTCCTAGGGTAGATCCCTAGGAAGTGTCGCTGGATCGTATAGGAGCTCAATTTCCAGTTTTTTGAAGAATGTCCATATTGTTTCCCATCAAGGCTGATCTCAACAGCATTCCCTCAGCACTGAATGAGACTTACTTTCCCCACATTCCCTCCAGCATTAATTGTTCTTGTTCTCTGTGATGTGTGCCAGATGTTTACAACTAGGTTTAAAATATAACAATGCATTTCAGAGATAGAGAGACTACAAAAGATAAGGCAGTTGTCTTGCTCACATCAACCCTGGTACATTCCTTAGCTCCACATATGCTCCCTAACCACAGGCCAGATCAAACCCCAAATAGAAATAATAATAAAATTAAATGTTGCAGTGAACTTCTTGAATAATTATTCAAAAATAAATCTTTTGTTATTTATCTCCTCAAAGCATCTCTTGTTTACTCCTCTAGCTGTCTCATTTGATTACATATCTTTCATTTCTGCAAATAATTTCCAGACATAACTTTGACTAGTTTCTTTTTTTTTTTTTTTTTTGTGGTTTTTGGGTCACACCCGGCAGTGCTCAGGGGTTATTCCTGGCTCCAGGCTCAGAAATTGCTCCTGGCAGGCACGGGAGGACCATATATGGGACGCCGGGATTCGAACCGATGACCTCCTGCATGAGAGGCAAACGCCTTACCTCCATGCTATCTCTCCGGCCCCTTGACTAGTTTCTTTATATTATCACTCTTAGTCTCAGATTTTCAAAATTAAGCAAATTACTAACATACATACTGAACTTCTGTACATAAATGCTAATTTTCATCTATGTTAAAAAATGCTGATATTTCACTACTTACTCTTTACGCATGATACATATCACATAAAGGTGTTGTAGCAATCCTGAAAAGAGCATTCTCCAAAAATTGCCATCAAAAAAGGAATGCTAAACATTAGAGCAGCTGCACATTCTCTGATGCACCAAAGTCAGGTGTGTGAGCACAACTTAAAGTATGAGAACTCTGGCAAGCACAACTCAAAGTGTGCAAGGACCAAGGTAAAGGCTGGGACCTGAAATATTTACAATTGCCACAACAAAGTATTTCAGTGGCATGATGGGGAATATGAGCACCACAGTCATCTCTGTCAATGCAACAAGTATATAATGAAGGAAAGAGAACACCAACGAAAACATAATTAGATAAGTAAAACTGAAAATTACAAAATATATAGGGAAGTAGTTTGCTCTTAACGGTTGATCAATAAATAAATGCTATTCAACGCCAAATATGTATTCAATGTAATTTTGTGTGTTTCATACAATTTATCTAGTGCATAATATAGTGTTGATGATTGTAGAGTTCAACATACTATTTTAAGAACATCAATCTAAAACAAATAGAATGATATTTTTTACAAAACCCAAAAGATAAAAAAATAGAAGAGCCTGAGAAGTAGCACCGCGGTAGGAGATTTGCCTTGTGAACAGCCAATCCAGGATGGCCAGTGGTTCGAATTCCAGCATCACATTTGGTCCCTGAGCCTGCAAGGGGCGATTTCTGAGTGCAGAGCCAGGAGTAACCCCTGAGCACTGCCAGGTGTGAACCAAAAACAAAAGAAAGGAAAGAAAGAAAAATAGAATAGCTCTCTGTAACTAGAAAAATGTAAATGTACATATTGCACACAAAAAAGGACTACTTAATATATATTTGGTTCTAGGTAGCTATCTATGGACAGAGAATAGGTTTTATGTGTGGCACAATGCCATACCATATGGCAACCATAACACTGTAGGATGTGACACCAAAGCACATTAAATTATGGTCCCAAAACAGTCAAATCTATCATTATTTTAATGACTATTTCCTGTTCCAATTATATGACACAGAAGTTTACAAGTGTCCAGAGTCAAAACCATTACTTATACTGTTTTGTAATTTAGATTCCAAATCTAGTAGGGAGGCTTCGAAGCTAGTGGAGTTAGAGTTAAGGTATTTGAGCATATGCCTGGTTGTGTGAGGCCCTAAGATCCATTGATGTGCCCCAGGCATCTCTGGGAATAACCATCCCACACAACTCTAATTATTGGATACTAGTTCCTATTTTTATTAATTACTTTATAAGGTTGATCATAATACAGTTGGTTTTTGTTTTTCACAGTTTTCATGATTGAGTTTCAGTAACAGAGTGCAATATCCTACACCATTGCACCTTCCCACCACCAATGTCCTCAGTTTCCCTCCTTCTGCCTGCCTCTTGGGCAGACCTGTCTCTCTCACTTTTTCTCTTTCACTTTCTTTCATTTTCCCCCATTTTAGGCACTGTTATTTGCTTACTGTTAATGAGGGTTTTCATGCCTCTCACTTTTATCTCCTTACAGCACCCAGTTCCTATCTAGAGTGATCCTTTCCAGCTATCATTATCATAGTGGTCCTAACTATCCTAACTGCACTCTCTCACTATTTGTGGGAAGCTTTGTAGCATGGACTTGTTCAGTATATGTTCTTTAATTTCTGCCTTCTAGCTTTTTCAGGCAAGTTAGCTACAGAAAATGATTGAACAACCTAAGAGTATATTAGAGAATGAATCTTACAGGCATAGAAAATGACATACCCAAGAAAAGCACAAAGAATCCCATTAGAAAAGACAACAGCTACCAAGAAACTCGACAGTAAATAAATTGGACATATGACTCTAATACATTTTGAAGTCAAGTTAAGTGCCAGTGTAAAGCAAAGTGAAAATGTGTAGACTTAACAATAGGTTCCTACAAGGAGCTACTCTGACAAAGAATACTTGGATATTAGCTCACATTTACCTGGATTTTAACCTTTTTTTTTTTGAGGGGAGGGGGTTTCCTGGGGACCATACGAGTGTCATGGGTTGAGCCCCTGGTTGGCTGCATGTCAAGTTAAAAACACTACCCACTGTTTTATTGCTCCAACCTACGGCTTTAAATCTTAACTCTGATGGTTCCCAGCTATATATCTTAGGCTTGCTGCTTGTTTAACCTTGCTGAATTCAAGTCTTCCGAATCAATTCAAATCTATCAAATCACTTTGTTCATAGGGATGCTGTGGGAATTATTTCAAACTTTGAATGCAATGAGCATGTAGATATGAATACAGACATTGTATTTCTTGTGGATCACTTCAAGATAGCATTTATGATGAAATGTATTACCTTCTGAACCAAGAATTATTCCCAATAAAGCTTAACTAATAATCCATTTTTAATGAATATTTAAAACAAACTATTTTTTTCATATTTTATGAAGATATGATTTTATGTTTCAAAATAAAATGTATTCAAACATTATGCTATTCTGGGTTAAAGTTTATTTCAATAAAATGTTTAATAATATTCATTAGATATTCTTTACAAACAGAAACTAAAGCTCCAACATTGAGAGGAATGTGGGGAAAAAGAATCTTCCACTGACTGCTGGTTTGATTCTTAATTGGTCAGCTCTTTTTGGAAAATAATATGGACACCTCCCCAAACTAGGAATTGGTCTACCATATAATTCAGCAGTTGCACTTCTTCCCATTAACTTCACGGTCCCCAAACCCTGTTCAGAAAAGACATTTCCACTGTTAAGTTCATTGCAGCACTATTCACAATAGTCAAAATATGAGAAAAACCAAAGTGTCTCATTATCTTTTTGTTGTTGTTGTTGTGGGTCTTGTTGTTTTTGGGTCACACCTGATGCTCATGACTGACTTCCAGCTCTGCAATCAGAAATTGCTCCTTCCAGGCAAGGGCAACCATATGGGATGCAAGGATTTGAACCACTGTCCGTCCATGGATGGCTGCATGCAAGGCAAACCCTCTACCGCTGTGCTATTTCTCTGGTCCTATCTTTTTTTTTAAAAAAAAATTATAGCCATCCTCTCATGTGATGGAATCTCTGCAATTTTATTGTGTATTTCCATGATAAATACTAAATATTTTTCATGTGCTCATTGGCTACCTGTATTTTTGAGAAGTGTTTATTCAAAGATTGTCCATATTATTTATTTTTTATTTTTATTTATTTTTTTTTGTTTTTCGGGCCACACCCATTTGATACTCAGGGGTTACTCCTGGCAAAGAGCTCAGAAATCGCCCCTGGCTTGGGGGGACCATATGGGACATGGGGGGATCGAACCGCAGTCGCGATCTTTCCTTGGCTAGCGCTTGCAAGGCAGACACCTTACCTCTAGTGCCACCTTGCCGGCCCCAGATTGTCCATTTTAAAATTGAATTATTCTTTTACTTTGCTGATATGTAGGAATTTATTATACACTTAAAATTGAGTTATTATTTTTATGTTGTTGAGTTGTAGGAATTTATTATATATTTTAAACACTAATTTCTATTTTTTATTTTATTAAAACACCTTGATTACAAACATGATTATGGTTGGGTTTCAGTCTGTAAAGAACACCCCCCTTCACCAGTGCAACATTCCCAACACCAGTGTCCCAAATCTCCCTCCTCCCCACCCCATCCCTGCCTGTACTCTAGACAGGCTTTCTATTTCCCTCATACATTCTCATTGTTAGGATAGTTCACAATGTAGTTATTTCTCTAACTAAAATCATCACTCTTTGTGGTTAGCTCCAATAGGTGAGCTGTAACTCCAGCCCTCCTCTCTTCTCTCTGAAAATTATTATTGCAAGAATGTCTTTCTTTTTTCTTAAAACCCATAGATGAGTGAGACCATTCTGTGTCTTTCTCTCTCTCTCTCTGATTTATTTCACTCAGCATAATAGATTTCATGTACATCCATGTATAGGAAAATTTCATGACTTCATCTCTTCTGACAGCTGCATAATATTCCATTGTGTATATGTGCCACAGTTTCTTTATCCATTCATCTGTTGAAGGGCATCTTGGTTGTTTCCAGAGTCTTGCTATGGTAAAAAGTGCTGCAATGAATATAGGTGTAAGGTAGGGATTTTTGTATTGTATTTTTATAAACACTATTTTTTTATAACATGTATAATATGTGAAATTCTCTCCCTATTTTTGTTTTGTTTTTGTTCTTGTTTTATGGTTTTAAAGATTGGCCTCGAGTGAAATGGCCTGAAATAGGGATTTCATGAGAATTAAGAAAAGAGATAGAAATTAGATAGAAAATTCATGGGGTAAAGACCCTTAGAATCAAAGTCACAACTGTCTTCCACAGACTATACTTATTGCTTAGAATCAGTAATCAGAATATGGGAAATAGTATAGCTAGTAGGAAGGGTGCTTGCCTCTCATGCAGCCAAAACTCATTTGATCCTTGGCATTCCTTATGGTCTTGCAAACCCCACTAGGAATAATTACAGAACACAAAACTAAAAGTTACCCCTGATCACTCCAAGAATGACCCAACCTTAAAATGAAAAACAAGTAATCATGAGTAGGATAAGAAAAACTTTCTTTTATTTTAATTTTTTATAGAGACCATTGTGAATTACAAGTCTTTCACAGTTGTATTTCAGGTGCATAGTGACAATGAATTAGGGCCATTTCCACCATCAGTGTTGTCCTCCCTCCACCATGGTTCCCAGCATGCATTACAAACCTCCATCCTTAGTCCCCTGGATTGCTAGTGTAACAGATCCATTTTGTATTTAGCCTGTTTTAGTTTGGGCCTCTTGATTCTATTGTCTTTGACTTTGCTTGGGTATTTATATCTGACCATTTTTTCCCTATCCAATGCATCTGAGATCACGTGGCCCCTGGACCCTGTGCATTTGCTTTTGTCTTAATAACAACTTTCTTTGGCCAAATAAATACCTTATTCTATATAGGCTAGATCTTTACACATCCAAAGCCCAGAAGTAAACCTAGAGCACAGACAGATGTGGCACTCATACCCTAAAAAACAAAATGAAGCAAAATGAGATGTGAACTTGATCATTTCAACAAATTCCTAACATGAGATACTTGACATAAATATCACTCAAAAGAATTTTAAAGCCTAATAAGAATTTTATTTATTACCTGCCTTGCCTGCGCTAGCCTAGGACGGACCGTGGTTCGATCCCCCGGTGTCCCATATGGTCCCCCAAGAAGCCAGGAGCAACTTCTGAACGCATAGCCAGGAGTAACCCCTGAGCGTCACAGGGTGTGGCCCAAAAAACAAAAACAAAAAAAAAAACAAAAAAAAAAAACAAAAAAAAAAAGAATTTTATTTATTTGGTGGTGGTGGTTAAGCCACATCTTGCAGTGCTCAGGAGTAATTCCTCATCTATATTCAGAAGTTACTCTTGGTCATAGTTAAAGGACTGTTTCTGGTAGCCTGGGGTCTGAACCTCCATGGGCTACGTTCAGGGCAACAAGTACCTTACTAACTATAGCTCTAGATTTGTGCCCTACAGCTTACATAAAATTTGCTACTTAATTCTGTATAACCATGCACTAAAAATAACATTAACATTCCTAAGTAATTGGAAAAACATGTAAGGGAAATCATATTTGCACATTGAAATATAAAATTCAGGTTAATGTGTCTGTAAATAAAGTTGAACTGGAGTACAATCATATTTATAAACTTATATATGACCAATGACTGCTTTCTTGCAGTCATGGTATATATTTATAACTCTATAACTCATGGTATATATAACTTATGACTGTATGGTCCACAAAGTCAGTACCACCACTACCACCACCACCCCCATCATCTTTATGGTGCTTCATAGAGGCTTTGCACTCCTGAGGAGACTCCAGAGTCCTAGCAATAGTTATTGTTCAGCTGAACTGGTAGATGAGAGGTTGCTCAGATTTCATTTTGCCAGGATAACAGGAAATCCCAGTTGTGCTGAAGGCATCTAGGGTCATACCCAAAGGTGATCTGGGTACGTAAGAGCTGGGTGATGCTTGGGAGACAATATGGCGCTCAGAATAAGCCTGAGTGCTGTGCTATCTCCCAGTTCCTATGCTATATTTTAAAAACAGCATAATCTCTAAAGATATAATTTGGTCCTAGGGCTTTTTGTTTGTTTACATTTTTAAATTAAAAGAAATAATTGCAGAAAGAATGCAGCTTAAATATATTTCAGTCAGCCATCCAGATTTCCGAGGCTTATAAGGGCTAGAATAAAAGGCCCTTAAAGTGGGTCAGGAACAATTCTTTTCATTAATCATCTTGCCATGACAAGTGCCAAGAAAGCTAAAGGACTCTGTCTCAAGGACAATATGCATTTCTAAAGTTACTTTTCAGTGTGAATGCCTAATATTTTGCATTTGTAGGAGAAATGGACCCAAAGAACTGTGACAAAGAAGTGTAGTCCAATCTTGATTTTACAAGAAATAATTAGACACAAAAAATTTCATGCTCAGAACTTGTTGACATTTTTGCTTTTGGGTCACACCCAGCAGGGCACAGGGCTTATTCCTGGTTTTGTTCTCAGAGATCAATATTGACTGTGCTTGATGTCAGTACAGGATGTCAGGGATTGAAACCGGGTCAGCAACATGCAAGGCTACCATTCCGACTGTACTATCTCTCTAACCCTAGGACTGTTTTTTCTAACCCACTTTTTACACTTCAGTTATAAATGCTATTGTATTTTTTACAGCCTGATATTACATTTCTAAAAATAATCTTTGAGTACTCTCTTTTATCCCCTTGCTCTAATCAATGGAAAAATATTATCGGCTTTTTCTCCAAATCATGTCTGATATGGAACCACTTTTTAACATTGAAAAATACAAGTAATGGAAATTACTTTCTTTTGAAATTACAAAGACATAGTTATATAAGTATAGATATAGATATAAAGTTATATATATATATATATATATATATATATATATATAACCTGGTTGCTACTATTGTGAACTCTCCCTTTGACCATTGGCACAATCTTTTGCTTTAATTTTCTTTTTTGAGATTTACAATTCTCTCTTCATATAACAGAGTGATCCTCTTGACCTGTAAATCAAAGCATGTATCTCATCAGCTTAAAATTCTCTAAGGCTTTTTTTCTGCATTAAAAATAAAAGCTAATCTCCTTACCTATAAATCCTTTATGTTCTAGTCTCTGCCACTTCAGTTATTCAACAATTGTTAAATAGCAAAATACCTCTAAGTCTAATGTGTACAAAGAATTATTTCTCGTGAAATGTTAAGCCAAAATCTGGCAAATTTCCTCTGCATTACTTGGCACTGACGTTGTCATTTGCATGGTTGCATTTCATTGAGGACCTGATTGGTCCTTTACTTACTTTACTTACCTATCTGGTAATATGATAACTCGAAAAGCTGCCTTTTTAAAAAATTTTTATTTTTAATTATGAGAACAATGATGCAAAGAAAGAGAACAAGTTAAAGTTACAGTGGAAAGACAATCACTCATAAACAGAGTTCTCAGAAGAAATCCCCTTGCTGATGCCTAAATTTTGGACTTACAGTCAAAGAACATTAAGAAAAATAAAACAGAACCCACGTACAATTACTTTGTCCACAAGTCCCCAGATTGTAGTACATTATGACATTTCTTAGCAGTACACAAAGCAATCTAAAGTCATGAAATTTAAACATTGAAGACATAGTATTTTTTACATTTTCATGCATATGCATATTAGTTTAAGTTAACATCAAAAGTTTAAGTGGTTTTTTTTTGAGGTTTAGAGTCAAAGGAGCACAGTAAATACGGTGTTAGAGTGGCAAATATTGTTTGTATAGGCTCACCAAAATATGGGGGACATGGAAAGGAAAAGCCTTGGCCTAAATACAAGGAGACTCTACCCCTGAAGTTTCCTGGCATAAGACCAACTCTAGGCTCCAGGCAAATGAGTTTGTTCAATCCAAGTCATTGTCTATAGTGCCAATACAGTTTTATTTTTCATGCATTCTCTATTGTTGGCATCAGCTTTCTGTATTAATGATCCTGGAATCTGCATATCCTACATTAAAGTCAGGCTGGTTTGGAGCATCCTCTCATTTCACCTCACAATTAAAGGGCAATGCAGAAAGCCCTGTCCAGTAAGCAGGTTGTTGTTGTTAAGTCTTCTCAGTGTTAAGGGAAGTCTCTTTTGAGTAGGTGTGGTTGCTTAGCACTTCATGGTCAATGTTAGACTAGAGAACTTTTCTGATGCCTGATTATGAGTTTAAGAAGACAAGGAAGTGGTGACAGTTGGCCCATTAAGGGTATTTTAATTCATATAATCTTCAAGGATGTATTAGGAGGAGCTGGGAGGTCAAGTTTCTGCACAAATATTGGCATGAAAATCACATTTTTGTAGTCCTGGTGGTTTCCAGGCAAGAGTACTGAGTTCTAAGAACAAATATGGATAAGAAGTAACTTTTGAGGCTTTGTTTCAGTTCTTGGGAGGAGTATAAAAGCTGGAATCAGAGATGTCTCAGTGCCTTATCTTTTATATGCCTCAGTTTCTTTATATGAAAAACAGGGCTAGAAAAATTTAGCTCTGCAGTTCCTTCATGTCACCCCACCTCCATCTTCCTGTGTAACCTAGCCTGGGGGTAAGACCTGCCCATTTCTGGGAGGGGTCTTTGGGAGGTTTCAAAAGGTTTGCCTCAGGGGCAGGAAGGGGATTTTGGTGGAGATTGAGAGAAAATTCAGCAAGAGAGAGCTGGCTGAATGGAGGGAGAAGGAACATAGTGAATGCAGGGCTGATTATGAATCCAGCATAAAAGGTTATGATAGGAACCACACCTGTTGGCTAGGACCTTGAATAAAACTGATGTCTTCTGAAACCTGTCTGTGGATCATTTTCCTCTCTGCTACCCTGGACCTCAGACCTGGCCTGCTGAAGAGGTTTGCAGGTGTGTGGCCAGGTCTGGTGGAGAAAGACCTCACCCTCCATCCCATCGGCATCCAGCCCCGTCCAGGGCTGTTTTTTACAACACCTTCCATCAGTGCAGCTTTATGAATTGAAGGCATTCTTTACTATAGTTCTATAACCTTCATTTAGCAGTAATGTTTAATTCCAAGAATACTCACTTTTGCATCTCCTTCAACTTTGTCAAAAACACTTTTGAAAATTATGGCATAGTTATTTACAATATTGTTAATAGAAGAACTATATATGTATATGTATATGTATATGTATATGTATATGTGTTTAGATAGGTAGATAGATAGATAGATAGATAGATAGATAGATAGATAGATAGATAGATAGATAGATAGATAGATAGATATACAACTTTCCAACTCTCCTTCTGAATGTGTCCACTTTCTTCCACCATTATGTCATATCCCACTCCACTTATCCTCTGACCTTTTGGACTGATTTTTGGAAATCTCCGTTCTGTTTTCATGTTTTATTGCCTTTGGATATTTGTTTTTCTCTTTTAATCCTTGCTTGACCTTATTCTAAAACAAAATAAAAAATATATACTTTTCCCTTATTAGGCTCCACCAAAGAGCAATAAGTAGTTCCTTACTGTTGCATTAATATGAAATACATATAAATGTATATACAAATATATAATATAAAATATATCTATATTCCTAGCTTGAGGTGCCTTTTTGGCACAGAGCCTGTAGCCCATTGGTCAGCAGTTTTGAAGGTTGCAAGATAATGGTAGAGAAATAATCACAGGCAAAGTTTCATCAGAGTCATCTCGTTTTATTCTATGGCCTATCTGCCATGTGCATTTTCTCACATGGTTTCTATGTTCAGCTTATTCCAAGCAGAGTCCTCTATCCTGCTCCTCTGGCGCTATGTCTCCTTCTCGCCTCTCTTCCCCCAACCAAACTCTATTATTCTTTGGGTTTTGGGGGGTCACACCCGGCAGTGCTCAGAGGCTACTCCTGGCTCTATGCTCAGAAATCACCCTGGCATGTCCAGGGGACCATATGGGATGCCTAAATTCAAACCAATGTCCTTCTGCATGCAAGGCAAATGCCCCCCCCCACTGTGCTATCTCTCTGTTCTCCAAACTCTATTATTCTTTATTTAAGATAATTTTTTTGGTTTTGTTATTGTTGTTGTTTTCATTTTTTGTGCTTTGTTTTGTTGTTATTTCAGGACTGTGGTTATTGTGTAGTGGTTGTCTTTATTGCTGTGGTGCTTTTTGGATTTTTTGTTTGATTTTTCTTTTTGTATTGTTGGTGTGTTTCTCTTCCTTTTTCCCTTTCTTTTCTCAAATTAATATTTATAACTTCTAGAGGCTATAGCTTCTAGAGGGACCCCGCCCATTTTTTGCTTTTATAATTTTTACCCCATTTTATTTTTTTCTTTTCTTCAAACAGAACCACATAAATTGAATCATCTTGTTCCACCTCTCAAATTGAGGGGGAAATAATGGAGGGTACCAAGAACAAACAGTTGTATGATCACTAAGTAGTAATAAAAATGACCAGACTTAAACACCAAACCCAATGCCAATGACAACAGAATCGATACGCAATCTACAACAAGCAAGACACAGAGGAAACCACTTATACTAGCACCTCAGAGGGGTAACAGAGGGGGATATGGGATGCATGCTGGGAACTGGGGTGGAGGAACGACAACTTTGGTGGTGGGAACTCCCCTGATTCAATGTCAATATGTACCTAAAATATTACTGTGGAAGATATGTAATGCACTTTGGTCAAAATAAAAATTATTATTAAAATAATAAAAATGATACCCATGCTCATCCCAGGTGTGGACAGGTCTGATCATCCTGGTGATACTAACATTTCAATATAAAGTTTAGAGCATTGTGGGAAGGAGTACCTCACACCTTACATCTCACACACACACACACACACACACACACACACACACACACTTAATTATGTTCTCCTAAATTTATGCAACTGTGTAAAAAAGTTTACAGTTTACTATTATATTTACATCCATAAGCTGCACCCATGATTGTTGTGGGCTGCTCCTTTCCTACTGCCATCAGTGACATTTTGGTGAATCCACTTTAGGGAGAGTGGGTTGCACCGGTGGTGAAATATGAAATATAAAATAATGAAACTACACACAGGTTATGTGGGGTCAACACCTCTTCTGGCAGGAGTGCAACAAGTTTATTTTCCTAACAGGGAGTTTTATAGGGGTAAGCCAGTCACAGGTGCAGAGAAGGATGTTTATAATGACAAAGCAAAGTTAATTCTGAGTTGCAAAAGAAAAGCTCACACTCAGGGCAGTTTTTAGCAACCAACCTCAAATGCAAAACAAAGGAAACTAAGAAGTAGAAAAAAATCTAGGAACATGGTTCCCACCAAGGTGAACTCTATTGTTTTAGAGGTCAAGGAAGGTGAGTTCCCATTTTCTGAAAAGGGTCAATAGTCCAGGATCGGCATCCTGGCTATGCCCTTGATTCACAGACAACGAGACTGCAAGGACATAAGAGGAAAAATATTGTCTTTTGATTTTATTGCTAAATATTATCCAGAAAAAGGGGTTCTCTTAATAATCTTTGGTGCTGGGATTTCTAAAAAGAATTAGATTGAGGTGAATTATTGCCTGAAATTTTACAAAGGAGAGATAGCCAATTAATGACCGAAAATGTAATGCCAAGCAACTCTTCGGAAACTCTTCAACCATCCAGGAAGGGGAAAAAGGCATCCATAGCAGGCCTTTTGAGGAACCCAGTGGGGGTTATTTCAGTTCCCCCACCAGGAAAATCTTAGGATACATCTGGTAGGCTAAGCTCTTCTGAAAGTTTATGTATGCTGTGGCATATTATATTTAAATCCCTTTGCCTCTTTTCTTTAAAAAAAAAAAAGAAAAGATACCTATGCTTTTAATCAGCTATATGATCCCTCCAAGGCTAACCTTCCATGAGTTGAGATACATGAGTAGAAATAACTAATTCTCTCTCTAACCATCCTGTTTCATCTCCTGGCACCAATGATTCCTAAAGAGTGATTTCTGTATCTGCAGCAACAGTGCTTCTTCATGGAACATGATAAGATACAATTTTATTTGCTATCCAAGTGATCATCTTGGGGTAAGACACTAACCATCTATGTGGTTAGTTAGGTTGTTGTCTATATAGCTTTTATTTGAGAATCACAGCTTTAAGTACAGGGAGATTTAGATTCAGTGTAAGTTCTAGATACTTTGATGATTCTGTTGGAAAACTTCTCTGAGACATCTACCTCTAGACGTGGCTTCTAGATGTACTTAGTCATCACCTTCCTTGAAAGATCCCCTACCCTTATCTCCTAGACCAGTGGTGGGCAACCTTTTTTGCAACTGAGCCATATCTCTCCAAAACCATGATTGAAATTTATTTTGAGAGCTACATTTTTAAAATCGAAAATACCTAGGATGGTACATTGTTTTTAGTTTCAATAAGTTTTTATTGAGAATATTCTGCATGCAAGTATCCACATAGGTCGGGAGGATACAAATAACACAACTAATAAAACACAGAAGAGCTGCATTAAAACGTGTAAAGAGCCGCATGTGGCTCGCGAGCCATGGCTTGCCGACCACTGCCCTAGAGGTCTAGGACTTTGACCTTCCTTTTACCAAAGGTGCTTTTTCTGCAAAAACTTATAGAGGTCACTGATTGGAGAGAAGCCAGAAAAAGGGCTTCATTGATGGTGCACTGGCAGCAGAATAACGACTGGCAGCCCCCAACCTGGATTCAAGCACAGAAGACCTCAGCTGTTTAAGCTCCCAGCAGTGGTGGTGGAGAGCTGGGCACCATGTTGCTCCCAGCTTGCTGGCATCTAGAAATCATGATGATGAGGAAGAAAAAGAAGATGGAGAACACAGGCCCGATGAAGCCCAACAGAGAAGCTGATTTTCAAAACCTCCTGCAACTTGGGGCCGGAGAAATAGCATAGTGGTAGGGTGTTTGCCTTGCAAGTGGCTGACCCAGTTCCAACGTTGGTTCGAATCCCAGCATCCCATATGGTCCCAGGTGCCTGCCAGAAGTGATTTCTGAACACAGATACAGGAATAATCCCTGAGCGCTGCCAGGTGTGGCCCCTCAAAACAAAACAAAAACAAACAAACAAAAAAACAATACTTCTTGCAACTTAACTGTGTTTCAGGTTAATTTCTTGATTTATTTGCATCGGCCATTGTCTTGTTGGTTAAAATGTGTCTTATCTGTATGGAACTTACTGTTTTGTTTTAAGACCCACTGCAAACAGAAAAATTCTGTATCTAACTTTAGTGGTTCAAAGCTAAACTAGTTTGCACAATTCAGGGGCAATGCATGTTAGAGTGTTAGAAGTTCTCAGCTGGGGCTGGAGAGATAGCATGGAGGTAAGGCATTTGCCTTTCATGCAGGAGGTCATCGGTTCGAATCCCAGCGCCCCATATGGTCCCCTGTGCCTGCCAGGAGCAATTTCTGAGCCTGGAGCCAGAAATAACCCCTGAGCACTGCCGGGTGTGACCCAAAAAACCACAAAAAAAAAAAAAAAGAAAAAGAAGTTCTCAGCTACCCTAGTAAATGTTCCCCAATTGCTATGCTGTTTTATTGGGTATCTTACGTACCAGCCTATTTTCAAATTGTATTATCTGCAGAAATGTTCTTCTGATTTTGTTTAGAGAAGTTTATAAAAGGGAACTTGGATGTTCTGGATTTATTAATAGTGCTTGGTGTAATAATGCTAAGAATCTCAAACTCTAAGTGTATCTGCAGAAAAGTTCTAATGTTTATGCTCAGAGAAGTCTAGGGGAAAATTTGAATGTATAAGATATGGAAAAGGCTCTTTTGAAAGGAATTGTATATAATTTAAACTTTGATGCTTTGGGTTATATTAGAGTTTCCACTTTTGGCAGAGAGCAGGAAAACAAAAGCTTTGTAACTGTTTTCATTTTTTTTTTTTAAGACAAAGACGCACCCTCACTTGGGCAGGGTCTGAGGTTGGGAATAAAGGTGTTGCCTGGGGGGTGGGGGAGGAGAGAGAGAAAGGAGCAAGGAGTCACAGAGAGCAGCAGAGAACCTGCTGCTTGGGAAAGTCAGCGTAGAAGCCGTGTGAGGAAATGCAAATGGTGTTTAGGGCCATGAAATCAAGCTGGCTGTCTCCTGAATCTTTAACTGACTGCCTATGGATTTCAACACCATTATCCTGCGCATTCAGATCCTCCAACGGAAGGGGTAAAAGCCTCATCTCAACCTAGAACTTTTTTTTTTTTTTTTTTTTTTTTTGTGGTTTTTGGGTCACACCCGGCAGTGCTCAGGGGTTATTTCTGGCTCCACGCTCAGAAATTGCTCCTGGCAGGCACAGAGGACCATATGGGGCGCCGGGATTTGAACTGATGACCTCCTGCATGAAAGGCAAACGCCTTACCTCCATGCTATCTCTCCGGCCCCTAGAACTTTATATTTTTAATTAATACAACACCTGATGACTTGTTGATATATTTAAAATAGAGTTTAGAATAATATCTGATAAGTACCCATACTTGTTTATATAATGAATCTCAACTACTCACGTGTATATTTGAAAAACATGATCCCCTAGCTATTTTGTTTTTAGGCACTGTGATTTAAATACTATTAATGGTTGGATTCCATGCATAAAATATTCTAACACCACATTCTCCACCAACGTCTTTGTTCCTCCACCTTTGCCCTATGAACCCATCTCCACCCCATGCTGTCCACCAACACCCCCAATCCTATTCTCCCACTAAAATAACAGTTCTCAATTTCTGTTGCGTTTGAGCATTTGTTATTCCTCTAAATGCTTGTCTACTTCATTTGGGGGTCACTGCTAGCAGTGTTAGGGCTACACCCAGAGTTTTGCTTCAAGGTTAAGAGCCTCTTCCCTGCTGGGAGGTCATGTGATTCCAGTAAAGCACACAGGATTCCTTTGAGCTATGTCTCCACTCTATGTGAGAAATACTGGATCTACAAAAGAGCAAAGCCTTAAAAAATAAGCCTATGTCAGAAAATCTTATTTTGCTCTATGGTAGTTTGATTGTATTTGGTGATAGATATATAATAAATGACTCACATGTTTGAAGTTCTCAGCTAACAGTAAAAACAAGAAGGCACAATCTAATATTATTAAGATATAATTAGAGTTGAGTAAAGTGTATTATTATAATTCTAACTAAATTAAAATAAGGAAAATCTATTTCTAATTTTATATTCTTGAAGAAAAGTAATAAGCAATCACATAAAGTCCTTTCTTCTCATTAGTTGCCTCTGAGAATATGAGTAGCAAATTACCTTCAGATTCGGAACTTTGACCAAGTAACTAGTTCCACACTACCTTTAATTGCAGCTTATATGACCTGAGAGATAGTACAGCAGGTAAAGCACTTGCTTAGCACACAGCTGACCAATGTGGAATCCCCAGCACAGCACCGTATGGCCTTGTGAGCTTTGTAAGGAGTGATCCTTGGGCACAGACCCAGGAGTGAGCCATGAGCTGAATGTGGCAAAAAACAAACAAATAGATGAAAAAGAGGCTTATAGGACCTGAACATATTTCACAGCAGACAGGTCATTTGCCTTGCAAGCAGCTGACTCAAGTTCAATCCCTGGTATCCCATATGGTCCCTTTGTTTATCTTGTATATTGACCCTTTTTCTGCTGGTTTATGTACAGATATTCTCTCTCATTCAGTAAAGTGCTTTTAATTTTAGCTGCTTCTTTTGGCAGGTAGAGACTTTTCTATTTAATGTAGTGCCATTGTTTATTTGTGTTTCCATTTTCTTTTCCTGTGGAATCATATTGAAGACTTTAGTAGCTTGAGGTTGGCAAATTTGTATGGTGCTTGCCCTGCATGCATGTGGCCAAAGTGGGTTTCATCCCTGGTTACAGCATATAGTTCCCAGGTCACACAGGAATGATTCCTAAATGCAGTGCCAAAAGTAAGCCCCATGCATGGCCAGATATGATCCCCTCCCACCCCCAGCCCTCAAAAGGAAACTAATCCCTTTGAGGTAAAGATCCTGGAGCATTGTGCCTACATTTTATAGTGTATTATTTTGTGGATTATCTTCTCAATTCAAGGTAACTATTTCTCTTTGAATTAATTTTTGTGTTAGATGTGAGATAAAGATTCCCTTCCTTTCTTTTTACTATCTTTCTTATGCTGTTTTTCTAGTTTCATTTTCTAAACAGGCTATCTTTATTCCATTTTATGTACCCAGGTCCTTTGTCATAAACTTGCTGTCCATAGACTGCAGGTTACAATTGATGCATGCCAGTGATCAAACCCAATGCACTCAAGGTAAGTGCCTAATCCCCTGGACTTTACCTCTGGCCCTCTAGCTAGATTTTCACATCATTCGCCTGAAGCTAGTCCAACGGTCCTTACTTCAGTATCTCAGAAATAGCTTCCAGTGGACAGCTAAAGAGGAAGGTATAAGGTAGAGCAAGTTGGCAGTGTAGTACACTCAGCCACAGCAAGTTGGGTAAGTTTCTGCCCCAAGCTCTCAGTTTCTAATGCATTCGAACTGACTGGACCTGAGATTATGCATTGTCATGGTGGGGTAAGGACCCCATCTCTCACTGTGACTTTGAGCACTCATGAGAGTCCCAAGAGGGTCCTTTTTCTGCCAGTTGAGAAGAGGGCATGAGTGCTCTGCACGTTTGTTCAGGTGCCTGCCCAGATCAGGGCTCACACTGTTAGCAAGTTCCCATCCTCTTGGCATGCTTTGAGGCTTAGAAGAGGAGAACCCCTGAAGCAATATCCAGTCTTTCCATCCAGGAGGAAGTTCTGGAGAGCTGAAAATTCTATGATTAAGAAGAATATGGGATTGAGAAAGGGGTGGGAGAAGAGCTAGTACAGTGGATAAGGTGTCTGTGACAGGTCCAGAAAAGATGAGGCGATACCCTGTCCTCAGAGTTCTTCCAGAATGAGAAAGAGAGTAGAGGAAAGAGGAGAAAGAAAGAAGTGGGGAGGGAGAGGGGAGGTGGAGGAGAGGGGAAGAGAAGCAGCTCCAGTGACCTAAAATCCTTCTCCCGTCAGTTCAGCTCCTTATCTCATAGAAATTCAAGCAGGGCACAGTAACCTAAACCTTGGCCTTTGGCAGGCAGTGGAGGAACGAGTGACCTTAAAGTAGGGCCGAACAGCTAGAATCAAAGGTTTTGGGGTCTATTTTCCTCGTCATCTTCAACATCTCCCAGGGCTGCTGCAACCCTAGTCCCAATTCTTTCCCGCCTTTCCACTCGATGGGAAAGAATACATGGAGGCTTCCATTGTCTTAACTTTTCCACACCCCCACATCCTTCCCAAGGTCTATTTGCAGGAACCAGGGAGCGACTCCTGCCTTCCACGGTGCTCATGGGCCTTCCCAGAAAGCTCAGGCAGCCCCTGCACCCCCAGAGAAAGGGCGCAGATTCCAGAGGAGGAGGGGTCCCCCTTTCCCCTAGCTTTGTCCTGTCGCCTTCCCCTCCTCCCTGGCTCCCCTTTCCCAATCCTGGACCCGAGTCTCCCAGCCCCAAATCCTTCAGCAGCCGACGTTCTGGGGTCCCTCGGGGCTCCCACTGCTCGCCCGTGTTCCGGTCCATTAAGTCGGGAAATGGGGCCATCCATCACTGGCCCTGGCGTCCCCATCTGGGCCTCCCCTAGTTGGTTCGCCCCCCCAGGAAGTCCCCCAGGGAGCCCTGGCCCGGGGTCTCCGAAAGCAGCGGGGTGGGGGGCAGGAGAGCCAGGGAGGGGTGGTAGCTGCGGGGTGGACACTGTACTCCAGAGGTTTCCCCCAACCCCGCCAGAGCTGCTGAGAGCAGTCAGGGGGCTCGACGAGACCGGGGGCCCCAGGGAGGCCTGCCTGAGCAACTGGAGGAACCCCGCCGGATAGTCCCCGACTTTCTGTGCACAGTGGCTTCTTCTTTTCTCTTCTTTCCGATTTTGACGGAGTCCAGCAGGCTGGCCTCCCGCGGAGCTGTAGGCGCGAATGTTCGTGTGTTTAGGGGGACCGAAGCTGGACGATGTGGAGCTGCTGGTGGGGACGCAGAACCCGCCAGCCCGGAGTCGGGACGGCAGGTGGGTGACCGACTCCCCCCAGTTCTGGCCGAGGAGGGGCAGTTAGTTGCTAGGTGCAGGTTTGGGGGACCGGGTCAGCCTGAAGGGGACAACAAGACTTTCTGCTGATGTGGGGTCCGGCTCGGCCTCGCCCCTGGAAACGAGCAACTGAGTGACTGCGATTTGGGTCGCCTTTCTGGCAGCGCGACTGCTGGAGAGGCCGGACGGGCATGTCCTCCGGCTACTCCCATTCTCAGGTTCACCAAGGAAGAAAAGAGATCCAAACACCACGACTTCTCGGCTCGGGGCTCCGTGGAGAGGTGAGAGGCAGGTGGAGCCGGGCTGCGGAGACCAAGGGCCACTTGAGACTGCGGGAGACAGCAAAGGACTGGGGTTCAGCCTCGGAGGGTCGGGGTGTTGGCGGGCTCCTCTGCTCAAATCGCTTCTCCATCAGCAAAATTGCGCGACTCCCAAGTGCCAGGACCCCCAGCGACTTGGAAGCGCTCGGCATCTTTCAGACCTCTGCCCAAGGGGCCTTAGGAGACCTTCTCCCCGTCCGTCGGGGTTGAGGCAGCCCTTTCCAAAGGGAGCCAAAAGGGAGGTGTTGGGTGAGAACGGGGAAATCTGACACTGGGCATCGGCCTCCCTTTCCAGCCCCGCAGCTCTTCGCCTACTCCCGCCCCAGACGGGAGTTTCTGGCTTCAGTCCCGCCGTCCCCACCCCGAACCACTCAGGAGGTGGCATTCTTCCTGGGGCCACCAGGACCCCAAGGAAGACATGAACCACGAGTCCCCCAACCTCTCTCCTTTTGGGTGCCTTTAGTCTTCTCTGAACTGCAGCCACCCCACACTGTCTAGCCTGGGCAGAAAGGGCCCAGTCCTAGCACCTTCGCAATGGTGCACCTAGCACCATCTGACCGAGTTTGGGGGCCCTGTGCCCTGCCACCCCTTCGTGGAGCAGAGGCTCCAACGTGCCAGGAGTCCATCCTCGGAGTCTGGAGTCTCGAGTCTCAGTTTGAAGTCTTGTCTTCCAAAGGGGCTCCGGAGACAGGCACCCCCCAGTCGCGGGGTCACAGGCATACACCCCTTTCCTCAGGAGTTCTCTGGTCTAGAAGCTAAGGACGGTGCTTGCTGCCATGACATTCAGTCCCTGGGTGACATTCAGTCCACACTGCTGGATGCCACCTCCGTCCTTGGGTCTAAATCGGTGCGCCCACCTTGCACATGACGGTAGCTTTAATAATGGAATGTCCGACATGTTTGCCCCCCCCAAAAAAAATTCCTCAGTCATTTAGCAGCCAGACACATTGACTCAAAGAAATGGACAGTTATTCTGGAGCGATCCTCTAGGCAGCTCTCGTTGAAGACAGGAACGGTGAAACCATTGTCAGACTGGGGGAACAATATAGTCTTAACAAGCATTTATTTCTGAGAGTCCCATTCCGCCTTTGCAATACACCTAGATTTCCCCTCTTCCCTTTTTTGGATATTGGAGCACTTATTGCAAAAATATTGCAAAATTTTCACACGCCAAAGAAAGTCATATTAAAGGTCAGTCATTTAAAATATGAAGGGGATGGGGTGGAGGGGAAAAGCATTTTAGGATTCCCTTTCTGTATCAGGGCAGCTACTTTCCAAGCACGATATACAATACAATAGTCTGGCTGTTCCCCCTCCTTCTCACCTTCCTCCCAATGCTAATTAGTATATTTCCCTAGCTAAAAAGCATCAAGTTATGCAAATAATTTTAAATAGACAAGTCAAAGAATAGTCAAGTGGCAATACGGAACCCCTGTGGCATATTAGAAGAGGTCTTTTATTATTATTATTATTATTATTATTATTATTATTATTATGAAATTGCATTATTTCAGAATTCAGCAGTAATCACTTAAATTTTGACCTTAAACCCATTGGGGTCATAATTATTACCTGGAACAAAAAAATAAATAAAAGCCAAACTTTAAAATAATGGTTTTTTATTTTTACACAGAAATATCTCCTACCCTAGTGCTAAGATTGTCTGCTAAAAAAGTAAGGAGGATTGCATGGCCTAAAGACTCATTGGTTGAGGCTAGTGGTAAATAATATAAAACAATTTTAATAGCAGCTACTGGTTGCAAAAATAAATAACTTCTTTTTTCTTTTTCTTTTTCTTTTTTTTTTTTTTTTGGCTTTTGGGGCACACCTGGCAGCACTCAGGGGTCACTCCTGGCTCTATGCTCAGAAATTGCTCCTGGCAGGCTCGGGGAACCCTATGAGATGCTGGGATTTGAACCACCGTCCTGCATGAAAGGCAAATGCTATCTCCATGCTATCTCTCCAGCCCCAATAAATAACTTCTTTACCATTAAATCTTTCAGGAATACTCAGTCACTATATGTTTACTCTGACTTAGGTGTTGACTTTATTATTTTTATTTATTTATAAGTAAAGACTTTTAAAATAAATTTATGAAATTCCTAAGAACTTGATTTCCTAAGAACTTGCTAGAAAGATTTGCATAGGAAAGGCCATTGTTCTACTGCCCTTATCATTCTACTGCTTTCCTTCATTGCAGTATTCAACCTGGTTCCATTCAAGTTAGGTGCATGAAAGACCAGTAAAATGGAAAGAGGAAGGAAATTTCAACAAAGTCATGTAATCTGAGTGTATCAGGCACTGTAGTTTCTGACTTTTTTTCTAAAAATTTTATGAATTAATGCACAAAATATATTTTTATATACTCATCTTTGGATTTTTCACCTCAAAAATGTTTCTGTTCTAGAAAAGCTTTCAGTGAAAAAAAAAACAGTGATTAAATAAAATTATATAATTACTCAGTGATCATCTGAAAATAGTATAGTAAGCAATAATTCTGGTTTAACAGTTCCCAGTTAAACTATCCCAGCTTCAGTTACCTGTCTGTTTCTTTGTGTTTATGTTGGGAAGGGGATTGTGAAGTGTTTTTATGTTTTATATAAAAACATAATATCTTTTTATATTTTAATGAATGGTGTACTGAGCACCACAAGCCAAATCTAAGCAGCAACAGACTCATTTCCCCCCTTTGAAGCTCATGAATGTCTTCTAATGTGTATCTTCCTTTCCGTTTTTGTCAGTGTGTTTCTTGAATCTACAAAAACAAGTGCAACCCAGTGGGGAAAAAAATGCTTTTCAATGAAAATATTTATTTTTTAATGTAAGCTTTGCAGCTCTGCAAATGCCATCGTTTTGCACATTCCACCTGGAAAAATTATTAACTAACAAATTGAAGACCTAATTTATTGCTAATTGTTAAATATAAAAGAATAAAGTGTTACATCTTTGTACCGACTCTTGATTAATATGCATTTCTTCAATTTGCATTGCTTTTCTTGTCTTTCACTTAGGTAAGTTTGTCTGCTTCAAATCTATCTTCTCTAAGAGGCCATTTTGGTCAATTCATCCAAAAGCAACTGTACTTTCAGATTCCTTAAATATTTATGTACACTTGTTGACAGTCAATGCTATATCTTTATGCGTTTAAATTTTCCACATCAAACTAAAAATTATAAATGCAGGTAACTTTCCTTCAACGTCTTTGAAAATCTATCATCTAATGGTATGGGATTCATAGGGACTATATTGTTAAGAAAACATACAACTTGAAGAGAATTTTTTGAAGGATTTAGAGGCTCTTCCAAAGCTAATAGATTTTGAGCATACTTAGCCCTCTGATACTTTATATTGGTCCCACCAGAAGTAATGAGGACATTGACATACCATAATCCACATCTAAGTCTACATCTTATATCATTTCTTCAACTTTTCCATTCAAGAAATGGAGAAATAAGTCATTTTCAGAGTTATTATTATTTTATATATAAGTCAAATATAATGATTTTATGTACATTATCATATCCATTTTCTAATATTTTGTTATTAATAAAGGTATTCATGTAATCAAGTCAATATTTTAACTTTAAAAAATGAGAATATATGTAATTATATATAAAAGAGTCAAAATCATTTACATATATTTCTGCTCATATAATAGTATTGTTCATCTTTGGATATCCAAAGTACCAGGTATAGTTTATATGGTAGGTAGTATAGTCACTTAGTGTTTTGGGGCTAAATTTACTTATCATTAAATTTGAATGATGTAATATTCACTAAAAATGATCTAATATTCACTAATTCACTAGAGAAATCAGCTGTAATCCCTAAGCTTCCAATTTTTTAGATCAAGTCAGAAAAATAAAAATCTGTGCAAGGTCACAAATGTAAGGAAACATGGAGCAAAATTGATTAATTTCTTTCTTAACTGCAGTATTAAAGGAAAGATTATATAAATGTCTCATTATAAATACCTAATTGTTTTTATTATTATAATATTACATTAAAATAAATAACAGTTGCTAACAGAACATATTTTAATTCACATGAATTTTAAAATTTCAATTCATGCTGATAATGATTCATTTTAATTCAAATTTTCTCGGGTTTTCTACATATTATCATTTATGTAGTTTTGAGAAATGTTTTTATGCATTTCAAAAAACAAAATAGTGTAATTTTAAATAATACTTTATCACTTGATTGATGTATAGATCACTTAGATCAATATATCTAATAATTAGTACATAGATGGGTTTCAACAAAAGAACAATTCATTGTTGAACATATACATTAGAGCATTATATACATTTCAGCAATATCAATTACCGCTAGGAATTTATGTCTTCATATTGTTATTTTGTCTTTGAATAAAAATGCAATGGAAAATATTTTGGAGTCACGGTATTATATAATAGTTAATGAAGATTACCTATACAAAGCATGTGATATTTCTATTTTAATTCTAACTGACCATGTGACACTTGGAAGGTCATTTAATAGCTGCAAGCCTGTATTTGGAAATATATACAATCATTGTGAGGTGTATCATCTTTTCTAAACTAGTATGGAAGATAAAATTTATCAATGACTATGAAATTTGTAATTTTATAACTTTGTAATTTTGCCCTTAGTCTGCACTTATTGTTTTATGACATTATATTGCTGTTACTTATATAATGAAATAGCTACAAGAAATTTGTATCACAATCATGACTGAGGACAACACTACCTATTGCCAAAAGATCTATATCTGGTTTAGTAAGCAAGTTAAAAAATAAGCAAGTTGCCAGCTACACAAATATAAGAATTGTAATTCAGTAGTACATTTCCTGTCCCCCTACATTCTGCAGAGTAATAATGGTACGTGTATGTATGTTGCCATTATAAAACTGTTTCTGAGATCCTAAATAAAGCTCACAGACCTCAGGCTTACCTACATACCGTTGCCAGTGCAATCAGAATAACTAGGATGGTGGTGAGCTAGAGTTCAGAGTCCTCATGCGATCCGAACTCAGAGAATGAGCCTAAGTGGTTGTTCTGAATTCACGACTTCATTCGAGGAGGAGGCATCAATTTAACTGGAAATCCATGAGCTCATTGAGAGCAGGGGAGGGGGTCGGCGCCAAATTCAGGGAACTGTTGCCATAGCATTTTCCTTCTCTATTCCTGCCTCCTTTTCCTCCCCCTCCTCCTCCTACTCCTCCTCCCAAAGCAGCCACGATCTGTGCTCTAGCGTTTTCTTTCAGCCATCAGACCAGACGCATCCTCAAACCGGGACTCCAGCGATGTGATTGATGCCTTACCCTCCCTAATAACTGGCTCTAGAAGGGAGATGGAGTAACTCCGAGGGCGCTACCAAGTTTCTCCCGACTGGAACATCTTTGCGGCAACAGTTGCAGAGCAGGAAAGAGACTCTGGAGCATCTCAGCACCCCGCTGCCCTCCCACTGAACCCCATTGGCCTGAGCTCAGCAGCGCCCAGCCACAGTCCTGCTCCCCACGACCGAGCTCTTCAGCACTCCGGCCGTGGACAGCTCCCTCGTCCTGCTTGGCTCTGCGGGACGGACGGAGGCGTTCTGGACTCCAGACCACGGTCCCCGCAGCGCAGCATCGGGCGACACAGCCCCTGGGAGTGGCCTTCTCGTCCACCAGCGTCCCCACTTTCTCTCTCGCCCCCGCCCCTGGCTTCCCCAGGCTCACTCAGCGGAGGGGACGTTGCGGGATTTCCTCTTCGGTGGCCTCAGCAGCTTCCCAGCAAGCATGGATCTCCGAGGAAGAGCCCTTTCCCCCAAGTGGAGACTTCGAGTTCTCCTGATGCTGTGCTGTGAGTAACGTTGCAGTGACCTCCGGGGCAGGTGGCCTCCACATAGAAAGGAACCGGCGGGAGAAAGCCAGTAGCTTAAGTTCGAAATAGGGCCCTTCCTTCCTTGGCGGTTTTGGGGGTTTGATTTTTTTTTCCAGACAGCCTCCTTTTTTCTTTAGAGGGGACGCAAAGCAGCTGGCAGCTCTCCTGCCAAAGAACCACACCTGACTAGTGTGGTTCCAGCATGCTATATGGGCCTGCTTCTTGGTATTGGCAAGTAGAATTTGGTTTAAAAGCCTCAGTTGGGAGTAGAGAGAGAAAGAGAGTAAGAGAAAAGCCAATCACATTTCAAGCTAGGAAGGGTTTGAAATGAAAAGAAAAAAATCATCCCAAACGTGCAACTAAGATAGAGTGGAGATGTTGGTGCCAGGGCAGGTGAGAGAAATGGCTCACAGAGGGCAGAGCAGGCAGCTGGGAACTTTGCCACCAAAGACTGTCTGCAGACCACAGCCTCTCGCTACCTCTGTGCCAGAGACGTGGATACAAGCTGAGCATAGAACCGATAGGATTTTTTTCCTCTGCAGATACAATGGCTCAAATCATGGCAGAACAAGAAGTGGAAAATCTCTCAGGCCTTTCCACTAACCCGGAAAAAGATATATTTGTGGTGCGGGAAAATGGGACGACGTGTCTCATGGCAGAGTTTGCAGCCAAATTTATTGTTCCTTATGATGTGTGGGCCAGCAATTATGTTGATGTAAGAAAACCTTTTCCCCTCCAGTTTGCTCCTAGGGCCCCAGGGCGGAAAGGCACCGTCCCTGGAGGCCCTAAGAAGACCCAGGTCTCCCGCCTTCCCCCCTCTGCCCTTGCAGGCTGCTCCTGAATGCTGCATGGGGGTGCCAGCTTGTAAGGCCTCTGCTCACCCTGCCTGCTTTGAAAGTAAACCCTTCTCACTCCGCTTCCCTACCGCGGGGGTCTGCACGTAGAGCACCTAACCGCATGTACCCGCACCTGGGAGCGGGCACAAAGGAGCGCCCAGGCGTGACATTCGGAGTTTGGACGAACTGCCCTTTACCGTCCCTCGTGGGGCCGGGCACGCTGAGGGGGGACGGGGCGTCTGTGTTCCCAGCTGATCACCGAACAAGCTGACATCTCACTGACCCGGGGAGCTGAGGTGAAGGGCCGCTGTGGACATAATGAGTCGGAGCTGCAGGTGTCCTGGGTGGATGGCGCCTACACGCTGAAACTGCTGTTTGTCAAGGTAACTGCAACCAAGGGGTTCGCAGAGAAGGGGTACAGGCTCCGGGAGAACATGGACAGTGGTCACCACTCTGTTGGGTTTCTAGAAGCGCTCGAAGGCTTTGACGGTCTATTCTCCTTTCTTTCCTTGCCGGGCAGGAAAGTCATAACACTTCTAAGGGACCCGAGGGTACTTGGAGGCTGAGCAAAGTCCAATTTCTCTACGACTCATCAGAAAAGACCCATTTTAAAGATGCAGTCCGTGGTAAGTAGAGGCCAAAGGGACTAGGGAGGAGGTCTGGGAAGAAAGCAAGTTCAATTCTTCAAAGTTGTAGAAACCTCTTTCAGCCTTTGTTCTCACCTAGACTAAGTATGACCCAAGTTTTATGTCTGCGATGAGGAAGAAGGAGCAGTGATCAGTTCTCTGATCTCATGCTTTTGTAGATTTACCAAGATCCCCCGGCCCGAGCAACTGGAGACCTGTGACCCATAGCCCGATTCTAGATGAGGCCTCCAGTATGGGCCCATCTTTCTGTGCTGTTGCAAGACAACCACTGAGCTTTTTAGCAGAGCTTGGAGAAGAGCAAAGCTGTTTAATTTTCTACTGCATCATTTTTATCTTAGGCCTCCGATGAAGAGGGCATTATGCCATTCTTTCCTTTTAGTTGAGAGTCTCGGTATCTTTTTGCTCATGGCACAGGGCTCACAAACTGTCCTCACTGACTGCAGTCCCCCAGAGGGGATTTGAATAGTTCTAGTTCCCGAGCTTTTCTCGTCCTCCATGCCAACAGCTTACACAAATCCTCAAAAACATAATGGCAAGAGGAATAAGCTGTCACCATACTCTACTCTCCCGTTTGCAAGTACCATCAAAAACAACATATGATTCATTTATTTATTCTGTAAATGGTCTGATTTACTCATTTTGAGACTTTCAAATGCTGGGCCACTTGGGAAATAATTTTTTGTTATAAAGATGTGATGAAAAGAATGTGTTTTCGCTCTCATTTCACTTCGTATCATGGCAGCAACAAAGAACAGTATTCTCACTTGATCAAAATTTATGTTCAAGTATTTTTCCTTATAAAATTTTCCCTATAAAATAGACCACAAAATAGGTGTGTCGTAGAATAAACTTAAAGTCAGAAAAGAAGAAATAGAGTTAGACTTCGAATGGTATATATGTGCTCAAGGACACCTCCCTGACAACTGCATTCAGCCATGCTTTTTTGATGCTATGTGAACTGTGATAAACCCAGTCACACTTGTGAATCTTTGAAATATCCATTATTATATTGTATTTAGGAAAATGATGGGATTTTTCATTTGTGTATGGGAGGGGCATGAAAGTGTGCTTGAGTCTGGCTTACTCTTTGTGATGCTGGGGGGACCATATATGGTGCCCTGAATCTAACCTGGTAAGAAGTCCATAAGGAAAATCCCTTACCTATTCTACTATCTTTCCAGTACTCAATTGACTCCTTCAAAAATAAATAAATGCAAAAATAATATTTAAGAAGTTCCTGCTCATGGAAAGGGGAACATTTGTCCTTTATAACAATGTGATATCATTTGCAAAATGACAACCTCAGCAAGGTACGACCATATATACTGAATGAGATGGAAAGGAGGGGTGTGGAAAGGAGAAGAGAAAACTATGGTTACAAGAAGGGAATTTTCTGCAAGTAAGCAGCCCTAACCAGTGCTCTGGGTTTTCTCTGCAGCTAAGAAGTACATAGCCAACTCCCATCACCTCTCTGCCTTGGTGACTCCAGCTGGAAAGTCTTATGAATGTCAAGCACAGCAGACTATTTCCCTGGCTTCTAATGATCCACAGAAGACAGTCACTATGATTCTGTCTGCAGTGCACATTCAGCCTTTTGATATCATCTCTGATTTTGTCTTCAGTGAAGGTAGGTTAATGAGGAGGACATGGAGAGAGGAAAGGGAAAGCTGGCTTCAGGATAGGTGTGGTACTACTGGAAATTTCTCAAGGCTGATATGACACTGCTAGTATCTAATATTTTCCAATGATTAAAATCAGTCAGTGGCATTGTGTCAACTTTCTTCAATGGCTCTCCCCCTTTTCCTTTCACTTCATTCCTTTCATTTCTCTTTCTATCCCTTCTTTCTTCTTTTCTTCTCTTTCCTTATCCCTTTCCCCTCTCTTAATTTAATTCTTTCCCTTGTTTCCTTTGCCAAAAGAAGAAAGGTTAAAAACAATTAGCTTCTGGGGCTGGAGAGATAGCACAGCAGTAGGGCCTTGAAAGCAGCTGACCTAGGACCAATGGTTGTTAGAATCCCAGCATTTCAGATGGTCCACTGTGCCTACCAGGAGTGATTTCTGAGCACAGAGCCAGGAGTAAGTAACCCCTGAGCACTGCTGGGTGTGGTCCAAAATCCAAAAAACAAACAAACAAAAAATCCAAAAAACCAACTAGCTTCAAAATATAATTGATGAAAATTTACAAAGCAAAACCAGCCAAAATTCCCAAATAGTTATCTAGAGAACATAAGTTGGACAGATGCCTTTCTTCTCTAGATTTCAGTTTTTCTATATTTTCCCAGGTCCTTCTATATGTAGGGTCTACTCCAGAGTCTTTGTTATGAGGAAGGTATGGACACATGTACCAGGCATATGTGTAGGTCTCAGAGTGAGGCTCACAAGAACCATGCTTGCACTAGCACGTACCTTTTGTGGGGGGAAGGACACCATGACACACCCCCAAGAGGAAGAAGGAAACTTATAGTTAGGTTGTGAAGGATAAATTCTTCTGAGTTGGTGCTAGCCCTTGGGAGATGATCAGCTGGGTCAAGGTCAGGACATTGCCGCTCCCTTGCTTCTCTGTATGCAGCATGCATGAGGTTGGAGCAGTGGTCACATTTCTGCAGCGATTGTTTGCTTCTTTGTCTGAGATTATTGTTAGTTTGATATATTGCCTATTCCTTTTGGTGAGGATGGAATGGAGAAATGGATACAGATTCTGTTTGATCTCTGGGTGCTTTCTTTACAGCTGGGAAACCCAGGTGAATCTAATCATTTGAATATGCAGGGTTGAAGGAAACCACCATCTGTGTCTGAAACAAATGATTTTCCAAGGAATTCGACTTTTAAAAATTGCTCTCTTTCAAATTCTAATGAATGGAATCTACTCCATAGATAGATTCTTCAGATTGTGAAGAATTGTGACAATTCCTGAATTGCATTGTCCTTGATGAACAAAGATGTAACTTCTTATTCATTTTATATATTTTACACTTACTACAGTGCTTGATACATGGCAGGTGTCCAGACATTTGGCAGCATTTCTATTGTGGAGCTTTGAATTCAATTAATAGAGACTTCCAAATGCTTGAAACAGGGAATAATCAAAATGAAATATATTTAATAAACTAGGGCCATGTTAATTTCATGGAAGGTTGCTATTCCTTTTTAATGTATTTTCTACCAATGAAAACAAAACCTGTCCATATGTCAACATTGAAAACTTTGATGGTAGAAATATGTATAACTTCCAACAACCAGTATCATTCTTAAACTAAGCCCATTCAATATAGAAAATAGAACCTGGCTTGTGTAACATTCAGGAATATTAGACAAAAATTGGACTGTGCAGTATCATTGTCCCTACTACAGGTATTTTCAGTTTACCTGGGCACTTTCAATAGTTTCTAAGTACTATTAAATTTTTGCTTCTCAGCTCTGTATCTGTTGGTGGTATGTTACAATTGCTGCCTTTACTGGTTCTTTATAATCAATTCAGTCTAATTCTTTCTATGTTGTTTTAAATTGTTTTCTAGAGTCCTTTATGGACTAAGAAATTATATCTCATAGCTATTTAGAATTTTATAAGTACAATTATTATAAAGATTACAACTTCTTTCTGAAGATTAGTGCAATTCAAGCTGTGGACTTAGGAGATTCTTTTGTTTAAAACAAAACAAAACAAAACAAAAAACAAAGAAAAACACAGCTTATAGAGCCCTTTGACAGTCCCAGGTAGGAGGACTGCTAGGTTAAAAGGAACTTTGTAAGCCTGTATAACTTCCCAAATGTAGATATATTAAGCACAAGCAAATTGCACTTGTCTCAACCGGGCTTTTTTGGGTAATAATTAGGATGTTCTCTTCTATATGGCGCCCCAGGGCTCAAGCCTTGAGGCTCCTGGGAGGAAGAATTCTCATTCAGAATCACTCACTGGATCGAATTGCCTTTGTGTGACTCTAGTTCTTTTGTTCCTGACTCCTCCTATCTGTGCCTCTCAGCACCTGCCTCCCACTGTGTTTTGTAATAGATTATTTTATGTCATTTGATAGAATCCCCTCAATTCCTTTTAGGGTCCCTTTTCAGGTCATGGTCCCCACAATAGATATGCTTCCGAAGTCTGGGTGTCTCGCTCAGTTCTTTTAGAGCCTGATAAAATGGAGTCTGTGTACTACTGCAACAGTATCTCTAAATTCAGGATGATGATGATAATGATGATGATGATGAAGTGTGTGTGTGTGTGTGTGTGTGTGTGTACCACAGCCAGAGTCCAGCAGTGTCTATCACATAGGTCTTCCAGTGAAGAGTCACTGCTTCTGGTCACGGAATTGTCCATGTTACATTTGATCCCTTAATAAACTGCAACTACTAAGAAAGGACTAGGCTGGAGTGATATAGAGTGGATGGGGTGTTTATATTGCAGGTGGGTAATCTGGGTTTGATTTTCAGTGGCCTAATATGGTCCCCCATATACACACCACTCCTTCCAGGAGTGATCACTGAGCATAATGCCAGAGTAAACACTGCTGGCTGTGATCCCCCAACAAGCAAACAAACAAACAAACACAAACCAGTGACCAGAACTAGAAAAGATCCCTGAAATGGGTTAGAGGACATTGAGCAGGGGCCAAGTACAACCCATATAGAGATGATACTTTTGTTCCACAAATTCCTTTAGTGGACTGAATTTAGCAACTGCATTGCTTCGCAGCAAGGAAGAAAAAAAAAAAAAAAAGATCAGTGTATCTCCAACTGGAAGGTACACAGAAATCATTAGGCATCCCTGTGCGACAACTGTGGTGAGCAAGCAGTCTCACTTGGCCAGTCTGGGAGCAAGGCTGCCCTTTTCCCTTTCCAAAAAAGTTGCTTATTTATGGAACACTATGAAAGGCCTCCAGAAATTTTGAGCCTATCAGGGAAAAGCATTCGACAATAAGATTCAGTAACATAAAGCGTGGCACTTGGTCAAAGTTGCACTAAAATGGAAGCCTTTCACAAGCTCATCATGCTTTGGGAACCAGCATCTGGAAGGGAGAAAGGGCAAGAGAGCTTCTAGGCTAGAGAACTATAGAGATGAAGCTTCCCTGTCTGCAAACTGGCTTTTGTTTGTTAGTTTTTATTTTTATTTTGTTTTGTTGTTGTGCTACATCCAGGACTGCTCAGGGCGTATGCTTAGCGCTAATCTCAGGGATTACTCCTGACAAAGTGGGGTCCATATACAAGGGTGCCAGGGACCAAACTGAGGGTAGCTGCGTGTAAGGCAATCAGCTGTCGGTTGTGCTATTGCCCTAGCTCTATATGCATTATTGTTTAACTACAAGAGTCTCAGGTTAGAGGATAAGAAGTGGTTGGTGGAGGGGTGGTCATAACTACAAGTTCTGATTATTTTGTTTTATTTTGCCTCGACAAGTGCTCCAGGGCTAATCCTGGCTTTAATTGTATTCTCTGAGAAGCAAAGTCTATCAATACAAGTAATTTCTTTAGATTATTCTAAAAGTACTAGTAAGTAATCCAGAAAGGGAGAGGGGCATGAAAGGCAACCTGCACTGGTACATTAACAAAAGATTACTATTGTGGCTTGGGGCTCTGTAGGTTAAACATTTTAAAAGTGAGCATCAGAGGGTTGGAGAAACTGAAGTCTATAGGGGAGAAGTCCACTTTCTGAGACTTCCAATCTAGCTTGTCTGTAGAAACCTAGTAGGACTTTTGAGACTATGGAATGCCAAGGGTATAAAGACAATACCCCCTTCCTTTCCTATTATCCCTAAGGATTGATTTACATGAATCCCTATCCTAGTGGAGTTTATAGTCTAGCTGAAAATTATTTTTTGTTGCCGTTTCACTTATACATTTAACTTATTAAATTTTATTTTGTAACTGAGCTCATGTTGCTTTATATTTGTATGTTTAAGGGATCAATTTAACACAACTCGCTCATTATGAAAGTACTACTATCCCATTATCACTTTTTCTAAGATTGGTCCTGCCCATTCTCCTCCCTTTGGTAACCTCAGTTCCATTGTCAAAAGGAAAAATTCCATCTTTTCTTATAGCCGAGTAATATTTCTTTGTGTACAGATACCACAACTTCTTTATAAACTTAATAATCACGGGATACTTGGTTTGTATACAGATCTTGCCGTTTGGAAGTAATGGTGCACTGAAGGTAGGCATGTGTCTATCTTTTCAAGTTCATGTTTTTGTGTTCTTGGTATAGATTTCTATGAGTAAAATTGTAAGATATATGGTTTTTCATTTTTAATTTTTGAAGACTCTCCATAATATTTCCCATATATAGTAGGAAAAAGTCTATATAATGGTTTCTTGTGCTTGCCCTATTCCTATTTATATTCAATAAATAATTGCCTCAATATCTTTTTCAATCACAAGAGGTTAGAGCTAGCAAGTCTTTTCTCATCTCCAAAGATGATTTATCTTAACAACTTTTTAGTATACAGTAAAATTCTGCTGAGATTATGAGTCCAGAGTCCAGACAACCCAGAGACAAAATAGGGAAAGAGGAGCAAACCACTCGGACAAACTGCTTCATAGTACAGTGGAGAGAAACACAGCCAAAAAGTCTTCCTCCTTCTTGAATAGAAGCAGTCAAAGCAGGAAGAATTTAACTACTTATCTCATGGATCCCAACTCTTTTCAATGCTCTTTATTTGGGTGTACAATAAAGATGGTATGTTGGTGGTATGCTTCAGGGAATAAACTCAATTAAAGAGCTGTAGTCAATAAAGAAAACAAAATAAATATCTAGAAAACAGAGCCTAAGAAGAATCAGCATTTCAGATGGTAATTTTGGTTTTGTGGAACTGGGAGCCTTCCATGACAACTGACAATGGAAATAGTGTTATCCTATTTTGGCTAATATGTCACTACCTGATTCTAATGACGAGGCTGGTTGCTGCCTTTACCCATCAGAAACCACCAATCACGAGTCCTATTTTGAACCCTGAATGCAATTAGAGCAAATGCAGGAGGAACCCAGTGACCTATGGCTGTGGACAGGGAGTTTGAGAGCATCTGTATTGGGATACTTGAGCTAAGCAATTGATGCTTTTTGTTCTGGTCAAGAGATAAGGTCATCCTGTTTAAAAATCTAAGATTCTACTTAGATTAAGGTTCTACTGTTTCTAATATGATCAGTTATATTACAGTGGATCCCACAAGATTTGTGAATAGATTTTAGAGTCTGTAAATTTCAATGGGAAAATGTACAGCTTTATTTTTAGTAATTTTTAATTAATATTACAAATGTCCTTTGATTAAAATTGGAGTTACCATCACCCTCTGACCCAGACTGGCATCTTAAGAAGCCAGCCCATTTTAAATACTGGTTCTTAAACTTTGGGTCTCACCATTTTACTGTTTTTGACTCTGTTATTTGGATAAGGTTTTGTTCTTTCTTAACCCTGACAATGCACCTGAGTCCCTTTGGCCCCTCTCCCCTATTATTTTATATATTTTTTCTCCTCTTCCACCCAATGTCTTTCCTACTCACTATACTCTAAGGTCAAGACTGTTCACAACAACAACCAGTTAAACGATAGCATTTTTCATGCAGTTATTGTAACTATAACATGCAAGTGATATCATCCTATATTTATATTTTTTCTTCTGGATCACTTAATTTAATATATCTTCCAATTTTATAAATGATGTAGAAAACTACATGAATGTATCATTTCTCACAGCTAGTTTATGAACACCGAAATTTTCATAATCTGCTACCTCATTGTCCACAGTCAAAACCATAGGCATTTTATTCATTTATTTAGCTTCATGAGATCTTTTTTATTATTTGTTTTGCCCTCAACCAGCTGTGCTCAGGGTTTTCTCCTAGTTTTGTATTCAGGGATCACTCAGCACTCAGGAGATTATATGGCGGGGGGGGGGGGTGTGATGTAGATTGGATCTGGATTTGCTCCTTGTAAGACAAATTTCTTACCCACTCTTTCTTTGGCACTGAAACTAACTATACACAGTTTAATTTTACATCAGTTTTGAAGATATTTTCAAAGTCACATTTAGTTATCTCATTGTTTTGTTGAAGGGATACATATATAAAAGTGAAGAAATATAAATTTCTATGTTCCCATAGAAATTTGACATTCATTTTTATACCACAGCCAGTTGTTCTTGGGAAGTATTCCTGGCTCTGTACTCAGAAATGACTCCTGGTGGGCTTGGCTTGGGGCACTATATGGGGTGATGGGGATCCAACAGGGATTGGTGGCATGCAAGGTAAGCAATGTATATGTTACTGTATTGCTCTGATCCCCTAGCCCACAATTATTTTTAAAAATCAATATATTTTCAATTAAATGACCATAAAATACACAGTTACAAAGTTGTTCAAGCTTGAGTTTCAGTCATGCAATGTACAACACCCTTTCCCTGCCACCAATATCCCCAGTTTTCCTCCTGCCTTCCCACCTGTCTACCCCTGAAACAGACATTGTTCTTTTCTCTCTCTGTCTCTTCCTTTCTTTCCTTTTTATACACTTTATTTGGCAAATTGTTACTAAAGAAGTATTGTGCATATCACTTTTTCTTCGTTTAGCACGGCTTCTTGTCCAGAGTGATTTTTTTTCTTTCAATTATCATTGGCATAGTGATCCTTTCTCTACCCTAACTGCACTCCTCTGCTATTTATTGCAAGCTTCCTACCATGGATTGATCTTCCTCACCCTATTGTTTTTGTATACTAATACCACGCTATTTAAAAACTAAATCATTGTGATTTACAAAGTTATTCAAAGTTGAGTTTTAGACATACAATGTTTCAGCACCAATCCCACCACCAATGTCAACCTTCCTCCCTGCCATCACCCTCTGACCCAGACTGGCATCTTAAGAAGCCAGCCCATTTTAAATACTGGTTCTTAAACTTTGGGTCTCACCATTTTACTGTTTTTGACTCTGTTATTTGGATAAGGTTTTGTTCTTTCTTAACCCTGACAATGCACCTGAGTCCCTTTGGCCCCTCTCCCCTATTATTTTATATATTTTTTCTCCTCTTCCACCCAATGTCTTTCCTACTCACTATACTCTAAGGTCAAGACTGTTCACAACAACAACCAGTTAAACGATAGCATTTTTCATGCAGTTATTGTAACTATAACATGCAAGTGATATCATCCTATATTTATATTTTTTTCTTCTGGATCACTTAATTTAATATATCTTCCAATTTTATAAATGATGTAGAAAACTACATGAATGTATCATTCCTCACAGCTAGTTTATGAACACCAAATTTTCATAATCTGCTCTCTTTTGTTGGACATCTAGGTTGATTCCAGCTCATAGATAATGTATTGAGTGCTTCCAAGAACAGCATCGTGCATATATTCTTGGTCTGAATATTCTTCTGTTCTGGAGGATGATCCTATCATTTTTAATATTCCTCAAATGTTGAATTTTTACCATTTTGTTAAGCCAAAATGCATCATGTTTCGCTTCTATCTCTTCCGTTAAGGATGGAATATAAAATCTTATTTGCTAGAACAACACCAATATTTTTCTTTGAAGGATAAATCTCAGGTTAGAGAGATGCTCAATAAACTGAATGTATGTTTGCAAGCAGGAGACTTTGATTCAAACTTGGACACTTTAAGGTCCCTCAAGTACTGAGCAGGCATGGGTCCTGAGTAAACTTCTCCCCAACAACACCAAAAGAAAAATACTCTGCTAAAATTCTGATCTAATACCAATTCTGAAATGTGGGTGTTTTAAATCACATTACCAATGTATCCTGTAATTCAGGTGTCCCAAGTGTCCTGTAATCAACTTGATTTTGATATAAATTACCTGGAAAACAAATCCTACCACTTTTGGGTTCACATTCCTAGATTACTTTCTGTTCTTGAGTAGACCTGAGATTCTCAATCTGCAGAGAAAGCAATTTCCATGACTTAGTTGGGTTGTCATTTGCAAGAGCTAGTCATAAAACTTAGAGAAAAAATTTGCTCACTAAATCAACCACATTATTACAAAATATATAACTCAGGACTGCCAGATGGAGATGGGGCAAAGTGAGGCAGGGATACAACAGTTTCTGTGGCTTCTCAGGGCATCTTTCTTTCCATGCGTCTCTAGGAATTCATTCAGATGGACCCACAACCCTTCTGTTCGGAGGTTTTAAGGAGACTTTATTACAGAGGTACAATTCATGAAATGACAGGCCTTTGGTAATTTAATTTAATTCCCAACCACTGCCACCTCCCCCAGAATTAGGATAGAGGAACTAAAAATTACAATCCAGTATTTTAGGAGTGACCACGTGGCTTTCCCAAGGTCGCCCCATTAACATAAAGTTGAATGTAGGGAGAAAATTTGTTGTGTATATTAAGGTAAGTGTTTGCTACTAAAAACTCATTCCCTGATCTATGTTGATCCATACGACAAAAGGGACTTTTTATCCTTAAATGGAAAACAATTAATGGTGGCTTTTAAAATGTCTTCTACAAGTGGCTTCAGTTTTACACAGTGGTGTTTTCAAAGAGGCATTATAGTAGTCTAGGGAAAAACCACTCTGCCTAGAGATCCAGAGCATATATCTGTCCCTTATACCAGGAGTTTTCTTTCTGGAGTAATGAATATATTGACTTCAGACTGATATTCAGCATGTATCTTTAGAATTGAATCAAATAAAAAAAAAAAGGTTGTCTAGTAATTATTTTTGGTGTCTCTGTAGAAAGAAAAAAGGCTCATCTACATCCTTAATACTTGAGAAACTTTGGATAATATTAAAAATACACTTTAAGACCAGAGAGAAGAAACTCAAAGGACAGGAGTGGATGGTAGTACTGGGTGTACTGTGTTCTATTCCAGTCGTGGCTCAGCCCTGCAAACACTGATAGTGGGAGCCTGATAGCCTCTGAGAATGGCTGAGCCTGAGTAGGACCCCATTGCCTGCCAAAACATTAAACCATTTGGGTAACATAGCCAAGCTGAGTAGAGTTGGGAATGGTCCTGAAGCATTGGAAGTGCCACCCACCACCCAAAATAATTAATATTTTAGTGAATGGGTAAAATTTATGTGCTCATTTATTTTAAAACTGTCTATTGCAGAGGTCCTAAAACTTTTTAAACAGGGGCCAGTACATTTTTCTTCAGACTGTAATTAAAAAAATCAACAACAACAACAACAAAAACTAAACATTACTGGCCTTCAGGACCATTTGAGGACCTTTGCCTGAGCTTAAGAGGAGGAGTCAAGAGACAGAGGAGAGGAGTTGCAAGTGCAGTGCACATTCCACATACGTTCACTGAGGACCTGGGCAAGTCAGCTGCTAAGCAATGGGGCAAAACCACTCAGTGGGTTGGATAAATGTCCTTGGGGGATTGCGTGTGACCTATAGTTTGAGGACCCCTGCATTTAGGTATAAATAAATTAAAATAAACTGTACACATTAAAGTATAAGCTATGATAAATAATGCAACTGTCACACTATCATGAGAGATCAATATATTCATCACCCCAATGTGCCTCTTCATGATAGATATTCATCTCTTTGAACTTTTAGAAAGGGAAAGGACCTCTGAGACCTGCATGCAGATGCCCAGAGTGAGAAACTCTTTCCCCCACTACCTTATGTTTTTTTCGAGTCTTTATAGGCCAGTAAGTAAATCAGGCATGACTCAACTGTTTTTGTTTTGATTTGGGGTCACACCCGGCAGCACTCAGGGGATACTCTTGGCAGGCTCGGGGGACCATATGGGATGCCGGAATTCGAACTACCATCCTGCTGCATACAAGCCAAAGGCCCTAACTCCATGCTATCTCTCCACCCTCGACTCTCAACTTTTTTAGGATAGACCTGATGATGTCGAATTAAACAGTTCACATTCATATTGGAACCTCATATACTTCTGGGAAAATTACTTTATTATCTTTTTGCTTTGATTCCTTATGTGTAAAACAGCTGATCTGAGAGAGATAACTCGGCTGGAATTCAAGCTTTAGAGGAGAGATATTTGGTTTGATTCTGAGTGGCTCCCTTGAGCACACTGGGAATGATTCTGAGCACTGAGCCAAGAATAGCTCCTGAGTACCACTGGTTATGCCCCTCCCCCCAAAAAAAGATACTCAAGCTAATGGGAAAATATATTAACACATAATACATCAGTAAGATAAAGGACCAATCTCCAAACATGGAAAGTACTTATACATTTTAGAGGCATCCCCCAAAAGAAAACCAATGGCCCCCAACTAAAAATGTGGAAAGGAGAGGAGATAAACACTTCCATGAAGAGAACACATGGAAGGTCAGTAAGTAAAAGAAAAGTGTTTATTTTTATCAGGTACAATGCTAATCTAAACAAAAAATATCTTCTCATACTAGTGAGAATAGCGTATTTTCTAACTTACTTGGGAAAAAGCATTGTTGTGAGGATGTGGTTAAAATAAAACACACAAAAAAGAAACTCATTTACTGGTGGTGGCAATGGTTTTGTTTGTTTGTTTGTTTGTTTTTGTGAGGATGTTCATATCTGCTTTGCTATAGGCTTATTCATGGCTCTGTGCTCAGGGATAATTCCTGAAGGTGCATATGAAGTGCAGGGGATTGAACTAAGATCAGCCATGACAAAGGCAAGCACCCTGCCAGCTGTACAATCTCTCTGGCTAGAATATTGTCTGGTTTAGTTGTACTGATGCTTGTCAAAAGAATAATAGGGGCCAGAACAGTAGCACAGAACTAGGGCATTTGCGGCCAATCCAGGATGAACGCAGGTTCGATCCCCGGCATCCCATATGGTCTCTCAAGCCCAGAACTCAAAGTAACCCATCAGCACCACCAGATATGACACTACCCCCCCTCAAAAAAAAAAAACAACCAAATTAAGAATAGAACTCCCATATGATCCTGTTATTTCAGTTTTCAGCATCTACCCCTGAAATATAAAAAAACAACAATCTGAGAAAATATGTATGTACTGTTGTTCATTGCAGTGTTTACTACAATAGTCCAAATATGAAAATAACCCAAATGTTTAACAAAAAATAATGAAGTTGTTAGTTACTAGCTCAGTGGAATACAATACAGTCACACAGAATAAAATAAATAAATTATATATTTCACCTTGGACGGAAATGGAGGGTAGTCCTGCAATCAAAATAAACCAGAGGGAGAAAGACAAGCACTGGCTATTTTTACTAATCTGTGGTGTACAGGGAAGGAAACAAGGATATAGACATAAATGAGAACAGATTCTCGGTACAGCGGTGTCAATTGAGAGCATTAGAATAGTGCGAAACTAGGTAGATTGAAATTAACTCAGCATGGGGTATGTGGCGGTCACTTAAATAGGACTTATGTGACTACATATATCAAGGCCATGAACGTTAGCACTGTTGTAAATAAACAAGCGAAAAACCAAAAGCCCAAACCAAAAATAAATAAAATGGGTCTGCTGTAATAAAGTTGACCCTTAACCAACATGAAAATTAGGTTCACAGATCCCTGCAAGTTGTTAACCTATATTGGTAAGCTCTGAAATATATATATTTCTTTTCTCTCTCTCTCTCTCTGTGTGTGTGTGTGTGTGTGTGTGTGTGTGTGTGTGTGTGTGTGATTTTTAGCTTCTATGTTCACTTGTAATTTTAATATGATATAAATAACAGATATCAAAGATTGAAGATATACTTAGTTTCTATCAACTATAGGTTTGGCAGGTTATATTCAACTGTAAGAAATTAAATTTTGTATTTTTTTATTTTGGGGCCACCTTCAACTCTGCTCAGAACTTACTCCTGGTACATTGCTCAGGGGTGACTCTACTGTTGTTCAGGGGACCATATGTGGTGCTGGGAATCAAAACCTGATTGGTTATGTGCAAGGAACATGCCATTCTAGCTATACTATTTCTTTACCCCTAAAAGTAACATTTACAAAGTATTTCTAATTTGATAAATCAAATAAAATGTTAATGATGGCACTCACCAATTTTCTGATTCATCAATATGCTCCAAAAGAAAGCATAGTTACTTAAGAAACAAAAGTCAGACTTCAAACTAGAACATAATATGCAATATTAGCTAAAACTATTTGTGTCTGATTTGTTTTTATTTTTTCTCCACCTCCCTCCTGGTTTGTTTTTATTTTTGTATTGAGGGATGGTCTTGGTGACAGTGCTCAACAGATTATGCAGTACTCAGAGTACCATGTGGTACTTGGAATCCAACTGGGGTTGTCTGCATACAAGGAAAATGACATAAACTCTGCATAATATTTTTCCAGCTCCTAGAACTTTTTATTTTTTATATTATCTATAGTAGTAGAGTTTCAGTAGAAAAAAATAATCTCAGAGATTAAGGATGTGGCTCAATGGTAGGGTACATACTTTGCATATGCAATACCTTGGGCTTAATTTCAGGTACTAGAAAAACAAAACAAACAACTGTAAAAAAAAACTAAATCACAAAATTAATCAGTGCTTTGTTTTCTTTTTGTGATGCTTCTAGTTACTATTGGTAATTGAGAAAAATTAATTTTTTTTAGGTTCCAAGGATCTTTTAAAAGAATTTGAAAATTGACTGTAGGCTGCAAAAAGGAGCTAAGCTGTGTATTTCTGTATCAGCAGAAACCATAGAATTTCCCTTTTCAAAACAGTAGCTGCAAGTTTATCTAAAGGCTTAGAACTTGTGATTTGTTCATGACAATGTTGCTTTATCTATGCTAATATTTGTCTAGTAGCTGTATATCATTTCCCAGCTGGTATCTTACATGGTGCTCAGCGTGAATAAGCATAACAGCATATACTTTACTCATCACTTCCCACCTTCTGTGAACAAGCAAGTCCATAAAACCAAGCTTCCAGAGCCATGTTCAATGAAGGCAATATCCTGGCCTTCACAGTCTTTGATAGAAAGTTCCCATACGGCAATCATGTGTTGCTGCATCTTTTGGTGATGCATGGAAGAGGCTGCTGAATTGGTTAAAATTTCTCAGCCTGAAACATTTTTAGGGAAGCAAACTCAATATTTTGTGATAAAAGGCCTTTTCACTCTTTCCCCATGTTTAGGTTCACAAAATTATCATTGGGGTTTAGCACAATTACTTCATAATATGCTTCGAATGCCATTTGACTACATGGTATCTGCTTCCATGTTGGATGTTTAATTGTTCCATGTTTCATATGCTCATGTTTCACATGTTTCATATGTTCCATGATGTTTTATTGTCTGCTGACTCTATTGACCAGCTCCGAAGACTCCATAGTCTTGAAGAAGGGCAAGAAGAACTGAATTCGATAATGTCTTTTTATTCATGAAAAAAAAAAAACTTCCTTATTAGTCTCTGATGGAATATGTACATTTTGTAATTCTCAGACTCTCCAAAAGCTCATAAATGTATTATTTGAGCAAATGTTTAAGGTCCTGGTGTGTTTGCTGTTCCTCAAGAACATTTTTATAATGGTTAAAGACAAAAGGGTTATATGTCTCAGTGTGTCTCAATTCTGCTTTTTCATTGAAGTCATATTTAAGTTCTAGTAATTGAGATTGTTCAACAAATCTTTGGAAGTTCAGCTTTTCAATGTTCTTGTCTCTATTTCCATCCTATGCAGTGAATTCGTTTGTGTAATACTAATTAGTGAATTAAGCTGAGTTGATTTTTTAGCTAAACATATTCCAATAAAAAATTGACTTAGAAGGAAACAGAAGATTTACATTTTTTCTCAGTTAGGTTTGATCTCCAGCACCCCATATGATTATTCGAGTCACACTGTAATGATCCCTGAGCACTGAACTAGGAATTACCACTGCTGACTGTGACCTAAAAAAAAACAACATCCCCCCAAATAAAGAAAATATTATCTATATCTAATATCAAAATTCTGAAAAGTTAACTAAATAATCTGTATATTTTTCTCACATCTGTTTTAAATGTGATACGTTTCTCTATTTAAATAACGATGTATTTTAGTTAACATTGCAGAGAAATCTTAAAGGTAAATCTGAAAGACTTGGGAAAATATCATTTCTTGTGATAAAAGAAAGTTTAAAGGTTTTTTTAAGAAACTCTTCTTAATAATAAAAATATCTTGGTTATAGAATGACTTCAGGTTCATAAGAATTTGAAGGGCTCACTTATTTTCTTCCTCTTTCTCATTTCAGAGCATAAATGTCCAGTGGATGAACGGGAGCAGTTAGAAGAAACCTTGCCACTGATCCTGGGGATCATTTTGGGCCTTGTCATTGTGATTACGCTGGCAATCTACCATCTTCACCTCAAAATGACTGCCAGCCAAGTGCAGATTCCTAGGGATCGATCCCAATATAAGCACATGGGCTAGGTAGGAGCTGTAATGCAGGGAGTCCTCAAGTCCCCGCCCCAAGCTGGAGCAGGTAGAGAAACAAAAGCACTTTCCACCTTATACATGGGATATACCAACATAGCTACACTCCAAGCCTGGTAATTCAAGGCTTGTTTGACCTGCATCCCTGCTTAAAACCAGGGATGGGGGACATTCTTTTGGATTCCTAGAGCCAGTGGCAACTCTCATTGTTGGGGAGTTGGGGGAGGGTGTCAACCAGCATTCATGCTCATTGGTGTCTTGGCTTTGACTCTCCAAGGAGCAACACATCAAACTCGGAGAGGTATCTAGCTCCAAAGTTTAGGGTTTCTCTTGGGAAGATACCCTTTATGGTTCATAAGAACAGAGGGTGATTTTCCCCTTTAAACACAGCTGGCTTAACTTAACACAACAAATATAGCCTCATTCTCCCTGCAGCAAGATCCCGAAGGTGATCCATGCTTCTGGCTGGCATTCTGCATGTCTAGTGATTGTCTTGGGAATGTTTCACTGCTATCTGCACCCAGTGACTCTGCAGCCCAAGGACCTGTTTAGTGTAACCCTGCAGAGTGGCTTGGACTTCATAGCGTGTCAGGTCCAATAAAGGGCCCTGAATAATTAACCATGTGAGTTTGTTTTCCAAATGAATTAAAAACCACTACTGGCTAATGTTTGGCTGCTTTCTTAAAAAGAAAAAATTATTTGACACCCATGGGGAGAAAGAGATATCAAGTGTGATATAGATGTGAATAGGGCTTTTGCCTTGCACACAGCTAATACAGGTTAGAATCTCATATGGTCCCCTGAGCACTGCCTGGAGTAATTCCTGCATGCAGAACCAGGGGTAATGCTGTGAGCCAAATTCTGTTGCAGTCTTCAGCGCCTGCAAACAGATCCTTTGTGGAGTTCGGGAAAAAATTCCGTGGGGAGAGAGTGGGCACACGGAATGGCGAATGAATGGAACAATATTGTAGAAATGAATGAGACCACACAGATTGCATGGGGACTTACATCTGAAAAGACGAAGACAAATTTATTTTTTGAACTGGCTGCTTTTAAAAGGCTGAGGCTTGGAATATAGGGTGCAAGATCTTGACATCAAAGAAACTGGGAAAAGAATGGAGGACTCTGGCTTAAATTAGCATATTAAAGAACCGATACTGAAGGTGAAAAGGCAGTTTGTTTTGGGCTTGCTTTGTTTTGGGTAAGGAGAAGGGAAACGGGTAATTTTCAGGGAAGTGGGAAGAGAGAGAAATGTTTTAGAGTTTTGGGGGAAAACTGAAAATTACCTTGTTTTGAGTAAACAGGGGAAAAAACTGAAAATTGCTTTACTATGAGCTAAGTTTTGGGAAAAACCTGATCTTGGAGCCAAAGTAGCAAAAATTACAGGGAGCTGTTAAGTGGGAGACTTTTGGCGGGATTTGTACTGTCCTCCTTTGTTAGAAAGAATTTACTAAGGCTTGATTTTTAATATTGGTTAAAAATAAAGAGAGAGATAGTTACAGCCACTATTGGAATTATGGCCAAACAATCCACGCAAAGGGTCAAGTGATTTTGACTGCTCTAAGCGGGCCTTTTTGGCAAATAATTCCTTTTCAGGAGAGCACTACACTTTTTGGTGTGTGCCTCTCCTGAGTGGGATGTGGCAGGGTAACTCCTTAGCATCACCGAGTTGTCCCCCCAAAATAAAAAAATAAATAAGAGAAAGGATAAAGAAAGATGACTAATGGTGGAGATATTTTGGTAAAATAAGTAGTTTAACTAATGCACCTCTTAAAGGATTTGTCTTCAGATATTTTGATGACTTGACATTTCACTATTCCTGAACTTGGTATCCCAGGCTAATTTTTATTTGAAAATAATAGTAAATTACTAATAGAATTACTAGTCATATATAGTTAGAATTTTGGTTATTTCCAATTTATTGATTTTGTAAAAGATACGTATGTGGGACATCCTTTCTCTGGTACATAACAGAAACTCCTCACCATCATTCACTCCACCATATAATCAATGAGAAATAGTCAATGAGATCATCTCTAAACCGTTAAAAGATTTTTTTTTTAACTTTTATTGAGACCATTGTGAATTACAAGTCTTTCACGGCTGTATTTCAGGCATAGAGTGACCGTGAATTTTGGCCACTCCCACCACCAGTATTGACTTCTTTCCACCATAGGTACAAGCATGCATCTCATACCTCTACCCTTAGGCCCTGGACTACTAGTGTAACTGGTGCTTAGCTTGTTATGCTTTGGGTATTTTGATTCTATTGTTGTTGACTTTGGCTTGGGCATTTAGATCTGACCATATTGCTTTCCACACAATGCTCCTGAGATCACTGGCCCCTGAATCCCAGTCACTTTTTTTTCTTTTCTCAAAGACATAGAAAGACATAGAAAAATGAGGCAGCACAAAATGATCCTTCTGCTCAGTTGCAGTTGTTGTAGTCAGTCTTCTGTAATTAGAGATCTTGGTTTTAGCACAGATCCTAGGATGGAGCATCTTTTGATTTCATCTCACTGTTAGGTGGTGAGGTAGGGCAATCTCTCCTTAGATCAAGTTATTGCTGTTTCCTCATCATCATGCTGTCAGATGAACCTACCCTGGAGCACGTTGGTGCCAGAGGAACATTCAGGTCTCTCCAGGGGGAATTTGATTCCTGGTGCTGGTGTCAAAAATTGTGCTGGATCTAACGTTGGGATCCGAGATTTGGGATTCAATGGAAGATGTCCAGTCAATCAAGGCCTAAGCCAAGTACCACTGACAAACGTTCAGGATGAAAGACATACCTGCACTATAAAATGTATGAGTTATTATCCTTATTAGATAAAAGCTTCTTTCTATATGTACAATTTCCTGATTTTATAGTGCCTATGCAAAAAAGGGACAAATGATACTCCTGGTGCATATGGGGGTAAAAATAACAAGATAAACAATCTCTATAACCTGATTTTAACCTGAGCTCATATCCCAACCAAGACTATTCTTCTAGAATGTTCTACTAAGCAGATCCAAAAAAACGGGAGGGATGGGGGAAGATACCTCTACATATAGAAATAGACACTAAGGATTATAACTATTAAGGAACTGCATCTACAGAAACATGCAAAGAAAATATAAATATCCCCTTTAAGTTTTTTGAGATAGTCGGAGGTAAAATCCAGTGCACTGTTTCAATCTCCACCCTCTCACCCAATGATCTTGTGGAGTTTGAGAAATGGTTTGCGTAAGTCAGGGATCAGGTCGTGTCCTTGAGCTGAGTCTCTTGAGAGAGTCTCCCTTGAGAGTCTCTTGGGAACCAAATCAATAGCAAGGAACAACCCACAGTGGGGGGAGGTGGAAGAAAAAGAGCCACATTGAATGGGTCTGTGGAAGGGGTAGCTGCAGCTTCTTCCCAAGGTGAGACATGGTGGGCTGGGAGACTGTCTTTTCACTTTGGGAGTTGACTGGAAGAAGGTTGCGGTTCCTGAGGAATTAAGAACTGAGGGTGAAGAGGTTTAAATAGGGGGAGATAATGGATCAGGGTTGAGGGGATGAAAGGATAGAATAATATTTGTAAGGTGAGGTTGACGGTGAGTGGAGGGAAGAAGGGTATTATAAAATAGGAACTACATACAATATAGCCAGGGACTATGTACAATACAGATTAGACAAACATAGAGGAATCAATAAGGTGCACACTAACATATAAACAGACAATGGAGATCTATTTGTAGGTGACAGTTGAAGGACTAACCCAATGGAATGGGTCAGAGCACATAAAAATTTTATTATGTCTATAATAATTCTTTACTTTTTTTTTATCCACAGGGATTCTTGAAGATATAGGTTGGTCGTCCAAGTTTTGCATTTTAGTGTTTTATCATATTGTACTCCAAATACAGTCTCAACATGTACAAAATACAACATGACAAAATACTCTGATTTGTCCATCTTCCATTTGATTACACCTGCGATTATGATCCAATGCTTATGTCCACAGAGACCATTAAAATAGGCAACTGCACACCATAGACTTTTGTTACAGGCCTTGTTCATTGACTATGCTTTTTACAATTTTTTGTTTTGTTTTTGTTTTTTAAACCAAGCTAGCTTAACTATTAGAGCATAATGCCCATCCATATTGTCAGTTTGCTTCCAGGAAAGGAATCTGGCTGTTTGAGACATTGTAGGCAATATGCCATGAGGTAGACTCCTCTTATAAAGCCTACTATCATATTGCTTAGTATCCTAGATGTGAAATTAGCATCCTAGATTGTTCCAAGAATGCTCCATGCATAATATAACCCTGAAAGCTTTTATCTAGAAAAGTTTATTCCCACCATCAATGAATTCCCTAGGAGCTGGAACTGATTATTTTTTAATCCCAGAAATTTTTTTGGGGGGGTCATCCCCGGTGATGCTCGGGATTTATTTTTGGATCTGCATTCCAGAATCACTCCTGAAGGTCTCAGGGGACAATATGGAGATAGAACCTGGGTCAGCTAGCTGCATGCAAGACTAACACCATCCCTGTTGTACTCTGGCTCTCCCAGAACATTTTGATTAGTATCAGCTAGTTGCTGTTTCAATAACCAGCTAGCTGTGTATTGCTCTGTTAAACGCCATGTTTGTTCTTGACTAATATCTCTTCAGTGTCTTAGTAGTGAGGAGGGAAAAGGTCTGTTACCATATGAATATTGACCATTACACAGGAAAAAAGAGGCACCATTGGTGCTGGCTTTTGGCTTTAAAATTTTACTTTACTCCTGTCATCAATGATCTCATCCCCACCCTTCAAACTTGATAATTTGGATATAATGTCATAAAATTGACAAATTTGAGTAGATAGCAGGAGGCCTGACAAGAAGACCAACAATGCAGACATCCATCATTTGAAAAAAAAAAAAGAGTGCCCTAACTCTTCACAAAATGCTATTGTCAAATTCCTGTGTTGAAGTTGACTAAATCTTTCTAGCAACCACATTCTCTTCTATATATTTTGTGGAAGAAAATCTCCACAAGTGCTGGTGGCCATTTGGCTTACATTTGCTCGTACTCAGGGAACCAGTGCATGAGGCTTAATAAGCACAAATTAAGATATATGCTCACATTCTTTAAGCTATCTCTTCTGTCACACCCCCACTGTTCTTTGAGCCCACACACAGTTAGTTGTGTTCAGGGGCTGCCAGACTCTGTCTTAAACACACTCTGTCTTCAAGAAATAAATCTGGGCCAAGGGTTTGAAAGGCAAGCACCTACCCCTATGTTATCCTTGTTTCTCTCTATTCCATTGTCTCCACTTTTAAAAATAGAAACTGCATCCAGCTATGCTCAGGAAACCCAGGTTTATGTTCTGGGGGCTCACCAAAGGTGCTTATAAGGTATTGAGGATGATGACGACTTCAGTGTTAGGAGATGAATTCAAGGCCTTTGTCATGCAAGGCATGTGAACCATACCATCAATAACTAGAATTCACTGTGAGAGTGTGTCTGTGTGTGTGTGTGTGTGTGTGTGTGTGTGCGTGCGTGTGTGTGTGTGTGTGTGTGTGAGTGTGTGTAATGGGCAATACCTGCTGATATTCAGGAGCTGTTCTGTGCTCAGGAGTGACCCTTGGTGGCTTTCAGAGACCACCGAGTCTATGGTGCTAGGCATTGGTATAGACAACATTGCAAGACAAATTGCTGTTTTCCTTGTACTATTTTTCAAGCATAGAATCTACATTTTTAAGGCTAAAAATTAATGGATTTTCCCCACTGTAATATGCAGTTCATCTAACAAGTTACATTACTATGACTATTAATATCTCGCTTTTGTCTTTGGGGTCACATCCAGCTGGGCTCAAGGCTTATTCCCGGCTTTGAGCTCAGGGATGAATCCTGGTGCGTTTCATGGAGTCACAGGTGGCCCTGGATTGAATTTAGAATGCCTATATATAAGACAAGTGCCTGGCCCACTGTATTATATTTCTCCAGTCCCACTGTGACTTTTGTTTGTTTGTTTGCTTGTTTGTTTTTCGGCCACACCTTGTGATGCTCAGGGTTACACCTGGCTATGCGCTCAGAAATCACTCCTGGCTTGGGGGACCATATAGGATGCCAGGGGGAATGAACAGTGGTCCATCCTAGGCTAATGCGGGCAAGACAGACATCTTCCCACTTGCACCAATGCTCCAGCCCCCCACTATGACTTTTAAAATTAGTCACATGTTTATTGGAACTGTCCCAATATTAAATCTTAAGCTCAGTCTAATTTCTTTGAATATCGCCTTACTTTCCTCTCTATCTCCCATCTTCCTTCTCTCTCACCCTCTTCCTCTCTCTCTCTTTTCATGATCAACTACAAAAAATAAAAAGAGGTTTTCTGGCTGAGCAAAGGCAGTAGTTTGTGGGAGGAGATGCAGGGTGTTCAGAAGGACAAACTGACTCTAAACCTCAACCCTGGGCTAATTTTCCTGCTCGTTGCAATTGTCCTCTCATTGTTCCTTACCCAGTTCAAACTGAGGGTGGATCATCTAGCTGCATTGTGTCTGAGCTTAGAGAAGGGAAGCAAACCAAATAGATAAAGCACAGATGCTCAATTACTTCTTACACTGTCTTTTTTCCTTTTTACTGGGGTTTTAAATGCAAACATCTTCAACCACAAAAAGATGTTGTGAAGATTGCTCCAGGAAAAAAACTCAGGCTGGGTGAAACATAAAATAGATTTATTTGGAAGGGGTATAGAGGACGAGTTAGATTTAAATTCTGATCAGAGGACCAGAGAGAGGGAATAGCAGATTAGGCACTTACCTTGTTTACATGTAGTGTGCTCAAGTTTGCTCCTAGGCACCACGTATGATCCCCTGAGGCACTTCAGGAGTGATTACTGAGCTCAGAGCCACGAGAAAGCACTGAGTACCTCTGGTGTTCCCCTGTCAAAAAACCCACTAGCAAAACTACAACAAATAAATTCTGCTCTTTGCAGGAATTAGCTCAGAGGATGGTGGTCAAAGAGGACTTTCTGTTCTCAGCATAAGCATCCACTGTATTATATATAGTCACTTTTTTTTTTTCCTGGCTCGTTGTCCAATCTTTTCATTGACAAAAATTTGACTAAAATATGGTGAGGAGACATCAGAAAAATGGAATTGAAAATGGAAGGATAGATGTTAGCAATGATCTACAGTGTCTATTAGAGGTAGCAGGCTCTCTTTCTCTTTCTCTCTCTCTCATTCCCTCTCTCTCTCTCTCTCTCTCTCTCTCTCTCTCTCTGAGTGGAATTACATTCATTTAAACACACGCACACACACACACACACTTCCTTGGAATAGAAATTTTGAATAGCCTGGACCAGAGATACAGATTTATTTAACTTTTTGGTTTTGGAGTCACACCCTCAGAACTTACTACTGTCTCTCCACTGGCAGGCTCAAGGGACATATTGGATGCCAGGGATCAAGCCTGGGTTGGCCGTGTAAGAAGCAAACATCCTACTCTTATTACTATCACTGCAGGCACAAGACATTCAGCTTTCAAGTGGTGTCTTAGGTGCAGTTTACAATAGATTCACATCACAATTACTTCTAGGTTCTATGAACCAACATCATTTTTAGTATATCTTCTAGATTGACTACGTGTCTTTATGGTGAAACCTGAGCATCCACTGTGCTCACAATAGAATTAAGATACAATCATACCATAACATCAAGCTTAAACTTTTTTGAACCAGGGAGATAGTACAGAGTGTACGACACCTGGCTTGCCTTGCATGTGGCTGCCCTGGTTTGATCCTGGCATCTCATATGATCCCCGCTCAAGCACACAAGAGTGATTCTTGAGCATGTACCAAGAACAAGCTCCAAGCAGCCAGCTGTGTCACGTTCTCCACCCCAATGTTTTACAGTTTTTGCTAACAGGGAGATAGAAGCTAGTATAAAAATTACTTCCTTGTGGTAACCATGACAATGGTTTGAATCCCAGTACACAAGTAGTCCCCTCCCAGAACCTTTAGGTGTCACTCCTGTCTGTATAGCCAGACACTGAACCATATGGTATCCCTGAGAACCTTGGGATAGGCCATCCTCCCCCAAAGTCTTTGATATCACTTGTGTGCTGTGTGCTACATTAGCCAACTTTGTCCTTTCATTTACTTGAAAATGGAGTCTACTCCCTTATCCTTAGAATTATTTGATGATTCATGATGGCATATTTATTTCTTCAGGAATATCTGGCACACTGGAAAAGCACTTTACCTGTGTTATTTTCTATCAGTGGTTTTTTGGGTTTGGGTATGCTTAGAATTTCAGAAGACCTTTCTTGGCTATTTGTTGAAGGAGGATACCATGCTACTTAAACTCTGCTGTGATTGAGGGATTCTGGGGTGCCAGATTGAGCAGACACTGGAATGGAAAGTAAGAACCCTGCATTCTCTCTGGGCTTCTATGCCAGTTCTTATAAATGCATCTTTTAATTTTACCTGTGATACAATTGGTAAAAGATCCAAAAATATTGAGGCAGGTGTTTATAATAGTTTTCTATGTCAGTTTAGTTTTATTTTCCCCACCCCAGCTCAGCAAACCAAGAGATGGTTAATTGCAAGACAATGGAGGGCAATGCTGGAGTTGATAAATTTATATGGGGAAAATATACTCTTTTATCTTTTACTAATATCAAATGATAGTGCATTTCATTTCAGTATAAGAATTTTGTCCTATATGCAGAACTTAGTATATTTGTCATCTGTAGAAATCACATTAATAAACTTGTTAGAAACCAGAAAAAAATAAACTGGCTGCTTTGAAATTATGGCACCAGCATCTTGCTACTTAATGCATTAAAACTAAAATTTAAGATATTTCTATTTACTATGTGGGACCCTGAGATTTCTGCTTTCTCCATGAAAGTTTTTGCTTTTTGCTAAACTGCTTATTAGCTTCTGTATAGCCCCTTTGTTAGCTTGTAGGCCTATTGGAATGTGACCTTCAGATAAGAGTTGGAGGCAAAAGGAGACTGATGAGTCTGAACCAGATGGCTGAGATGTTCTGGCAGGTGTAAGGATAGGAGATAGGTAAAAGAAATAGGTAAAATACTTACATCAGTCTATTACCATGGAATCAGGCTGTCTGAAATTTGACATTAAGTGGGACCCAATGAAATGGAAGATGTATTCTTTGAAAGCAGGTGTCAATAGGAAAATAATTGGGTGGGTCTAGATTGATGCTGAATATCAATATAACCTGAGTGGAAAAGTGGTTTAGGGTCCTTGACTAGAAGCCTGCTCTCAGGTGGAAGTCTTGGATCCTTAGCTAACTAAGCAAATAAATAGCTTCTGTGTTTTATATTCTCGTGTCTTTGTCAGAGCTTATCAACTGCCCTCTCTCTATCTCGAATCTGTGCCCAACACTATACTTACACATTCTGCGGTAATAATAATTTTCCCAAAGGAACTGTGGTCCATATACACAATGGAATAGTCTGCAACAGTCAGGAGAGATGAAGTCATGAAATGTTCCTATATATGGATGTACATGGAATCTATTATGCTGAGTGAAGTAAGTGGGAGGGAGAGAGATAGGCACAGAATAGTCTCACTCATCTATGGGTTTTAAGAAAAATAAAAGACATTCTTGCAATAATTTTCAGAGTCAAAAGAGAGGAGGGCTAGAAGTTCTAGCCCACTACATGAAGCTCACCACCAAGAGTGATGAGGGCACTTAGAGAAATAACTACACTGAGAACTATCCTAACAATGTGAATGAATGAGGGAAGTAGAAAGCCTGTCTCGCGTACAAGTGGGGGTGGGATGGGAGGAGGGAGATTTGGGACATTGTAATGGGAATGTTGCACTGGTGAAGGGAGGTGTTCTTTACATGACTGAAATCCAACTACAATCACATTTGTAATCAAGGTGTTTAAGTAAAGATATTAATAAAAAAAATTCCCAAAGGAGACTATAGGCTTAGCAAGAACAGAATGCCTGAGTGCAAAATGAGGTCAAGAATTCAAGAGTGAGCATACTATTTCAGTGGTCATTTAAAGTCACAAAACATTATATTGCAAGTGGTCCATCCGGGAGCACCCCATGTGTTTCCCTGAACCTCAACAGAAGAAACTCATGAGCACAGAGCAGGGAATAAGAACTGAGAAAACTAAAAATTAAAAAAATTAAGTGACTTTTTACATTGCCTCAAGAAGAACTCACAAAGGTTCTTGTGGGAAATGAGATAACAGGTATTTGTGTGCCCAATAGTACTTGGTCTGCAAGTCAAGAATCAAGAAAAAAATTTTTTCCTTCACAGAAACTCTTTCAATATGTGAGACATATTTACAAAATTGTTCAGCATCGAGTTTCAGTCATACAATGTACAACATCTTCCACCAGTGCATATTTCCTGCCAACAATGCCCCCAGTTTCTTTCCTGCCCCCCCCCCCCGCACTTCCCTTTGCCAACCTCTGTGGCAGACATTTTTCATCTCTCTCTTTCACTCTGTTTCTCTCAGTGTCTCTCAGTTTCTCTATCTCTTTCACTCTGTGTTCTGTCTTTTGTTTTCCTCTGTGTCATTCACAGGGTTATTCGGTATTGCCATTAATGTGCATCCAATATTAACATTTCAGAGGTCATGGCTAGCTCAGGTAAGATGGATCATTAAGATCTTGGAGTCCTGGAGTTGGAGTGATAGCACAGTGGATAGGGCATTTGCCTTGCATGCAGCTGAACCATATGGTTCCCTGAACTTTCCAGGAGTGATTTCTGAGATCAAAAAACACACATCACTGGGTTTGGTATAAACAAACAAACAAACAAACAAAAAGATCTTGGAGTTTTGTGCAGTTTCTGTGTTAGCATCTGCTATAAATATAACAATATTTATATTTTTCTGGGGCCTGAGAGGTAGCGCAAGCCATAAGGCATCTGCCTTGTGTGCGCTAGACTAGGAAGGACTGAGGTCGATCCCCCACCCGGCTCCCACCCCCCCATCCTGTATGGTCCCCCAAGCCAGGAGCAATGATTTCTGAGTGCATAGCCAGGAGTAACCCCTGAGTGTACCAGGGTGTGGCCCAAAAATAAAAAAGAAATTTATACTTTTTCATAAGTTAAATAGTTGTGTCTAGGACTTTTTCTTATGTTTACTACTTACAGAATTCACACTAATTTGATTTGAAAATACAACACGAATTTACATGCATTTCCAAATTCAAATTGGCTGACTTCCTGCACAGATTGTATTTGTACTTTATTGCTTTCACAGAATTGTTTCTGCTGTTACATTTCATACCTAATTCAAACAAAATTGATATTTTTCTCCTTGTTATTTTATTACCATTTTTTCAATAAAATAATGCTATTAAATTGATGCTTTGTATCAAAGAGTCTGAACTCATCCACTTGTTAACTTCATGGAATAATTTCATTTTTCTAGTAAACATAATTCAGTCTGCTTTCATCACTCTAGCATATTTTTTAGAAGTTGTAATTCAAAATAATTTGGGTTAAACTTCTGTCAGAGGAAGAGAAAGTGGCAACAAAGAATAGGTAGTGGCAACAGACATGGTAGGTCCTTATTTTTCCTTTCTTGCCCTCTACATTCTTCCCTCACAGGCTCTCACACTAACTCATAGCCTATGAAGGCAGTTTTGGAGGGTACATCTGATAAACTAAATGGCCAGAATTGATGTCTTGTAGATTTTGTTGGAAGAGGGAAGCTGTATGAATTAAGTGATTTCCTTTGAGGACTACGATAGCTTTCATTAGACTGGTCTTGGTATAAATGGTATGTGTGTCTTAGAGTAATGCTCAGCCACTTCCAACTGCTGACGTACAGCCATATCTCTTGCAAGTCTCTCTCATGGTGCTTGTCTCTAAAACTCCAATTTGAAGTTGTAGAGACTTTATTGTTTAGTTAAGTGGGTTGGCCCGATCCCTATTCCCTCTTTATCCAAGGCAAAGGAGTATGAGAATGAGATAAGACATAGTATATCTTGTATAGGAGAAGAGAATCATTGGCGGCAGAGAAACTGCTTTTTTTAAGGGCCAAAAAAAGGCATCTATTGCTCTTATTCTTTCATCTTGGGCTATTTGTGAGGATTGTCACTTTTCAAAATTTCTGGATGAGAGAGCAAATATATACAGATATAGCTACCGCGATGACATAAGAAAAATATTGACATCTTTCCTGTCACCCAAATGAGAGAAGGTTCCCCAAATTGTTTTCTAGGCAATATTTATCTCTACCTTGGATACTGAGAATAATTTTTTGTTTTTGATATCCTCTGCATTAATTAGGGGCTACTCTCGGCTTTGGGTATAGGAGTCAGTTGTTCAATATGTTCAATATGGGTGACCCATATTGTACCAACGATGGAACATTAGATCCTAGAAGCAAAGCCTGTGTTTGAGTTATATTTGAGTTATATTCCTTTTCTCCTCTATTTCACTTAATACTCTAATTTTGATATTTTTTGTTGGTAAAAAGCCTTTAGATGAGAGCAATGCATTTGTAGTGGGGATGTGGTGTGAAAGTCTTTGAAATGAATAACTTCCCCTAAATTTGGCTTTCCAGAATTGAATACTACTCCCCTGCCCATTAACAATGTTATCTACTCCATTGCTGTACACTATTTATGAGCTCAAAGAATGGGGATATTTGTCCTTGCTTCATGTAACTATATACTGACTAATTTTCATCTCTAAAGAAAATAAATTTGGAAATCACTAGAGGTTCCAATAACACAATAGAAAAAAAGGCGAACATTTATTTTTATTTGCAAGTGCAGTTTCTGCCAATAGTGCTCACAAAATCTTTTTAAGCTACAGTAACTTTTGGTAAACTCAATGACTACATTAAAAAATACCCAGTGATAAGAAAATTACTGAAAATTTCTATGACACTCTTAAAAATGGTTGGACTCCCAAATCTACTACTTTCCATAATGGTTCTAGCATCTGTTCCGATTATAAAAAGTTTTTTTTTAATTGCTAGTCTATATGGTACTGGTTATAATAATACAATCTGTTCTGTGAACTTTTAGGACTGTCACTTTCGGAATTTAGAGTTTTATTCTTACATATTTATATTAATATTTCAATATAGTACATAAAACATTGATGTGTGTTTTATGAAATAAAATTAAGGATCTTATTTATGTTGAAGCATTTTCAGTCTGGAAGAAAACTGAAAATCTAACCAGTAGAAGGTCATTTTATGCCTTTTTTCCTTTTTAACTATAATAAATAATAAACAACCTATTAATTAAAATTATTCATTAATTATGCTTAGAGAAACCAGTGCATTTTCACAAATTTAAATTCATTCTTATTACAGTAGACGAAATCATTATGAAAAAACCTCTGGTTTTCTAGTTTGGTAACAAATGGCTTTTATCTGATGCATAATTAATAAAAACTAATCATGACTATGTAGCACTTCCAGGGTTTTAAAGGCAAATCTATATTGGCCTACAGTTAACATGCAAATTCATCCAACAAGCAACACAAAATGTATTATAGTAGTCATTCATTTTTATCAACATTCAAGAAGATCTAGACAGCAGCACAACTCTCCTATGTTAGAAACACATTATAACATGGTCACAACTGAAGATCATACCGGTAAAACACCCCCTTTCCTATTATTCCTCTAGAGTCGGTTCAGACTTCCAGCACAATACGTGAACAATAGCAATTAATACTGTGATACAAAGGTAAGTACAGACAAGAGTTTGGTGTGCTAGCATACAGTTTTAAAAAACAGTGACAAATGAAACCAAACATCTTGTCCCATTCTCTCTCCTTTTTCTTTGTGATACTGTAAGTCTCATGGCCTGATTGTAATGTACATTTGGAGGAACTGAGACCCATGATCTCAGCACTGAAATTGTTCCTTGGAAGAGCAATTTGGCCACAAGGGACATGGCATGCCCACTTAAGAGAGGGCTCTAGGAGAAACATCCCACTATGCATCAAGGATGGAGTAATTTTCTAAGATATTTAGCTTTATCCCAAGGAGTAGTTTGGTGGTAAATTGTGGCTCAAATTTTATTTTGTTTTTGGTTGAATCAATGAAATGTGCACCACAATCACCATCACTCTGAAATCTTCTTCCATCACATAAGACACTTGTTAAGATAAGAAAGATATTTTACTAAAGCTGACGGTGATTGAGAGTCATTCAGTATTCAAAGTTCCTATAGAATAGTTGGTTCTCTGAAAGGGATAAAAAAGTAGGAAAGGCTTTGTTCAAACTCTTGCTAGTAAACAAGTATTACTTTAACTGATACAATGGTACGTGACATCAAAGTACTATAAATTATCAAAACTATTGTACAGAAAAATTACAAATTCATTGCAAAATACATTACACTGCTACCATTAAGAAAAAAGTGCTTTTTGTTTCCTTTCTTTTATTTTTTTTTTGCCAGAAAAGTATTCTTTCAATATAGAAAACCCTACATACATATTACCCTGCATGTGGCTAGGATATTTCATAATGGAGTTTGTCTGAATCCTTCTGATTTTCTGGATGAATGGTGGAAAAATATAATAATGACTTATTAAAGCAGTGTTCCAAATGATCATGCCAGCTGTCAGTGGAGAGATGCCTGTTTAAGACACAAGAAGATGCCCTGGTCTATTAAACCCTGCTGGTCATCACATTGTCCCACCAATCAGCTGGTCTTTTGCATGTCCTGTGGTTTCAAGTTCTCCTGAATTATGCGCATGTCCTCTAGCTTTTTGACCGACATGACCCCTCTCCTCAGTGGTGTCTATATTGTCTCATAAGGGGAACGATGCAAGATGGTGGACCTGCCAGTTTCAAGAATGGATGTTCAAGGAGTTCCTGGGCCGTGGCTCTTTGAGAGGGTTCTCTCACTAACATCAGGTCTAGGAATCCCCGGAGTACAGAAGAAACCTGTAAACACATAAGACACCATGATGAAGGCTAACAGACAAAGTTATTCTCTTAATGCAATTCTCTTAAACTCACCTTCTAGCTTATATTTAGAAAAATGTTTTTATCAACCAAAACCAAATTAAACTAACTTGCCATGAGAAAAAACATGTTAGGGAAGCAAAATCAGATACTACTACTGAGTTGTCTTCCTTCCCTTCAAGTTGGCGAGAACAGGAATAAATAAATGTATGATTTAAAACATTTAATTGTTTCTTCATTAAAATGATAATGGTAATAATAGTGGTGACTGCAGCTGGAATGAAGCTGCTACTTTGTCTAGGCCAGGGATGGCGAACAAGTTCGACACAAAGAGCCAAAATTTTAAACGGTGAGAGTCAGAGAGCCACACCACGCAGTGACCTGCCAAAACAGGCAAACACTCACACAAAAGCATCTAATTTTAACAATAATATATTAAACACACACGGTATTGCATCTTGCCATTTTGAGTGAGGGTCAAAATTCTGTTCGCCACCCCTGGTCTAGGCATTGACCACAAAAATTTAAATATGGTATAAATATGAAGATTTTTGTAACAATGATTTTTATAACAATATAAGAATTATTTTTATAACAATTGAAATCATCCAGACTCTCTAGAATCCATTTTACTGAAGAAAAGCTTTATTAAGGATAATAGACACAGCATTTTCCATTTAATTTCTTATAATTTACTATTTTGTAGTATCTTACATACATCCAAATTCATATTAAATGTTTATTTTATAGTATTATTTGGGGGACCACACCCGACAGCGCTCATGGTTTCTCCTGGCAGGCACAGAGGACCATATGGGATGCTGGAATTCAAATCAAAGTCAGTCATGGTTCAGCCGCTTGCAAGGCAGAGGTCCTACCGCTGTGCTATCTCTCTGGCCCCTCCAGTATTATTTTTAAATCTTTGTTTAGATACTATGATTTAGAATACTTATAATATTATATTATATACATTATATATAAATTATGGCACATAATATATAATTTATAAATTATGAATTATATATTATTTATATTGTATATAATTTATATTATAAATTTATACTATTAAAATTAAAACCCCAGACAAAAAATATCCTGACACCATAATGATGTCTCAAGGTCCCTGTCTCTCCATGTTCTTGGAAAATTTTTAAACCCTTTACTACCCACCAAGATATAAAGCCAAATATTTCTACTCTCTTAGGAGATGAGCTCAGGCCCATTTCTGATAATAATCTGCAAAGGACTAACACTACACTGAATTATAAAAGAACAAATAAATTTTCCTTATTTGTCCTTTACATAAAAACTCATCAAATCTTCTCTTTCTGACTTTTTTCAACACCAGATTTATAATATTTCCATTATTGTCTTTGCTGTTGAATTATTATACTTATTATTTATCTATTCAGAAAATAGCCTAGTGTGGTTTCCAGTTTCTGATCAACTCTGCTTATACATGACTTGAGAATATTTGCTCACTTCTTTCATATTTCGGCGGTCTAAGGAAGATTCTACAGTTAAATTAGTCTCCTTACATTTTCTATATGTTCATGCAATCTTTATGAATGATTTTATTCTATTGAGGCTCTTTCCTACAATTTAGGGATTAAGGAAGAGAACATGCTCCCATAATAAGCTATTTTTCCACTTAAAGTAGTTCACTCTCCCTCTGCATTCATGGTGCAGATTGAAGGTAAGTGTAAATGAGGTTAGTGTTGATGGCAGTAAATTTGAGATTGACACTCTTGGAAAGCTCTGTTCCTACTTGTGTTTCCAGCACTACAGTTTCCTTGACATTAGATCACTTTTGCTGAGCCTAGTCCTGTTTTCAAGTCTCCGAAAGCAGGAAAGAGCGATTTTGTCCCTTAGCAATAATGTTATTTGATCTGCACAATTTCCCCCTATTTTACTGACGTGTTGCTTTGACACTTTGCTTTTGCCAAAGGAGAATCAGTATTTTTTTCAGTTTGTCTGAGTAATTTTTCTCCCAGATTTCTTTATTTTTTTTATTTATTTATTTATTTATTATTATTTATTTTTTGGTTTTTGGGCCACACCCGGCGGTGCTCAGGGGTTACTCCTGGCTGTCTGCTCAGAAATAGCTGCTGGCAGGCACGGGGGACCATATGGGACACCGAGATTTGAACCAACCACCTTTGGTCCTGGATCGGCTGCTTGCAGGGCAAACGCCATTGTGCTATCTCTCCGGGCCCTCTCAGATTTCTTTATATGCGCTACTTTGCCATTCCACTCAGGTTCCAAAGATGGGTCCAGGATTTTTGGAAAACAATGTGGATATTCTTCAAAAAAGAGAACTAGAAATGGGCTTTTAAAATGACCCAGCACTACGATCCTAGAAATATACGCGATGGAGCCCAAAAGTACAATGCAAAAAAGCCTCCTGCTCTCCTCTTTCATTGCAGCACTATTCATAATAGCCAGAATCTAGAAACAAACCGAGTTCCCAAGAACAAATGAGTAGATAAAGGAACTGGTACATCTACAAAATGGAATTCTACACAGATGTTAGGAAAAAATGAAATCATGAAATTTGTTTACAAATGGATGATACGGAGAATATTGTGCTGAGTGAAATCAGCCAGAGGAAGAGGGATAGACATGGAGACATCACACTCATTTGTGCTATATAAAAGTATTATGGTAATAATATCCAGAGACAATAGAGATGAGGGCCAGGAGGATCAGTCCAGGGTATGAAGCTTTGCCACAAAGAGCTGGAGTGTGCACTTAATTTAAAGAAGGGACAACTATGCCAATGAGAGTTGGAAATGATCACTCTGGACAAGAACTGTGTGCTGAAGGGAGATAAAGTGATAGACACGATACCCCTTCAATAACTATTGAAAACCACAGTGTCTAAAAATGAAAAAAATTGAGAAAGACAGAGAATAGGAGAGAGAAGAAAAAGGTCTGTTTCAGGGGCAGGCAGGGAAGAGGGCAGGAGGGAAATTGGGGGCATTATTGGTAAGAAATGTGCACTGGTGAAGGGTGTTGTGCATTCTATGAATGAAACTCAATCATGAATAACTTTGTAATTGAAAAAGAAAACCAACTATATTATGAACAACCTTGTTACCATAGTGTTTAAAATAAATTAATTTAAGAAAGAATTTTTGTTTTTGTTTTTGGGCCACACCTGGTAAAGCTCTGGAGTTACTTCTGGCTATGCACTCAGAAATCGCTCCTGGGGGGGCATATAGAATGAACCCAGGTCTGTCCTGGGTCAGCTGCATGCAAGGCAAAAATGCCGTATCACTGTGCTATCTCTCTGGCCCCCCAAAATAATTTATTAATGATATTAGTGTAGAGTCTTGGGCACTATGGTGGTGATACTGTGCAGTAGCTTTGTATATCACTGTTATAAACTTAAATATTATCCAAACTTATCAAAACTATAATTAAAAGTTTAGAGAATTAAAATTAAAATAAAAACACTCTTCAACTTAAAATGGCCCCAATATCCTCTCCTGGACTAACATTATAACTGTAGTGCTTTTATTCCATTCACAATAAGAGAGACCACTTTCTATTTTGTTTTGTTTTTACTCCTGTATTTGTTTGTATTTTTATATGCCTTCTTAACTGAATACAATCGTGTTGTGGTAACACAGCAACTAAAACAGTCCCAGTACATTATAAGTTTTTCACAATGAAAAACTGAGTTAAGTGCCAGATTCACATAAGTAGCTAAACCTAGTAGAGAGGTATAGATCACTGTCCCGTTTACAGATAATACAAAAAAGGCTAAATCACTTGTCAAGGAGTGAAAATAAAGACAGATATTTGAATTTATAGACTAGTGTCAATGTGTATGTCCATAAACGAATATCTACTAAAAGCTGTGATATGTCAGTCTCTAAAAATATAGAAACTGAAGAATCCTAGAATGCTCCTGACTTCAACATGAGTCCGGTTCTCACCTTGTGTAGGTCCTTCACTCTTGGAGGTAAACTGTCTCGGATTCTCCTCATTGCCTGGAGGGGAGGCTCATTGAAGTAGGGGGGCTCACCATCTATCATTTCTATGACCATGATCCCAAGAGACCAGATGTCCACCTGTTAGGCACAACCCATTAGTTAACAAAGACTCGAAAAATGTTCTGAGATGTTGACGATGTCTAAATAACCCAACAGATCCACTCTTTCATAAATAAAGTTGGTAATTGTAATCTCACAAAAATTGACTTTGTTTTATGGGTTGTATCCAACATGTTTCAGGGGCTATTCCTGGTTAGGTTGAAAATATCAGATTGTACACCAAACCCAGGTCTCCTGCATGCAAGCCCTGAGCTTGTCTGTCGATCAATCTTTCTAGCCCTTAGCCTATCAAAATTTATGATGCATATTTGTGGGCTAACGTGATGAATGACTGGATATTTGCTAATGATCTTCATGCCAACTTTAATGTCAACTTCAATCTTCCACCAATAACATGTATAAGTCTATCTTAACATTCTGAGAGTTATAACTATTTCTTATACTTTAGCTTTAGTCACTGAGTGCTTATCAGAGCAGATGCTAAAATACTTCCATTTTATGTTACAAACATGTAGGAAAAACTTGTATTGAAACCATTAAAAAATGCCAAGTGTCTGACATGGTCATAACACATGGCAGAACTGCATTGTACAATGTAGCAAGTATTCTTTACTGTTTGTTGATTTAATTTTTAAAAATAGTTCTTTGCTTCCTCTTAGATTTTTGCTGTCTTTAGTATTTTGAAGCAGCCTATACAAAACCTTGCTTTACAAACAATTTTCAGGGGTTTGGAGGAGAACGAAGAGATGACAAGTAATTCTTTTGAGTGAAGAATGGAAAGCAAGACAATGAGAAACCACAGCTATGCTATAAATTTCCAGTTCCAGCCACCTTCTTTCTAACTGTCTCATTATACTCCTTATCAGTTAGCTGCATTCCTGTTATAACTCTTGTGGTGACCTTCACTGAACAGTCATTCTCTTGGGACCTTAGTGAGAAAAACAAGTTGAGTACATATCCAAGGGCAAGCAAATACGGGAAAGAGAGCAGAGTCTGCCTTAACTCATGTTAATTTCCTTAGCTCTCTCATCTGTGACATCTCTTCCCATGATTCTTTTCTCTGAGAATTGCTATCTGGGCTACACTGTGGAAACATGTTATGCCCAGTTGGAACAAGCACCTTGTCTCCCTTCCCATCACTGTCTTTCTTTTACTTCTTCAGCTGCATATAACAAAAATATAAAGATATAAAAGGTATTTCTTTTTTTCCAGAAGAAATAGAAATTGTGTCATATTTTAAATGGTAAGACATTCATATAGAATTTTTTTCCTTAGGGAAAATAAGTGGTGAATGGCTATCTGAGTAGAACATCAGTATGAGTCAGACCTTCTATTCTTTGAATCACTATTTGTGCATCTCCAGCCACTTTTCAAGTTGCACTATACGGCTTTATGGTCTCCTGCCACTAAGAATTGGATCTGAGTTTGAGTGGCTCACCCTGGGTGTAGTAGCAACTCAGGAAAATGCACCTTGATCAATATGTCTAGATGTTCAGGGTGGTCAGGGTCCCTTTGCGACCATCTGTCAATCTGTCAAAGTCTAGTGGTTGATGAGTCACATGTACAATCAATAGTTATTTATCACCTGGGCTTTTCTCTGTCAACTATCTTCGACAGAGAAACCCTGCTTTCCTGAGTCTGTCAGGTTCTGTGGCACCCAGCCATTGAATGTCCCTGCTTACCTCTGTGCCATAAGGTAGCCTCGAAATCACCTCAGGAGCCATCCAGTAGGGGGTGCCAACCAATGACTTCCTCTTTGGCACCTCTTTGGAAACTTGAGCACAGAAACCGAAATCAGATAACTTTATCTGAAAAGAGAAGAAATGCACAAATGATAATTCAGAAAATTGGCGGCAAGTTCTAGAAATAATGCTTCAAATTTTAAACTGAAGTCTCATTAGCAGGTCTTAATAAATCTGAGTATTGTCAAACAATTTTTGCCAAGACATGATCATTTTATTGGAAAAATCTGACAGTTCCTTCAAAATTAACTTAAAAGTATTTAAACTTTTGCTTACGTGTTTCATAAAATTACAAAACCCCAAACATTTATAAATCAAATACACCAAACACAACGAATTTGCTAAGATTAAAACCCATTTCAATTTATTAGATTTTGTTTGCATATAAATACATTTAATTGTGCATTTTGTATAAACCTCTGTGTTTCTTTTGTTTTAAAAATATTTTTATTTCTAGGTATCATCGGATGACTCAAATAAGTAACCTCTTTTATATATTTGAATTATTGAAATAAAATATCTGATAAAGATACTGAGATAGTTAAGTATTGGTTCTACTCATTCCCTGCAACTACTTCCCATCTTTCTCTTTTTTCATTTTTGTTCATGAAATTGAAATTATCAATGCGAACAACAAAAATAAAAATATGGGCATAGAATATGGTTCTCATTTGGTTATCAGGGATTTAAGGCTGCTATATGTACACTCTGGAAAATTCTTGCACCAAACTTTCTGAATTTATTTAAAATGACAAACATAATGCCCCATTAGGCACCTTAAGAGTTTATATGTTCCAAATGACTAGAATTCAATTTGTTTCTGGTTTTGAGTGTAAAGTTTCTGAGTTGTTGCTTATTGGTGAAGCTGTGTATTCTTCCTTCAAAACTGAATGCAACTCTGGTTGGGTGAAGGACTCTCAGAGATGCATTAGTTTCATTGAGTTTTCTCCCAATGTCCCACCACTGCCTTTGGGTCTTGTCAGTTTGCTTCTAGGAGGAAAGACTTGTGTTCTGGCCTGCATTTCAAATGATCTCCTGAAGACAACCGACACTATAGCTTTTTGTGACGACAGAATCATGAAAAGAAAATAATTCTGCAGTTCAGATTGGCAATTTCAAGTTAACATTTCTTTTTCTTTAAACTTTTTTTTAACACCATGGTTTAAAAGTTTTTCATAATATAGCTGTTTGGGGCGTTTAATGTTCCAACATCAATATCATCACCAATGTGACCTTTCCTTCACCGTTATCCCAGTTTGCCACCAATCACCCAAGTCTGCTCCTTTAGCTGACACAAAATAATTATTTTGTGTTGATTATTAAATAAAATGGCTAATGGATTATACAAAATACATCAGCAAAAGATAATCTGTGAAAATTATATTTCACTGTGGGGCCATTCAAGTCATTGCCTAAAAGTTTATTGAGTTCTCAACATCATTATTTTTGTTTATTGAGTTTAGTTGGATTCTATGTTATACTTATGGATCAAGTTAGAAAGAAATCGTATTTTGACACTATTGAATCTTCCTAACCATAGATATGGAATGCCTCTCCATCTGTTCTTTAATTTAATTAATCAGTTTTATAAAAAAATTGTACATATTTTACTAGAATTCCCCTTGAGAATTTCATTTTGGGGGAAACTAGTATAAATGGTTTTGTGTTTTAAATGTCAACTTTTATTTATTTGTTGTAATAAATATGAAATCAATTTATTCATGTATATTAACCATTTATCTTCAAACATTGGTCTGATAACTTTTTAGTTATAGGAGATATTTTGCTAGTACAATTCTACATAATAATATTATTTGTGAACAATCTTTTCTCTCTTCATCAGAAATCCATTTTTTTGGAAGGGGCCCACATCAGGCAATGTGCAGGACCCACTCCTGGATCTGTACTCAGGAATCATTTCAGGAGGTGCTCTAGGGAGCATATGGGATGCTGGGGAACAAACCAGGTTCAGCTGCACACAGGGAAAGCAACCTACCTGCTCTGACCTCTATCTTTTTCTCCCACACCTGGTGGTGCTCATGGGTTACTCCTGGCTCTTCACTCAAAGGTCATTCCTAGTGGTGCTTTGGGGGCCATATGGGATGCTGGGGATTGAACTTGGGTTGGCCATGTGCAAGGTAAATGCCCTATCAGCTCTGCTATTACTCTGGCCTCTGTAGCTTCTTTTTTGGGTACTATTACATAAGTAGGCATTTCCAATATAAAAAGTAGAAAACAAGATTAGACATTTTTCCCTTTTCCAACCAATCTTGATATGAAAATATATTCCATTCTGTGGCACAACCCAAGAAAATATAGTCAATTCTATATGATTTGCTTTCATTTCCTCCAGATTTTTTTTCTCAGGAGTCTATACTAATTACCTTTCAACAAAATTTGAACTCATCAAATTTAAAATAAGAAAAATGAGCTTCTGTGATGTACAATAGTGTTAATAATAGTTTCTCGTGCACATAATTCAAATACCACACTACAAAATCTCGAACTCTTATTTGGTGCTCATTTTCCCCCTCGGGCCATAGAGTCAGAGATCAAATCAGAGTCAGCCACATGCAAGGCAAATACTTTACTCTATATATATATTTATTATTACTGAGCCAAATTTTGTTGTATTTTAATTGTGAAGTTTCACTATATTCGTGCCTAGCTGTAAAAATAGTAGAGAGGGAAAAACACACAGCCACTAGATTTTATATTGATATGAGCATATATGATGATAAATCACATATAAAAGATGATAAAAAGCGATAAAAATTTAATGGTACTTTTTCTGAAACTTACTGACTTGCTGAATACAGCTGTCTCAAGAAATAAAGTTGGATTATAGATAAAATGGAGGTAATTTTTGAAATTATAAAATGTTATTTTTGTATAGTTTTATTTATAAACTTCTTTATAATAATTCCAAGGCTAGTGATGCCTAGTTTGGGAAATGTAGTGATTGGAGTACTTTAGGTACAATGTAATAGATAACTGGTTTAGTGGAGAGATAATTTTCCAAATTGGTTTGACATATAAAGAATGAAATTCAAGGCCAGAGAGATAGTATAGTGGATATGACACTTTCCTCAAACACGGCCAACCTAGTTTGATTCTCCCATACACATATTGATTCCCAGAGCTTTATCAGATCCCTGATCACAAGACAAGGAATAAGCCCTAAAAACATCTGGGTATGCCCCCCATATACCTAAAATAATAAAGTTACCATGTGGCATTGAGAAAAGAACCTAGCTGATCTATATTTCTTATCATTTTTAAATGGACTCTACCAGAAACTATCACTTTTTAGCCTGGCATTAATTTCAGAAAAATAATTAAAAAAAAAAAAAGACTTTTTACTAATCCTAGTTGATGGAAGGGACTTTATAACAATTTAAGTAGCATATTCATTCCTATACAGCCAAGGAAAAGAAAAAGTCATATGTATTTCTGTTCAAAGACACTATTAAAAACTTTTTTGGGGGGGGTGTTTTTTTTTTTAGTTTTTGGGTCACACCCAGCAGTGCTCAGGGGTTACTCCTGGCTTCATGTTCAGAAATCGCTCCTGGCAGGCTCGGGGGACCATATGGGACGCTGGGATTCGAACTAATGACCTTCTGCATGAAAGGCAAATGCCTTACCTCCGTGCTATCTCTCCGGTCCCACTATTAAAAACTTTTAATAGATCATCTGCAACCATCAGAATGTAGATATGATGTTGCGAAGTATCCTGGAGCAACCCAAGAGGCATGGCCATCTCTAAGAAGTATGTACTAACAGGGGATTCTTCAATAACTTAAAACTAGTAGCTGCTGACCCAAAAGCCTGAAAATATTGCAATGTTTTTACCGTGTTAGTATATGCTACTGAATATTGGCTAAACATGGCCATGGATGCAATACAAGTTCAACAAGTCTATTGTTCTTTTGTGGTGCAGGGATCCAGAAGTTCCTCAAAATTTTAGTAAGTGAGTGAATAATTGTTTGGCTTAAGCCTATGCTTCATAAAATGATATAGGCTTAAGGATGGTTTTCAAGACTGAAAGCAAGACTGGAGCTGTGAAATATAGCTGAGGTGCCCTCAGGAATAATCCAGAAGCTGACAAGAACTTTTATCCTGAATCTGTGATAACAATTCAGGTATCAGAAGATGCCAAAGGTGCCAAGACAGAAAGCAGAGAATAGATCTTGATTTCTTTTGTCGAGAGGTCATATGAGTTGCATTTGCTTCTTATTTTCCTGGTATCCATCTTCAGAAAGACGGGCATTCGAAGTGGAAAGAAGAATGTCATCAAAATCAGAATGATTGAGCTTTGAAAGGTAAACTTGACAAAAGTGAGGCTAATCATTGAATGGCGGGCAATATTTCAATTAGTCAAGCCTACTAGGTTTATTTAATTTAATGAAAATGAATGCCTTTTAAAATATCGCTAATGAAGATAATTTAGAAGATTCGGTTTGTTCTGAGAGACAGAAATTCTAATTGTTCTTGAGAATGTGCGTGTGTGTGCACAGAGTTATTTTCAAAGCTTAAGTGTGAGTAGCATTACAATCCTGCTACATAGCAGAGAGGAACTTTTTCCCCCCCAATAAATTGTGTTTTCCTGTAAATTTAAGAAACCCGAATAATTGAGGTGGTAAATGTAGCAGCATGTTGGAACTGCAGAATTTTTTAATTTCAAAGACTCTAGTGTGCCTTTTTCTTTCCAAATATAAAAAAATCCCACATCTGACAGACTAATAATTATCTCACTGACAACATGTAAGACGAGAAATTGAAACTCAATACTCAGAAGCTAGGTCTGTTCTGTTGTAGGAGTAGAAGTGCTTCACATGATTTTTACTCATCTAAGTACACAAAAGAAACAATTTTCTAAAAGAACATAATTGCCCACAACTTTCATCCACATAAATCTGCAAGTCGATAATGAGAACTCAAGTAATGAGTATAATAAAGCATTTTTGGCAGGTCTTAAAAGCAAGTCACACTGACTCTAGGCTGTGCCTTTACTATATAGACTTGTACAATTGAGCTGCTTGGGAAATCATCAGTAAGCAGTTAGGTTAGGAGAACTGGGTAGTAAATTGTCTGCCTCATGAAAGAAGGATCTGTGACTTGCTCCACAACAGACAGACAAATATCTAGAAGTCAGCACCTAGACAAAATTGTATTTAAACCAGAGAGCTTCTCCATCTTAACATCACCTGGCTAAAAAATCAGGGTTCTACAAAAACATGAAAGAATGAGTTGGGGAAGAAGGAAGTGTATGCACAAGATAGCTATAGGTTTAAAATAGAACAGAAAACTCTTGTATAAGTTATGTTCATTCTAATCAATTCTTATTTCTGCTCTAGGTTTAGCTAAAGCAAATAGATTTGGGGGAAATTTTTTGTTTGCTTGTGGGTCACACTCAGCAATGCTCATTGATTCCTCCTGGCCCTGCACACAAGAACTACTCCTGATATTTATTCTGTATTTTACATTTTTTGTGAATTGACAATTTTCTGCAATAAAATTCGCAATCTCTGAAAAGCAAAAGAGAAAAGCCAAGTGCTTGGCGATTTTCTTTTGGTTACATTCTGATTATTACTGCACAGATTTTGATGTGACATGAACTGTTTCAATATGGCTGAGGTTGCTAGGTTGTAAAAGGAAGGTACATAAAAGGGAGGAAAGATTTCATTCCTTTCAGGGTAATTACTTTCGGTGGGAATTTACAGAACTTAACAGGGTCTTAGTGGTAAGAATTTTTACCTTAAATTCATTCATATCTTGGCTGTTGTAGTCTATGTTCTAGTATACCTACCTTGGAGTGGCTACCGAGTTTCAACAAAATTCATGATTATGTGCAATGAAAGAAATAAAGAGTGTGAGTCTGGAAATATGGTTGTGATTTTGACATTTTCTATTATCTTTCCGATCTATTCTCCACTTGATCTGAGCGAAAGGCCAAGCAACAGTATAGATCTATTCTCATCTTTCTGCAAGCTCTTGGGAAGTCAACTTGTATTGATGCAGTGATGATTTTTGACTGGTTTAAATAAAAAGCAAACAACAGTAAGAGATTGGAAAGAAGGAACTGAGTGTGAATTCCTATCTTTTTTTTTCTCCCAATTCCTGGACTGCAAGTTTATTGTGGTCTAACTTCCATCCAAGTTCAGACCTCTGGCAGGCATCCCTCGCCATTTCTCTGCTTTGCCACTGTAGCACTGAGATTCTAAAAGTGCACTAACAATGCCTTGGGGGTGATTCCTAGCTCTTCATTTAGGAACTACTCCTGTGGTACTCAGGGGACCATATGGAATGCTAGGGATGAAATTTATGTTGACCACATTCAAGCTAAGTATGCCACCTATACCCATGTATTATTTCTTCCTATCCAAGGAGCTCTATTTTAGAATTCTGTACTATAAGTTGCACACTGATCCTGAACATATTTTTAGACTCTTCTAATCATTCGTATAATTTTGTCATCTATTGGCTGCAAGGAATCCCGAGATACTGCAAATAAAATCTCACATGAATAGGGGCTTGGGGTCATGATGTAGCCATAGAAAAGTGGTCTTTTTTCCTCCAACCATGGTAAAAAGATAGTAGAAAATTACAAGAAAAGAAACGTTCTGTTTCTATTACTCACTACACTCATCATTACAACATAAAATTATCTATAAAATTCAGATCACAGGAAATTCTAACAGGATGACACAGAGGATGGAAATATCCTCTTTGTAAGCCTTCTAGTAGGGGAGTGCATGACAATGACTAAGAAAAACTAGAATTATGAGGAAGTGTTCTTATAAGGATAATGCCCATGACAAATAAAATGACAAGCTAAATTGTGGAGGGGCCAAACATGAAATTCTTACCCGGCCATCACTGGTCAGGAGGATGGAGTCACTCTTTATGTCTCTGTGAATCACTCCTTGGTTGTGAAGGTAGGAGAGAGCTTTCAAAACTGACAGACAGACGGTAGCTATCTGTTCTTCATTCATTCTAGAAAGGAAACAACATGTGTGGAGCAAAGTTTAAGAACATCTTTGAGATGATCAAAAGAGGACTATGCCTTACACTCCAGTTCTGGAAAATCTATAAGAAAGAGAAAGGTTTATGGCACCTGATTCCTAGAATTGTGAGGTTTTCCATTGAAGATGAAATGGGCAAATGTAAAAGACTATTGTTTAAATTTTAGTCATCAACTTGAATGTACTTCTTTGATATCTTGTAGAAAATTGTTTAGTTATTGATAAATATTCAGGGTTCTACAAGGACAGCGAACTGAATTAGTAGACCTAAATTCTGGGAGAGGGTTTTAAGTGGCTTTGTGCAAGTCTTTTTAACTTTATTGGGTTTTTCTTAGCTCGTTTTGTATATAGGAAATATCATGATTTTCTGGAAGTCAGAATTCAGGTAACGTTCTCTCTGTGATACTACTACTAGGACTTTCACTCCAGGCACTGAAAGTCTCTGTTGCTCCAAGTCCCTCTGTCATAAGGAAATTTGATAGAAAGCTAGTAATAATAAAGTATGAATGGATGATATTGTAAAAAATGAACCAGGGGAATGTAAAAGCACTGAATATATGTACCACATTTCTGATTGTATTCCTTCCCGAAAGATACTTCTGGCTTTAGAATAGCAGACTGAAATCTGGTGAACTCCATAAAGTGACAAAGCAAGAAAGTAATCTGAAAGTAATTTGAATCCCTCCTCTTCATTTTCTGCCTCTCCGCTGCCTCTCATTGTGACTACAAGCCAAAAATAATGATGAACTAATGTGTAAAACATTTCAGGCCTTCAGAATCTAAGTGGGAAGAACCCCTTGGACAAGAGGCTGTTCACTGTCTTCAAAATGACCCTTTTAAAGATCTGCCTAACTCGTGTAGATATATAATAGACCCTCAGCCTTTTTATCACAGAATTGTGTGAGGACAAAATTAGATACCTAGTCTAGTAGAGCTTTTATTTTTATTTACTTAGAAAACCCTGATGACGGTAACTCTCAGGAGAAAGATTGTCTCTAAATGGCAAGGGCCAAAATTTAAGAACTGACTTGAAAAATCCAGGTGAATCTAAATGAGTTTGAATTTGTTTTTGTCTTGTTAAGACCAGAAAACCTAAAATAAAACTAGAATCTAAAGGAAAACCCAAGGAGACAGCCATTAAATAAATACTTGAATGTCCATGTCTCAGCAAAGAAGATTCAATAGTAGCAAACTAGACTTACAGAAATGTAGGCAGAAGAAATATTCTAGCCAAAAATGAAATGGAAATGGACAAATACTGTGTTTTCAACTTTGTGGAGTTGTCTGATTACTTAAGGTTTTCAGATGACAATTTTCACAACAGCTTTAGGGTCATGGTCAAGAATATCTTGAGTTAATTTTGGATCTAAAGTCATCACCTATAATAAAATTCATTCTTCTGAAATGTCATAGATTTGAATGATTTGATTCAGGCTTAAAGATTATTTACAGATCAACTATGCTATGGCCAATGTTAATTGAATCTGAGCCCTGAGAGCTGCTATCAACTTTCACTGTAATATGCAGTAAATGCTATTGATTCAATTAGAAGTTGAAATTCTAAAATTTACAGGATCAACTTTAGAAAGTGCTTTTTGACTTCTACAGGGAAGAAGCTTGGTATGGGGTTCAATAACAAGCATGTCTGGAGCCTGTGGTTGTTCCCATGGCAGTATGCTTCAAGGGTGGAGAAACTCTGTATGACTTAGTCCAAGGGAATTCTCCCTTCCTAATATCCCCAGTACTTATTGTGCCTATTCAAAAATATAAATAAATATTAACTTGCCACACTATAGACCTCCCTTTTTTATTTCCCTTTCCTTTTCTTTTTTCTTTCTTATTATTGTTTTTTGTTGTTCTTGTTGCTGTTGTGTTTTTTGCCATTGCTTTTTATTCTTTTTATCCTTCTTGCTTTTTTAAATGGATATTTATAGCTTTTAGACAGGCTTTCCCCCAGCCTTTGTTGTTGTTGTTGTTGTTTTGCTTTTTTTTTTTCAACAGAACCACAAAACATTTTTCTGCCTCAGAAATTGAGTGGAAAAAGAGTGGATGATAGTAGGAGCAAACAGCCACTTGAATATTAAGTGGAAATAAAAAATGATCAGACCTAAACGCCAAATCTAAAATCAATGACAACAGAATGAAGATCCCCAATTTAGAACAACAAGCTATATACAAAAGGGACCTGTTATACTAGCAGTCCAGGGGGCAATGGGGAGGTATTGGATGCATGCTAGGAACAGAGGTGGAAGGAGGATAACACAGGTGGTAGTAATGGCCCTAATTCATTGTCAATATGTACCTTAAATATAATGTGATAGACTTGCAATTTACATTGGTCACAATAAAATTTATAATAATAAAAAAGATAATGTAGTTCTGAAATAAACATCAAATCCCAATCCCCTATTTATCACATATTTATTAAATATGTGATTTAAAAAATTTTGTTTTGGGGGCTGGTGTGATAATAGAAATGATAGGGCATTTATTTACACATATCCCAGGAACTCCATATGGCCTCCTGAGCCTCCCAGAAGCAATCAATCCCTGAGTCCAAAGCCAATAGTAATCTCTGAGAACCATAAGGTATGGCAAAAAAAGATACCTTTAAATCTCTGATATGTGGCTTCACCATCTGTTAGGCACATCAGCATTTATCTTATATAGACTTTTGAAGATTACATGAATTAATACTTAATGAACTTTGTATTAATTGATACTTCTGAAAACCCAGGTTTCCTAAAAGTCAGGAAGATGCAATTTTACAGGATACTAGGTAAGGGTAAAACTTCAGTAGTTGTAAGATTTAACTCAAATGTTTGGCTAGATCAAGGAGTCTCATTCATTTGGTCTGAGTAGAATCTGAGATTCCGCACTGCTATGAAGCTTCCATATAATATTTATGATGTGGTCACCAGATCACAATTTGAGTAGCAAAACTTTAGATGTTTTGTAAATCGATCAAGCAATCATTTCATAAACTAGTTATTGAACTTTGATCATTGGAAACCCTCTGAATTCTTGGTCAGGGGAGACAGCTTAAAGCATTGTATGCAGGAGGTTAAGGTCATGTTCTCAGTAACATATGTACACCTCCAGTAGTTCTTGGAGATATTCCTAAGTAATGTGTGAGGAAGAGTCCCTAAGCACCATCAGATATGTCCCTATGACAATATCTAATTCCAGATATCTATGGTATGCTTTGATATACAATGTCTTCTTATTCACAAGTGATAACTCACCTTCAAGGAGAAATGATTTGGCAAAATCCCATGGAGTGAATTTGAAATCACAATGGAGAGAAATTAGCTTTCAAGTAGTTGATGGAAATGAATAGAAAAGAACCAGGACAAAAGGACAACTCTAAATAGATATGACTAGCTCCCCAAAGCTCTCTAAGGCAAAAAATTAACCGTTCCTTGGGATATACATTTATTACTTATTTTGCATGTAAATCCTATATGTATTGTTCTTAATTAGTTATATGTGTCGTATATAATTTTGTCCTACAAACTGAGAACATATGCATTTTTGGAGGATGTGTCCTATGTTGACACTAGCAGGGAGCCGAAGCAGTAAAAGTTAAAATAAAATGTAAAATTTTAACTATTTATTTTTAGCTGTACTAGTTACAGAGCTTGGTGGGGACAACCTTTTAATTTTTCCTTATTTTGGAGAGTCTGATCTATTATACTATATATACTGTAATCTACTCATCTAAAAGTATCCAATGTTTTCTTGCTTCATTACTTTAACACTAGACTTCAAATTTTTTTTTTTTTTACCACATTCATTGGTGTTAAAGGCTTCTCTTGGCTTTGCATTCAGGGATAAATCCAGATGGTTCAGGGACCATATGGAGTACAGGGTATTGAACTCAGTTTAACTGTGCAATACAAATAAATACCTTACCAGCTGTATTGCTTTGCCCTTCAAATTAGTTTTTTTTTCAATGTATGTTTGGGAACCATTTCAGTGATATCAGCTAATACTCAATGACTTTAATTCATGACAACTCCCATTGATATATATTTTATCAGCAAGACTAAATATAAAATTTTCCAAATATAACACACATTTTAATATGTCTTTTCCATCAAACTTTGCTGTTTCAACAACATTGGCATCATCTGGGAGATTGTTTTAAAGCTGAAATCTTGCAAGATCTCCCCCCAATAAATCAGGGACATCATTTTAGTAATATTTACTGGCAATCTTAATGCATATTAAAATTTGAGAATCGCCTTTTTAGAAAGTGGTCCTTCCTCTGTTTCAGTGCTTTCCCCACTATCACAATAATCTCCTGTGTATCAAAACACATCTTAGCTATCATGTTATGCTGAAATTATTTCTTGAATCTCCTCAACAGATATAGATATTTATACATTTGTCTATGTTACTAATTATATATCTTCTTACTCTACATTAAAATATATAATAATATATGTTAAATGCAATAATATATAGTCATAATTTTGAATCAGTGATTTCCCTGAATGACTATATCTTGAATTTATCTTTTGTATTTTTTTGTATGCCAAGCATTTAAGAAAATACCTGGTAAATAAGTTGCTGCATAACTACTTAATTAAGAGATTTCAAGGGATGTAAATAGCTGTGATAACCATGGGAATTAACTATTGCCATATGCAAGACTACTCAAAAACAGAATATCTGAATTAAGTAGTTAATATTTTTCCTATGCAGTTTTGTTATCATGATATTAACCTGGCTTATTTTTCACTATCCTTCCCCAAATAACATTGGTAATATCAACATATTAATGGCATGGCAACTAAAGAGACTGAGGATAGTTTTTATAAATTTATAAAGAAATGGAAAGAATACATTATGTAGAAATATAAAGAAAAATTCTATAAAGCTTAAAGAATAATTCTATAAAGAAGTGAAACATTTTAAAGTCCAAAATTTTATTCTTAGAATACTGACTTAAAATCAATAAGCATTAATACATTTCTGAAGGGCAAAGAAGGTATAGGCTAATTAATAAACTATAAAAATAATATTATACTAGACACTTGAAACAAATATAAATTGTGATTATTTTTGCTGACTTTGAAGTGCTTACAATATATGAAGTGTTCAGAGAAACCATTGCTGGGGCCATATCCTGAAAAGAATAAAAATGTCTTCAATTATTTGTCTGAATAATAAATAAACTTACCTGGTATGAGTAACAATATCTGTCAAGGCACCACCTTCCAGAAATTCCATGACTACCCAGAGCTCATCATTGACAAGGTAGCTGTTGTACATATCAACTACGTTGTCATGGTGGTAATCCCTCATTATTACAACCTGCATAAATAGAAAGTTACTGTTTATATTTGTAATTACAATTAATTGAGAAGTATTGGTTGTGGGAAGATTTATTGAAAATTTTTCAAGAGACATAAAAGTTATTGTGAGCAACTAGTAGAAATAAAAGGAATCAAATTAGTACATTTATGAGGAAATAGCAGAAAGGATGGACTGGGGGGAAAATCAACTGTGAAAATAAACAAAAGCATGGCAAAGTCACATTCGCAAAAGTTATGTTGACTGTTCTGGGGGAAAATGATCAGATATTTTTTTTTCTTTTTGGATTTTTGGGCCACACCCGGTGACGCTCCTGGCTATATGCTCAGAAAATCTCTCCTGGCTTGGGGGACCATATGGGATGCCAGGGATCGATCCAGGTTTGTCTTAGGTCAGCCACATGCAAAGCCCTACCGCTGCGCCATCGCTCCAGCCCCATGACCAGATATTTTTAAGAGTTTTGTGGAATATAAAAAATTCTTAGATTACTTGTATTGCCCATCCTGGAAACAGGGTCATCAACTTGTGGCAAGTGAGTGAAAAGTAAATGGATTTCCTAAGTGGATGAAATAACAGTTAGTAGGGATGTGAGAGGCTTACTACTTGGGAAAAGACTTGTCTAAGGTTTGAAAGAAGTTTACACTGGATACAAAATCTTTGGGGGGGCAGTTTGGGCCACACTCGGTGACACTTAGGGGTTACTCCTGGCTATGCGCTCAGAAATTGCTTCTGGCTTGGGGGACCATATGGGATGCTGGGGATTGAACCTATGTCCATCCTGGATCAGCCACATGCAAGGAAAATGTCCTACTGCTGAGCTATCGCTCAAGCCCATGGATACAAAATCTTAATGATAAAAACAAACATGACAAAATCACATTAATATCTGAAGAGATATTTCAGGAATTATTTCCCTTTGCTCCATTTTGGAGACTATTTTTGGAATTATGCTAATTAATCAATGCTAGTGTTGTTAATGAATATTATACTGCTTGATTTGTTCTGGAATTGTGATGTGAATGCAAGTTCCAGGAATCAGGAATTACCGTCTGAGAAAGTAAGGCCCCATAATCTGTCATTCTGGAACATGAAAAAGAAAGAACATCTACCAGTAGTAGGTAGAACAATCAGGGACCAATTAGTTCATGAGGCTTCCAAAGTTATAGCATTATTTTGTTCTATAATATGGGGGATTGACAGGGTGCAGAGGCTGGAGAGACGTTCTTATCAAAGAATAATTTTGTCTACCATTGGAATACTAATGACTTAGAAACTTAGAATTCCCACTCATAAAACCTTATCTCTGTCTTCAAGATTCCTATAATACCATCAAATTAATGTTATCTTATGTGTTTTTCTACTCTGGACACAGGAACTCATGCTTTTCTACCTATGAGTAATCTAGAGCTGTCAAAGAAAGGTAAATGAGAATGTATTTAAAAAAAAGTGCACCAAATATATAGAAAAAGATGACTGATTAATGTATCAGAATTCTTACAAATCAATATGACAAACAAATGTACTATCCTAAGTCAAAATGGGAAAAATGACATAAGTTAATGAATGAAATAAAGAACCCTAAGTGTATAAAATTCAATTCAGACTCAATCGTAAGAAAAAATATAATTAAAATAATGGAATGCATTAATACCTATTAGGTTAAAAAGGATTCATATTAACATGTATCCAACTGCTAGTGAAGATCAAGCAGAACTATTGAGGAGATTCATATTGGTTCATATTGGTTATACTGGCTGAGGAAAGATTGTGAGGGAGAGAAACTATTGCCATCATATTTTCAGGGTTTTCTGATGCCCTAAAATGCACATATATTATTTTGGAATTGGGACAGAATTGTTTTGTAGGAAAGAATGCTATCTACCTCATTAAAAAGGAGCTCTCGTCTCTGTTGCTTTCGGAGATCCATTTTCTTCACTGCAACTTGTTTCCCTGTGTGCTTTTCAGTTGCAATACACACAATGCCAGTTGACCCTTCTCCAATTTTGATAAAGTTGTCCAAGTATTCCCTGGGGTCTCCCGGGCTGACCACCAGTTGCAGGGCAGCCCGAAACTGTTCATGGGATACTCTAGACGAGGGTTGCTGATCTGAGGAGGAGCCCCAGCTGGGTGGCGGGTAGCTGCTGGATGAAATGCTGAGAGAACTCAGGTAAGAAGCGGTAGAGATATACTGTGAGCTGGTCTGTAGGGAGGGATGGTGGTAGAGAGTGGCTTTGTGATATCCAGATGGGTATTGTTGACTGCTTGATGATTTGCTTTGACTTTGAGGTAGTTTGACAGGACCCCTGGGATAAGTGTCAGAGCCTGACAATGGAGGGCTGAGGACCATCTGTGCCCGATCATAGTCCACCTGGGGAGACAAGTGGGGACAGATAATGTTCAGTTTCTGACTCAATATCATAGGCTTTACGACTCAATATCATACCAACCCCCAGCAGCTCTGATGAAAAGCAACACTGCATATCTGCTAGGGTGTGAAGTCTACCTCTTGAGATGCTAGGATGGCTCTTTCGCCAACTTTTATCTGAATTGCAACTTCCCTTTAAAGCCTCTTTCTGTTTTCCTCTTCTTTCCTATTACATCTCTAGGAACAGAGATGGATCCAAATTTAAATAATAGCAGGTGACTATGAAATGAGATCGGAAAGGAAAATGAGTTATAAAACATAATGTGCTAACTTGTTTGGGTGGTCCTTTCCAATGATTTGGTCAAAACCAGTCCAGATATATGCAGAATTGTTGAGATGTAATTAACATTTGTCATGAGACTTGAAATAAAAGACAGTGCTCTCCAGAATCTGACTAAATGACACCACATCACTTGAAAATAAAGACTGATCACACAAATAAAATAGATTTTTGCCTCTAGATTCCCCATCACTTGTGACAAAATTTCTAGATTGTCTGTCAGCCTGGCATGCATGGAACTGGAAGGCTTTGCAATGCAATGGAATTTGCAGGCTTCACAATATTGAATGGATCCATTTCTGAAATTCTTTTTGTTTTTAATCTTACTCTCATTCTCTTCCTTCCTCCCTCCTTCCCTTCCTTCTCTCTTCCTTCCTTCCTTCCCTTCCTTCCCTTCCTTCCTCCCTTCCTTCCTTCCTCCCTTCCTTCCTTCCCTTCCCTTCCTTCCTTCCCTTCCTTCCTTCCCTTCCTTCCTTCCCTTCCCTTCCCCCTTCCTTCCTCCCTTCCCTTCCCTTCCTTCCCTTCCTTCCTTCCTTCCTTCCTTCCTTCCTTCCTTCCTTCTTTCCTTCCTTCCTTCCTTCCTTCCTTCTTTCCTTCCTTCCTTCATTCCTCTCCTTCCTTCCTTTCCTTCCTTCCTCTCCTTCCTTTCTTCCTTCTTTTCCTTCCTTCCTTCCTTCCTTCCTTCCTTCCTTCCTTCCTTCCTTCCTTCCTTCCTTCCTTCCTTCCTTCCTTCCTTCCTTCCTTCCTTCCTTCCTTCCTTCCTTCCTTTCTTTTTCTTTCTTTCAGATTTTGGGCCACAGTGATGCTCAGGGCTTCTTCCTGGCTCTGAGCTCAGAAATCGCTCCTGGCTCCGGAGATCATATAGGACACCGGGGTGCGAACCCAGTTTCATCCTGTATCAGCCGCTTGCAAGTCTAATGCTCTTAGGCTGAGCTATCGCTTCGGCTCCTCATTCTCTTTTTATCTCTTACTCCACACATCACCAAATAATACAATATGCACAAACATATCCTGTTGGTTTTATTTCTTTCAAAAAATAAAAAACTCTGACACGCAATTTATCATTGAAGTAAATTAAACTTAACCCCAGGTGATAATGCTGAGTACTAAGCATATTAAAGAGATTCCAACTAAGGATCAGATCACTAGAGAGATGAGATATTTGTATACCATCCCTTTGATTGTTATTGAACATCTGTTCCTAGGTGTATTGTTCTCTGGTGCTTATGATCTGACCTTCACTGGTCAGTAGACTCAGTAGAAGTCAGTAGACTTCACTGAGTCAGTAGACTCTGTCTACTTGAAGAAGAAAACTCTTAAAGCAGAACTACTAATGTTGCCAGACTACTAATGTTAGGAACCAGAAAATTTAATAATATTATCTTAGCTGTTTTGTTGTATGTTGCTTAGTAGCAGTCCTAGACTCTACCCCTTACATGCTTATCTATATTATGACTTACACAACACCTTAATGTCTCTAAAATGTGGGAAATGGGAAAGCTGGTTAAAAATATCTTTGGGTTTTGTTGATTTATCTCAATAAAAGCCCACCGGAATCCCAAAAACAAAAATAAAATAAAATGTGGAGAAAATTTCTCTTAACTGAGAATCACTGCATTAGACCAAAACACACACACACACATACACACACACACACACACAAAACAAAGCAGTATTGGTACACAAAACCATTAGGATGTAAAGGGCTCCATGTGGCTGAACACCAATAGCATTTTACAAACCTGAGGGAGTGCCTTCACCCACTCACAAATTCCATGATGTGCTTCATCCAAACTGAATGAAGCAAATAAACAAGTGGCTGTTCCAAAGTCAGGAACAAAATGACAATGGACTACTTGTCCATTGGAAGCTCTTCAGTATTATTATTTCTTCTAGATGCTCAAGTGGCGCACCACAGCTTCAGCTAGACAGCATCACACTCAGGTGGTTCTCACCAGACACCCTCAAAACAATAGATAAGGACTATGAAAGTTATAGAGCCAGAGCTCTGAACTGAATTTAGAGTAGAGAAAAGACCATTTTGAGAGACAAAATTGAGATTAAATTCCAACTCTGATGGTTTTAGCAAATTACTTAGCCCTTGGAGCTTCATTATCTTTATTCATAAACTGGAATCATACAGGAATTTCATTAGTTTCAACTGTGGAAATCTGTGTGTGTGTGTGTGTGTGTGTGTGTGTTTAAAGACTTGGGGATAGATAGTATAGGTTGTATGAGGCTTGTCTTGCAGGTAATAAACTGTGGTTTGAGTTCCTGGTACTACATATGGTCTCCTGAGCAAAGCTCCAAGAATAACTCATTAGTATCACCAGATTTGACAAAAACTTCTATAACATCTACTCTACATCCCGCACCCCCCCCAAATGAAAAAGTAAACAGACTTAGAGCTCAAAATTTTAAGCTTAAGTTTAGCCAAGTACAATGTGAGAGGAAGTATAGTTTATTACTTTTGTTTTTCACAGAGTACCCTGGTGCTATTTTCCAAGGTCTTCTGTAGACAATTTGATTCTAAACTTGACATGAAACTGAATTCATTCCTCACAAGCATGTATAATTGATCTCTAAAGACATTAAAAATCAGAAAGCTCAAATCTTAAACATATCTCTTCACTGTATTAGTCCACTTTTCTTCTTTGTTGACTATAGTAATATTATTCAAATATGCTCTTCAAAGGTCTTGATAGATGGCAAAGAGAAGAGGGTGCTTACTCTGCATGAATGGGACAGTTTCCGGTCTGAGATATAATGTAGAGTTGATCCTGGGAGTTAAAGAGCTTTGGAATTAGGATTTTCAAGCAAAATAATATTTCTCAGACTTAAGAATGCAATGGCTTAAAGGCAAATACTATAAGAAGACAGTTTTGGGAATCAAAGACAGTTTTGGGAATCAAATTTGAGGTAGGTTTCTCAGAGAGGAGAAATGGTGCTTTCTCCCCAAACTTCTATCTATTAAAGGGCAATGAGGACAAATAGTTTACTTTGAAGGGAAGGCTTAGGCTATATTGGTTTATCATATCACAGAGCCATGATGCTAAATTCCATTTTGATTTATCTGTGAGTTCTTTGATGATATATACTGCTAGCCTACACACCTATGGCAGACCTATTTCTTTTATACTTTGAGTGTCCGAGAGAGCAATTTATTCCATTTAATTATAAATAATATTAAGACTGAGTACAATAAAGCTACCTCCATGAAAGAAACATATATCCTTATAGTTCCAAGTAAATTTCAAAGTGTAATATTGCTTAAGTAAATCCTTCACTCTGTGTGCACACTGGTTCACAGGCCCAGGGCCTACCTTCTTGTCTGATTTGTATAATCATCCTGATTTGTATAATTAAGGACAGTGTACTTTATCCTTGACAAGACAAAGAGTGTTTTATTGGGAACCTGAGTTGAGCCCTAGCCAGCAAATAATTGCTCCATTAAAAGTCTATTGCTATATAGCATCTACTGATATTAATAAATTACTTGACTTTACTGAGTGCATCTATGATTCAGGGACTATTATACTCACTTTACATTCATGATTACATTAAACCTTAAGTTATGCAATAAGATATGCATCAAACATGATTGCATTTTACCTATTACAAGAGCACAATGTAATAGTGAGTATAGTCAGCAGGTCCTTTAGCTTCAAGAGCTAAAGAGTGGAATTGGGAATCAAATTGGCAATAAAAATTGGGAATCAAATCAATTCAAGATGTTGATCTTTGCTAAATTATCAAATATAAATATACTGTTTAATGAATAGAGAGTAACTGTGGTTTTCACAGAGCTGGGGTCTGTCTCCTATATAATTGAAGTCTAGTTAGGTTGTTTCAGTAGAGACACAGATGTCTGAGAAGCCTGAAGCAAAATTTAAGAACTGGACTAGAAAATGATGGATGCATATGCCTGGGGGAGGGGCATAAAGGAAAAATTAGGCTTTTGTTTTTAACAGACTCAACCTAGTGAAATCAGTTTAAGAGATTTCTAAAGAAAAATCATGATAGACACCAAATCCAAAGCCAACGACAACAGAATAGAAACCCAATCTACAACAAGCAAGACACAGAGGGGACCACTTATACTAGCACCCGGGGATAGGGGGGGGGTCAAAGGAGGGGATATGGGATAGATGCTGGAAACAGGGGTAGACGGAGGACAACACTGGTGGTGGGAATGTCCCTGATTCAATGTCACTATGTACCTAAAATATTACTGTGAAAGATTTATAATCCACTTTGGTCAAAATAAAAATTATTTAATTAAAAAATCATGATAGAAAATGAATTGTTCACTTAGGGATGTAATTAATTGCTCTTATTTTTGCTTTGGTAAAAATAGAATTTTATATCCTGATACAAAAATGTCCAATGGTTTGTGGGAGTAGTAGTTGTTATTGTTGTTTAAAGAAAGTAAGCTTATATAACAAGGCGCTTAACTGGTTCTGGAAATGTTAACGATTAATTGTTATTCATTATTTTTTAGTGATATTGTCTAAAAAGTAAGTGGATTAAATATAAATGAGGCATTTGTTCAGATCTGTCATTTTTCATATAACACACAAGTATATAATAAAGACTTGCGTAGAGATAAAGCTTGAGCTACATTGCATTTCCTATCAATATCTTCTGGAAGGTGGAAGGGAAGAAGACATAGCAGCAGTTCCTATGAACATGAGGTTTAAATGTGTACTGAGACCACAGTCCACTGTGTGGACATGAAATAAGAGAAGGGATATTCAATAAATTAATATATCTCCTACCAAATTATTTCCAAAAAAATCTACCATATATTTTACAGTAACCCAGAAATATAGATGAAAGCCACTAGGCAGGAAGAAAACAATAATCTTTTTGTTTTCTCAGTAAATAAAAAGGCCTTTCCCTCATTTCTGCAAAGAAAGCAGCTCTGGGATTTTGTGGAGTGTTCCTTGAAATGAGACCTGGGTTTGCAATCTTAGAAAGGGGGGTTCCTTTTGGCAAGATGTAATAAAAAAGACTAAATAGCTTTTTCAAATTATCACCCAGATTTCCAAACTGCTTAGCTGCAGTGTTTCTGGATACCCTTTATCAACAAAGCTGGATAGATGGTAAAAAATAGAATGATCTCCACAGGAATCTCTCAGGAAGAGGGCGAACATGTAAGCATCCTTGGTTGGTGTCTTTTTTCGTTGAAATAGTTTAATAACACACATATGTTTCTCAGTTACTTGATGTCTTAGTGTGATACTCAAGTAAATTTTTATGGAAGTGTGCTTCCTCCAGGCCCTATTCAAACTCCCGAAAAAAAAGAAAGAAATAGGAAATGATGTTATAGGAATAATGATTCCCAGTCAGTAACTCAGCCCAATGGCCCATCCACAGTGAGTGTGACATCTGCCAGGATCAGGTCAAACATGGGCTTGTGATGCATCAAAATTATAAATAATTATGCCAAGGAATTCGGTTTATCAATCAATTTCAACAGTGCTGTGCTGGGTGGACAGGACATCAAACTGCACACAGCTATCAATTGCTCTGATTACAGCTGGCTGGCGGCCAGAATTCTCCTGATCCATGTTAGTTAAATGCACATTAATCTGAATTTGGCAGTGTAATCAAGGACCTAACTGAACTGTGAAATTGAATTCTGCAGTAGAACATCATTTGACCATTTTATGCCAAGGCTGGGAGAAAAAATAAAAAAAAAATTGGGGGGGGGCAGGGAAGAAGAAAGAAAAGAAAGGGAAAAAATCTGCTGCAGCATCTTTTTCATCACCAAGGGCTTTCATGCCAGCGACAAGGCTGCCATGGCAGCATTGTGTGTGTGTGTGGGGGGGGAGGCTGGTGGAGGAGTCTATCTCCATAGTACTAGGACAGCAGAATAAATGTTTCCTGGATGTTAGAGTCTTACCACTTCATACCATCCCAAGGTGTGGAAAACAGCTGGTTCCAGTTCTTCTGTTATTATTTTGGGGACTTACCTGGCAGTGATCAGGGCTTACTCCTGGCTCTGTGCTAAGAGATCACTCTTGACATGCCCCAGGGACCATCTGGGGTGCCTTGGTTTGAATCTGGTTGGTTGTGTGCGAGGCAAATACCCTACCTATTGCTCCAGCTCTGGTTCCGTTCTTGATTATCAATCTCTTACACACTTTTGAAAATACAATAAAACGAAGAGACTGTTCATCTCCAAAAAACAAAGCCAAGATTGTATGTAGCTACAGACAGGAAAAGTGTGATACAAGTTAAGTTTGGGCCTCTGCTATTTGATCAAGGAAACGGTATCTGTCTTTACTTGTCACACTTGACATAAAAGGGAATTGTAATAGTACCAGTCTTTGGGAAAGGCAACAAAGAGAATAGGTAACTGGCATTTTCTGCAGACATGTTTCAGAGATTAGTAACTAGGGTAAGATGACTCACGAACTTCTACTACTGTTGTTTGTGTTTGCTTGAGCAGGGTCCCTCCAGGGTGCTCTGCTATTTTGAGTCTTTCTGCAAAGGACAGGCAGAGAGGGAAGCTGGCTGGTGAGGGAACTTTGCATACTCCTTTGGCAGCAGAGAATTAGCCAGGTATGAAATCCATGAGAATGGGATCTCTGCTATTGACTTTCTTGTCTCTGCTCACTCTGCCATGAGGAGTTTGGCACCCTGAGGGATCTGGTGAGTCACTCCAGAGTATAGGAGGTTAAGGAATTCCAATTGTTCTTCATTTGTGTCCAAATAGAATAGTAACTGCTGCTCCAGCTTGGGGCAAATACTGACAAGGGGCAGCCTATGGTCCTTTACTTTGAATTATGTAAACTCATTTGAAAAATGAAGTGGCCCATTTTTTACATTATTTTACACTTACCCTAACAAAATGCTAAAGAGACATGACCAATGATTTGCACCTAGGGTCAATTTTGGTAAAAAGACGTACGTTCTCTAAAGAGTCACTGCATAGAGGTCAGGCCTGGAATCAGTAGGCCTTGGAAAGTCTTAAAAACAAACAAACAAACAAAAAAAAGGTGGCTGGAGAGATAGAAGGTCATCGGTTTGAATCCAGGCATCCCATATGGTCCCCCCAAGCCTGCCAGGAGCAATTTCTGAGCATAGAGCCAGGAGTAACCCCTGAGCGCTGCCAGTTGTGACCCCCCCCCCCAAAAAAAAATCCAGGTGTCTTCTTGAGGTCCAGAAGCAGGGGGCTTAGGAGGAGAGTTAAGTTTCATTAGGGAAGACACATGATGGATTTCCACACTGCATGGAGCAGAAAGCCATTCTCAATGTTTATAATTTTACAAGGAAAATTCCCTAGTTATTTAGACATGTAACAAATTGTATCTCATGGCAAAACATTTGAATAATAGTGTATTCCCTGTTTTAGAAAATATAAGAGCAAGTGAATTTTATACGTAGGCAATACCTAGTTATAAAAAATGAAAAAGTTTGCCATCAGGACTCTTAAGCATAGTGTTTCAGGATTCTCCTCCAAGTCAGTATTTCCCATTAACCCCCACAGTTGCTACCTCAAACTCAAAAGCCAGCGTCCTCTATTCAAGAGCAGATTACACTGCCCTGGGAGCTGATCCATCACTGTCACCCACTGCCTGAGGTGTTTTTGAGGGGGTTCTGTACCACTGGGAATCGTATTTGGTGCCATAGAATAACTCAAATGTGAAGAGATGTCTGATAGATTCAATACAATGTTAGGAACGATTTTTTTTGTTCATTTATGATGGGAAAACGCACTCATAATCACCCAGTTGCAAATCTAAACTGAACCATAAATTCATGGGAAGATGTGTCCATTCAAATGACAATGACAGTAAATATCTCCATCAGAAGACATAAGACAGGTGTTAACAAATTTTCTATAATTCCTTTCTTTGGATATCAAGGGAACTTTGCTAAGCATACCACAGGACACTACAAGGAAAAATGCCTAAAGGCAGCAATATTCATTGCTACAGAATGTAAAAAGCATTTCTTCTTCTTTTTTTTTTTTTTTTTGTTTTTTTGGGCCACACCCAGTGACACTGCGGGGTTACTCCTGGCTATGTGCTCAGAAGTTGCTCCTGGCTTGGGGAAAAAAACATTTCTTTAATTTTCTCTTAGGTTTTTGGTACAGTACAGCAGAGTGGTCCTGCATTGACTTTTCATTATCCAACAGACCCATAAAGAAATGCTGCAAGATCCTCTGTAGATGAGAAGATATAGTTTTATTCCAGGGACCCTTAGTTAAATCTGGGCATGGGAAGTGTCATCACAGTAGTGGGAATATTAAACTGCAATTCAAGAAGGCTGAGCACAATGGTTCAGCTTTTCTTTCCAAGTAAAACAAAGTGACAGCTGAGCAAAGAAAGCCAATTCACTGTTGACCTCAGGAGAAAGGCATAAGCCGTCAGGAAATCCATCATGCTTGTCTTTCATCCTCTATCTTTATCCAGAACCCTTTATCTATGTACCACATTCTGAGCTGCAAATCTGGCTAAGTTTCTGCCTGGTGCAGAGGAGGTGGTCAGCATACATTTTTGATTCTTGCTTATCTTCTGACTTCTTTTTGTTTTGTTTTGTTTTGTTTTTGGGCCATACCCGGCAGTGCTCAGGGGTTCCTCCTGGCTGTCTGCTCAAAAATAGCTCCTGGCAGGCACAGGGGACCTTATGGGACACCAGGATTCGAACCAGCCACCTTTGGTCCTGGAACAGCTGCTTGCAAGGCAAACGCCGCTGTGCTATCTCTCCGGGCCCTTATCTTCTGACTTCTAAGGGAAGTTTGAGAACTTTATGTCCATATTTTCCATTCCAAAAAGCAGCATAAACTGTAGTGTAGTGGAATGGGGGTTGTTATGGCTATAAATTATGGGCCTTGAGAAAGTTACACACAGCTCCATTAGCCTTTCTTCTGTGACCCTCGTCTCCAAAGTGAGATCAGATAAACTTAGAAGTTGCAGGGGTACATAGAGCGAGGATAACGTCAATGAGAACATGTTCCCATAGTTTGCAAATATGTAAAAGATTATACAATCAGGCTATTTCTATGTTGAACATTAGCATATATAGTAACATGCTTTCTGATCAGAAATATTCATGGGAATAGAAATGGAAACTATTCGTCATAAGTTAACTCCTTTAAATTGATGCATAAAAATCCTTGGAATAGAATCAATGTAGGTATGAAAACATTCAACAAATGCAGTAACTATGGCAAAATCAATGTATACAGCTAAAGTTTGATCATAGGAATCTGATTTAGAAAGTTACCTCTTTTATACTTTTTAGTGGGAGTGAAATATGACCTCTTTTTTACAAAATTTTATCAAACAATCCCCAAAGCCTTTATATATATATATATATATATATATATATATATATATATATATATATATATATATATGTGTGTGTGTGTGTGTGTGTGTGTGTGTGTGTATACATACGCACATATAAGGATTGGCATATAGACTATATGTTGACAACGAGACATTTGTATTTATCAATGTATTTAACCTTCACACATTTGATAAACCTGGGACAATCCTTATTCCCAGTCAATAAAGAAACAGAAGTTATAAATAAAAATAATTTAGTCACTAAAGTAAACATGCGGGACTCAGAACATATCTAGAACCTATTGCCTAATCTTCCAAAAACAAATAGTGTTTCATACATAGCAGAGATCAGTTGTTCTTAAATGAGAAAATTTCACTTCTCCCACCCCATGCAGCCCTTAATAGTAACTAGAGAGATGTTGGCTATTATGAAGGCAGGGAGAAATACTATTGGCATTTAGTGAGTTGCATCCAGGGATGTTGCTTAAATACTTATAGAGCACAAAATAGATCCCCCAACACTCATAAGGCCCCAACTGCAGATTGTGTCAAGGTTGACATAGAACACTGTAATCAAAAGGGACTTTATGACTTCAGGGATTAAAAGGAATTTGTAAGGTACATAAGGAAGCTGTGCCCATGACCTTGGAAAATATATTTAATGTTTTCGTGTCATTGACAGACCTGGTTATTGCCGATCCTCTCAAAGGCCAGGTTTCCTCATCTGTACAAAGGGACAAGAACTTCTTGACAATTGATTCAATTCAACATCTGGCAGATGTATCTGGCAGATGGCAGGTGTGCAGTGAATGGACTGAATAGCTATTTTGATGAGAACTCTCAGAATGAATGCAATACTAAGCACAGATACTTTGTGCCAGCACTAAGGCTAACAAGTAGGCAGTTTTGTGAAAACTGGTCCCTGGAAAGCACTGGTCTTGGACAAAGTCAAGTACATGATGGTAATATCTTCAGCTAGTTTTTCTCCTTCCTGAAAGGCAGACCCATCTCAGGAGGAGAGATGGGAGATTTCTTGTTTCACAACTGGCCATACATTGAATCATGAAGAATGAATGATGCTAACTGAAGTTTGTATAGTCTTATTGTTTTCTGATCCCCAAGGTATCCTCTACTTCATCTCAGCAAGGAGCATTTAAAGGTAGGAAGGCAGATGCCAGTATCTACAGATTTTATGACATGCTGGATTTTCAGACAATTAGAAAATTGGGTAAGTAGATAAGATTGAAGGACTTTTTTTAACTATAGATTAACATTCATTTTATTTTTCTTGAACCCCTAACCTGTTGTGCAGTAACATACACACAAATGTGAAGACATGCTCCCCTCTTCTCAAACTATTAAAAGATGTGAATATTACCTAGCAGCTTCTAGGAATAAAATTATCTGAGTCGTGATTGCTATTTCTTCTCTCAGCAGGAGATCAAAACCTGATTGGTTGATTTTTTAAAGTATAGCTCTAAAGACATTTGCACCTATGTCTTTTTAGGGAGATGTTATATTTTTAATCAAGTAAACGTTTTAATTACTAACATGCCTCCCACTGCCTACCCTCCTACAAAACCTGTTCATGAATTTCTCACTAGTCTCCTATGAAACATGAAGCAGCAGCCTGCTCCTTTGGAGTCTTAATTATAAAGGCTCAAGAGTTCTGACTAGATGTTTCGATGGGTAAATATTCTGTGGAGCCACAAGAGTTCCTGTATTGTTATGAGTTTGAGAAAGCTGTATTTCAGGGCAGGTCTGCTATGCCTGTCCTGGAATATAGTTGGAATATATATAGTTGGAATTCTATAAAAAGACAGAATTATATAGGAAGGAAGAATTACTCCTTACATCTGTCTTATTTCGCCCTCTTCTCATTTCTTCACTTAGTCTGAAGTTCTGCTAACCACCTTTTCTCTCTCTGAGTTTTATTAGCAAATGCAGTTGGACTTCACTGAATTGAGAGAACTACTACATGTGGATTGTTGTCCTGTTGTTGCAAGAGCTATGAAACCTTAAATTTGTCAGTGACTTTCTAAAATTCAGTGTTTCTTTTTATAAAATAAGTGATCGGGGTTACCCCCAGTACCTCTGGGATTAGGATAATGGGAAAAAAATGAATAAAAGGGCTGTGAAGGGGCAATCCCATATAAAGGAATAAGCTTCAGTTGTTTCTATTTCCAATGCTAAGTAAAAATGTGTGGAGTCTATAGATACAAGATTGTCCATTTATTGTCCCACAACCCTGAAATCCGTATGTAAAATCTACTAACTCAAATATCTTAATTTTCCAGATATTGAAATGAATACTCGTTGGACCAATATAATAATGGGCCAAATATGCTCCAGAGCAGAAAAGTTAAAGAGTCTCTTGGCAAATTTTCTCCATGACTATGATCCAAAACATCTATCTAACACAAATGTTCAAATATAAAATATATATTCACATAAACACACATCCATATTCTCTCTGTGTCTCTGTCTCTCTCTGTCTCTCTCTCTCTCTCTCTCTCTCTCTCTCTCTCTCTCTCTCTCTCTCTCTCTCTCTCTCTCTCTCTCTCTCTCTCCCCTCAACCCTAAAGGGCCAAAGTAATTGAACAGCATAGTTATAGTTACCTGGTTCCAATGAAATCACAAAGCCATATTAATCAAAACAGTATTGTGTTGGCATGAAGACAGATATATAAGCAAATGGAACAGAGTAGGGAACTCAGAAATAAAAGCAATATAAATATATATATCCAATTACGTTTTTGAAGAAACACATCTGGGGAAAGGATAAGCTCCAATAAGTGATCTTATCCAAACTAGATATCTACATTTAAAGAATAAAACTGTATCTTCATTTTATGCTATATATAAAAATTTAATGAAAATGCAGAAACGACATAAGGCTTGAAAATGCAGAAACAATGTAAGGAAACATAGGCAGTGATAATGATTTTTGATAATGGTCTCCTTGATGACTTTTTAGAATTGACACCAAAAGCAAAAACAAAAAACAAACAAAGAAACGTTAAATAAACAAATGGTGTTACATCAATTTAAAAAGAAACCATCAACAAAATAAAAGACAACCTACCAACTACAACAAAGAAATCAGACTATTCTCCAACATTTGGGATTAGGTTTATCAAAACTAATATGCAAAGAATAATGAAATGATGACTGCCTACAATCAACAAGCAGGTATATGTAAACAGGCTTCCCTTCCAGAGTTTACTGTGTAGCTTAAATCACCTGTTAAAGAATGAGTTGTGGTTTTGTTGTTGTTGTTGTTGTTGTTTTGAGTTTTGGGTCACACCCGGTGATGTTCAGGGGTTATTCCTGGCTATGAGCTCAGAAATCACTCCTGGCTTGGGGCACCATATGGCACACTAGGGGATCGAACCAAAACCAAGAAAGTATTTTTAAGGGGCACACCTGGCGGCATTCAGGGGTTATTTCTGTCTGTGCTCAGAAATTACTCCTAGCGGGCTTGGAGGACCATAAGGGGTGATGGGGATTGAACCTAGGTCTTCTGTGTGCAATTCTGCTCTGGATTTCAGAAATCTCTGGAAGAGATCTCTTTCAGAAAAGAGTATATGATGTCAACATATACAAGCACATCACTAGTAATTACACTTTATCAGATGGTTTATAATTCACAGTCTATCACCAAATTCTCATTATGATATTCAGATAAGGTAGTAAAAATTATTTATCTTCTCATGAATATTTAACCATTAGTCTATTCTCCAACATATTTTTACAGTACATCAAGAGTGACTCAAGTTTCAAGGCAAATAAACAGCTAAGATTAAAAAATACCATAAGGAGTTAAAAAAAAAATAGAGAACACTTACTAAAAAAAAACAAAAAACCTCAGTTTCTATTCTAAATTTTCATATGAAATACACCATTCCAACAGAAAAAACTTTCAAAATGAAAAAAAAATCTTCATTTTTAGTTGACAAAAATTAATCTTATTACAGAATTATCAAATTATCCTGATTTTTTTTTCACATTTCGAAGACCCATGTAAAATTTGCCAAAATGCAGTAAACCACCATGTTCTTCCATCTAATCTTTTAAAACCGTATATTCTTTACTAGGACACTTATTTAGTACACTATGAACAAACAATAGTTATCAGCATATTTGCTCAAACAAATAATTATGTGCCTTTGTCTCAAACCTTTTGGCGACTTTAAAAGACTTTGAGTTTTTTTAAAAAAAAAAAAAATACATGTACTTTGCCCTAAATCTGGGTCATTGGAATCCATAAAATGGAAATGTCAAATTTTTCTACTTGGATTTTCACTTAAAAGGCGAACAAGCACTAAAATTCAGACTAGGGAAGGGTCCTGCTAACTCATATAGAAAGCAAAATATTGACTATCTACAGTCAACAAAGCAGACAAATGTGGCCAGGCATGCCTTGTAGAGTTTACGGTGTAGACCACCGGCCTTCCAAAGGTTACAGTAGTATGACCTTTGGAGAGGCCCTCCCATTTGGGGGCAGTAGGAAGTGAACATTACCTTTGGAATGCACATTGTAGGCTCGGACAGGCGAGGGTAGGTGTAAGAGTTGTAGGAGTGTCCTTGGGAATGGGTTCTAAATGCACTTGCTCCAAAGGGCGTCATGGGTTCCTGGAGGCCTGAGCCTGACCTGGATCTCTGCCGCATGGCAGGCTGAGGGCTCGTCTGGTTCAAGTAGGATGACTTGGGCCGCCTGTCGTAGTCATCCAGACTGGGTCCCCATTCACTTTCGCTGAATGCCAGGCTTTCCTTGGAGTATCGGCGTGTCCCTGCAGTTCGAGAAGGTGTGAACTGAAACGAATAGTCAAGGGGAGAGCAGCTGGAGGCTCTCTGGTAGCCCCACTTCAGGTCACTGTATTCACTGGGTTTGCTCAGGGCATCCAAGTGTGTGTGGTAATCCACTGGAAATCTGGCAAGCTCCGGTTTCAAAGGCTTCATCTCAGAATAGTAGGCCTCCCCAGACTTCATTTTCATCACATGCCCATTTTGCTTGGCTCCCTGGCTGCTTTTAAAATATGGGTCCAAGTCGTCTCCATAGAAACTCTTTTCTCGAGTGGCGTAGTCAGCGGTGGTGTCGGATTCGCTGGAATACTGGGAGAAGGTAATGAAGCCATTTTCTTCCCGTGGGCCTGGCACATGGCTGGAGGCTCCCTGATCTGGGGTGGGCGGGCTCTCTTTCCTTAGGGAGTTGGATCGAGTCACAGAGATGTTGTCAAAATCCTCAAGAAGGCCATTGATGGAGGTTTCCTTGCAGGGTTTGTTGCCTCTAACGATTGTCTGGGAACAATAAAGGGAATACTGTTTAAAGAAAATATGCCCAAGCTTTTCAAAATCAATGGAATAGGTCCACCCCCATGCCGTCCAATCTCAAGAGGAAAGGAAAAGAGATTCCAGGAACAGATAAAAAAAAAAATAAGTAGCAAAAAGTTATTGAGATCAGTACAGAAATAACTCATTCAACAATATTTTCAAATACCAATTTCCTTCCCATCGACTCAGAAAAAACAAAATTATTATTTAGAAAATGGTATAGTTTTGTCTTAATTTGCCAGTTGATAGAAAAAAACTTTCCCTTTCCTCTATTATATTTTAATAATATCTAAGTCAAACAATAAATCGATTATTTTAAATCTATAAATGTAAAGCTATAAAAAGTATATTTTATTATGTTTTGAATTTATTATTCATGTAAGTTGCAAAACAATAGTAAACCCTATCACTTCAGTGCTATCAATAAAGCTAAAAATGGGTACGTATTTCTTTTGGCACTTGATGGAATAAAATAATACTGGATTTATCAGATTTGACCAACAATGCATGAACTTTCTGAGCTTAAAATAGGGAAGAATATGAAGATTATTTTGCGGGATTTATTTTGTGATTCAAGGAAATGTTCTAATTAAACATATAATGGTAATGAGCGATAAAGCCAAACTTTTGTATATGAACCTTGATGACTTTTGGATGGCGTTTGAATGGTAATGAGAAATCTGTACCTTGATCTTACTGAAAAATTTTTTGAAGTCTCAATATTTTCTTTAATGAACTCAAAGAACACAGGAATAGCAAGAACAAAAGGGAATCACAAACAACTTAAAAACCAAGTCAGCTGTGCCTTGACAGTGACAAGGTTTGTAGCAAAATATGACAGAGGAGGATAAAAGAACAAAGAACAAAGTCTGCTGACTTCAGACTCTCAAGATTTAAGAGAAAAATGCCTTTGCACAGGAAACAAGGAGCTAAAACCACGTTAGTATGTTAGATTTCACACTGAAATAAAAATTCAAAGTTGTCCTGGAACATGTAGCTTTAGAGAAATGAGATCTGATCCCCCACCCCAATTAAGTTATGAAACGTTACCTTTAGTCTCTATGTTTCTCCTTAAATGAAGCTTCAGGAGCAGGAGATAGTACAGAGTTAGGGTATGTGACTTGCATACACCTGCCCAGGTTAGACCCTCCTGGGATCACATATTCTTATGATTGTCTCTAGGTGCAGCCTGGGAATTCCCCACCTGAGATCCCTGCCACAGCACGGCAAACACAGGCCTTTACGTTTAACTGAGGCTAGTGAACTGGGACACCATTTGAGTGCCTAGGGGACATCCTCTCCATGGGAAAAAATTACTTTTAGGATTGCTGTAGACTTATAGAATGAATTCTCACACATCTCTCAAGTTCCCATGTTGCTGACACTTTATGGTAACTAGAAATTAAACCCCACTGTTAAAACAGATTTAGTCTTCCCATAGTGTCTCAGAATACCTCATTGTATTGTTCTTTTGTTTGAAGTACCAAAGTCACACCCAATAATGCTCAAGTTTACTCTTGCCTCTGTACTCAGGGATCACTCCTGGTGCTGCTCAGGGACTATTTGTGAAGCTGGGGGTCGAATCCAGGTCAGCCAAATGCAAGGCAAATGTCCTACCCTAGACTATCACTCCTGCCCTGTACCATATGCCTTCTAGTTTTCGTTTCCTCTGGTCTGTGCCAGTTCCCTAGATAGTTGCTTTTGTATTTTGATGAAGCTCACAGTTAAGGAATACTGGTCGTGTATGCTGTAAAATGTGGTCCTAGATATAGTCCAGTGGGTAGGGTAGTTACCTTGCATGTAACTTACCTGTGTTCAATTCTTGGTACTTCATATTCTCCCTCAAGCCCTGAGTGCAGAGTTAGGAATAACTGAACATCCCTGAGCATTCCCGAGCATCACTGGGTATGGCTCAAAAACTTAATGGTTTGGAGGAAGAAGACTACAGAGTAAGGTACCATCACATCATATCCAGGTATGGATCCAGGCTGACTGAATAAATATGGCTTATCACTTTTGATATTAATCTTATTCACCCAGTGGCATAATGTTTGCCAGGTTTCCACACTGTAAAGTTACATTCCACTTTTTTTCCTCCTAGGCTTGTCATGCTGTGGGAACAAAGTCTTTAAGTACAGCCTTGCATTCAAGGGGTAGGGAGTCAAGCTTGATATCCCTGAGAGAGAAGATCCAAATAGATAATTTGCAGGTCCTGATTTGGTACTCAGCTGCTATTACTCTGTTGAAAAGTATGGAACACTTGCCTTTTCTCCTGATTTATTTTTCAATCATTTACTTACTTCAATATGAGCATAATCATGGATGATTATTTCTACTTTGAGTTACAATTGTATGTTTACAGTCCTATGATAGTTTTTTTTGTTGTTGTTGCTTAATTGTTCCAGTCTTGATGACTGAGCAAATTCTTTCAGGTTGGCAGCTGTGTTCCTCTGCTGTTCCCCCATTCTTTCAATTTCTGACCACTTCTTTATTTTCTATGCTAGCAAGATGCCCTAAGTTCATCTTCTATCTCCTCTGCTCTTGAACTATCTTTTGTTATTTTTACAAATCACCCTGGGTTCTTTGATTGAACAATGATACTTAAACTAATATGTGGGTGCCAAGTGTGCTTATTGTTATTTGGGTTCTCATTATAGTCAGATGCTCTCAAGAAACAATCTTAGAAAATGCAGGACTATGTAGTTATTTATTTATTTATTTATTTATTTTGATTTTTCGGGCCACACCCATTTGATGCTCAGGGGTTATTCCTGGCTAAGTGCTCAGAAATTGCCCCTGGCTTGGGGGGACCATATGGAATGCGGGGGGATTGAACCACCGTCCTTCCTTGGCTAGCGCTTGCAAGGCAGACACCTTACCTCTAGTGCCACCTCGCTGGCCCCTATGTAGTTATTTAGGCATGAAAATGCTATCTCTTTGTTTCTGTACTAAGCTAAGCATTAATTCATACTGGTAGACCTAATACAGGAATTAATACAGATAAATTAGTCTAACTTCCCCCTTATTTATAATCTCAGCATCAATCATTTACTTATTCAATCTCAATACATTACAGCAGTTTAAGAATTATTAACCCATAATATAAGAAATAACTTTGCTAATAAAAGAATAGTGTTTTTATAGTTATTTTAAAGTTAATATTACAGTTTCCATTCAAAACACCTTTTATTAAGGAACCAAGATTTAAAAAAATTGTTATAGTTGAGTTTCAAGCATAACAGCACCAATTTCTATTTAGTTAACTTGGGCTTTTCTCCCTATACTCCTTTTATTGAAGTTACTTAATATGTATTAGTCAGGTTATTTAGTCACAGTCTATAGTCCATTTTGGGATCTGATTTTTTTCTTTGTTGGCTAAATAAAAATTTTCTATATTACTTTAGTTTTTGTATTGAAAAGTTCTATGAGTATGAAAATTGATAAATGAAAACTTTCACATATTATCACTAAAGTGCTATACAAATTAGTCTCATTCTCCTTCTACCCCCTGGAAAGCTTTTAGGAAAAGAAGAATTTTAAAGTAGACTCAGGAGAAAACAATACATGTAGTCGTAAAGAGGGAGGACATACAAAATGATCAAGTCATCCCTTACTATATGTTTGAAGTACAGAGATAATCAGAATGTTTAAGATGATAACAATAATTAATCACACATTAGATCAGTATTTCAATCACTATTCTCTGGAATTTGTATCCAGACAATATGTTAGCTCACTTGCAGCAAATAAACAAATGACTATGTTGGGGGCTAGATGTCTTACATGTCTTCCAGAATATACCATATTTGCCAACGTATAAAACGACTTTTGAAACAAAAGAAAGTCAACCGAAAATCAGGGGTCGTCTTATACGCCAAGTATATCCCGAAAAATGTTTCAATATGCCGCTAAACAAGACAAGAAAAAAAAATCAGGCCGCAGAGTTTTCAAATCTCTTTCTTGGGGGCTCCCAAACAGTACTCAGGAGATCTGGAGGCCACTTCTGGCAAAATCCAGCTAATGGTGTTGGTGGTTCATTGCTAGGGTCCGAGGATGGGGTGTTGTTTGGTTCATGTAGTGGGGGAGATTAACTGACGCCACCAGGGAATTGCCAGAAAAGGTGCCTATGAGAAGGGACCAATCACTGTCAGGCTGCTCAGACCGCCCCACTGACTCAGCCAATCCAAGCAGGCTTTTGATGCATGCAAATTAGACAATGTTCTGGACCCAAATCTACAATGTCAAAAGCCTGTTCAGCTTGGCCAGAGTCAGAGAGGAAGTCGATGACAGTAGAACCTCTGAACCTTTGCTTGTTGTGATTGGCTCACTGTGGTACATACAGTTGCAGCACAGGAATGTTCTGTCTGATACAGGGAATAGAGGCCTAACTCCATGTTTTAAATGCAAAATTGGGGGTCATCTTATACGCCCAGTTGTTTTATATGCCGGAAAATACTGTATACTAAAAAAAAAAAAATACTGTCTTAATTTCATTCAAATCAAACCATTACAGAAAAGTTCCATGAAACTTCAGGATCTTTTAAATATCTACATTTTCCCTCTAAAACTCCTTCAACTTGAATAATTAATTCAATAAAATTAATTCACTTTGATGCCTTATAAAAGGCATCTATCTATTCATAAAATAATATTTTAATATTTATAACATGTATCTAAAGTACACATATGTTAATAAGTGTTTACATAATAGTAACCTGTTAAGATTAAGAACATTTTTACCATTAATTGTGTTATAAATGCACTAGGCTGAAAATCTGAAATGTTATTATTTCACAATAATTTTTTCCCCAAAGTATGTTCACTTATGTTTACCTGGAGATTAAAGGCTTGCTGTTTTAGCATAGAAATTAACCTGTGGGATAGGAACTCATAAAGTTTATATTGTAGGAAGGCCTTTAACTCTGAATATTTAACACAGTGACTTGACTTAGGTTTTAGTGGATCAAACATCAGCTATTCACCGAACCATGGATGCCATCTTTGGAACTAGCACTGTTTTCTGCACCAGCACAAGAAATCAACCTTCTATGGAGGAAGGCCCTAATGCTGCCCTGCGCTGATTTGCTTCAGAGTGGACTTTATGACAGCCTCATGACTTGGTAACAGCTACAACTTGATTTCAGGGCTGGTTTCCCCCCACCACTGAATGATGAGATGAAACCAGATGTTCCATGATACCCTGACTGTGACATATTTGCACAAAACCAAGATCTCTAATTACAGAAACCTGACTGCGACAACTGTGATTTTACTAGGACCATGAAGATAGACTTTGGGGTTATACAACATAGTCTGCCCAGAGTTTGTAGTTGGTCTAATGGCAGCACATTTCATGGGTAGGGTATCCTTGATTTTAGGCCAAAGATTTTTTCTTTCTATTTTTTCCCATTTTTTTGTCGTGCCTATGCAAAAAACTGCCAACCCCCATTTTTTTCTTCTTTTTTATTATTATATTTTTTATCTTTTAAATAGGGGCTCCTGCCTTTCTCACAAAACCTCGGGACATGGATTACTTTGTTTTATTTCATATTTCTGTATTTTTCTATAAAATTAAGGAAAAAGAAAAAGAAAGACTGGGGGTCAGGGGTCAAGTGGTCTCAGGTACATTGGTAGAGGAAAAAAAAGGACATAACGAATTGTCCAAGCTAAAGTTAACAACAATAAAATTAAGAGATCTAAATTTTAACAATCTGAACTTAAATTAACTTGTTATTCTGGCAGGCCAGTGGGCAAAGTTTGGTGATATAGGATGCACTCTGGGTCCATTGGTAGAGGGGAAGTCAACACTGGTGGTGGGAATGTCCCTGATTCACAGTATATCTTAAATTAAACTATAAAGGACTTTGTAGATCACAATGGATTCAGTAAAATAAAATTAAAAATTAAAAAATATTAACCTGTGACCACAGAATTAAGGAATATGTCATTTCCATGTACTATTTACTGCATATGTAAAGCAAGTTTAGTTTATATTACAATAATAACATAAAAGTAAAATGTAGAAATATCCTTATGAAAGAAAATGATGCTATGTAGTAAATGCAATCTAAAAGAAGAATAAAAAATAAAAGAAAAATAAGAACAAGTTATGAAATAAATTTTTTTTTGTTTTTTTTCGGGCCACACCCGTTTGATGTCATGGCTAAGCACTCAGAAATTGCCCCTGGCTTGGGGGGACCATATGGGACGCCGGGGGGATCAAACCGAGGTCCTTCCTTGGCTAGCGCTTGCAAGGCAGACACCTTACCTCTAGCATCACCTCACAGGCCCCAAAATAAAATATTTTAACAAATTTTTCAGTATTTATTATTTTTGTTTTAATATTACACTTTAGTAATTATCTGCTGTGTTATTGGACAAATTAACTTCTTTAAACTATTACTTTAATCTATAAAATGCCTTAATAAATTCTTGCTTTATAGGGTTTTGTGCGATGATTTAATTAAATAATACATATAAAAGTTTGTTTTATTACTGATATACAGAAAGTAGTAATAAGTAACATTTAATTATAGAAAATTTAATTTGAGATGAGCTCAACATAATTTAGAAAGGGAGAATGAAAGGAAGCTACAAATAATAAATAAAAAATTAATTTCAACTTTGTGCCTTGAAAGAAAAGAAATAACTGATTCATCAGAGTTTTTAAATAGTAGTTAATACAGGTGCAAATCACAAATTTCTTTAATTTAAACATGAAGTGCATTGTTAATTATAATTGGTATTACTGTGCTTCTTATTAGTTGTAAGAAGCAAAACACTTTCAGATTAATGTCTGAACTATTGTTATTGTCTTAAAAATACTTTTCTCAAAATAAAAATTATTAATAAAAGCATAATCTAAACATAATCCAAAATATAGATAAAATAAAAATTATAAACTTTGATAGAAAAAAACACAATGTCAAGAGTTGAGGTAATAAAATAGGGGTTAAGGTACATACCTTACATGTGCCCAATCTGACTTTGATCCCAATAACACATGACCTCTCAAGCATCACTGGAATGACCCTGTAGGTCCTGAATCCCACCAGGTTGGCTCTGGTAGTCCCTAGTATTACAGTGCCCAAGCATCATTGTACCTCAGGTACAAGCGCTGAAATGTGGAGTGACTCCAAGGACCTCCCTGCACTGCTTTGGAACCTCCAAAATGAAACAGAAAAAAAGGAAGAACAAAGATAGGCATAGAAAAGAAAAGGACAATAAAAATACAGAAATATATTAGTGGCAATCATCTCAGCAGTGACAGGGTGAATTATAAAGGAGGGCAGTGTTTCCCAAACTTTCATGTGTACATAATCATCTGGGGACCCCATTAAAAGAATATTCAGATTCTGTAAAATCTGGAGATACCTGAAGATCTGGATCTCCAATTCCTTCTAATCTAGGCAATGCTACTGTTCTGACAGTCATATTGTATATTGTAGTTAATGGTGTTAGGGCACTTCCCAAGTTTTTTATATTCAGGGTAATTAATTCTTATAATTAAAAACTAGATAGATATGTTTTATGGTGTAAGATGATTCATATTGTATAATTTTAATAATATATATTAAATATGGAATATATTTTATTAAATATATGCTTAAATAATTCTATGCATAATAAATGTGATTACATATAAATTATGAAGAGTTTAACATGGTGTTGAATATTATAAAAGCATAGTTTTAGATGTACATTGTTATACATATATGTATACTAATATTTATATACAAATGTACATGCTTAAAATTATTTGAAACTACCATTGGCTGGTATGTTATTCATCATTTTTCCATTCCTGCTTAAAGTATTTCTTATGTTTAATCCAATTAAACTTCAATGAACAAATTTCTACATTTGGAACACAATAGTCTTAGTACCATGGAAGAAAAGTAGCCTTGCGTCATTGGAAGAGAAGTTAAAAAATATTCTGTAGCAAAAAGAAAGAGAACAAAATAACAAAAATAAATGAAAACAGAGCCTACTTAAGACATGTTTTTTCCTTGAAAATATTGACTGCTGATGTTTCTGCAGCACACTGAGATAAGCAAATGCACTTTGCTTTATTAGAAAATACAATTAAATCCATGTTAATAAAGGACTAGAAAATGTATGCTAATTAATTTCCTGTCCCATGAAATAAAAAAAATTGGATATAATAACTATACTTAATTATAAAGACCTAATCTTGAACATGTTTCCCTGACATAGGTTTTACTTTTAGAAAATGAAGCAGCGAAACAGTAATAAGGAAATCTAAGCATGCAGAATTTTACAACACGGTTTAACCAAGCTTCCGATGGTAAGGACCCTATTCATTACTGCCAATATCTGACTGCTCTGAAAGCAAGATTGTGCAGTTTTACAGAGATCAATAATATAATAACTGCAAGAATATCAGAGAATGTCATGCATGGAACTGCCAGGTATTAAGAATCAATGCAACCCAATCTAAATGAGTTTGAGGCTGTGGCTCTCATTGTCTTTGCATTGTGCAAAGACCAGCTCAGCGTCTGCTTTGGCTCTGGGTGACAGCGGCCATATTTCATGGCGCTCCATCCTCAGGCTGTCGTCTGGTGATAAGCTATAATGGATCTGTCTGTAAAAACAGCTGTCTCTTCTTGTTCCCAGGCAGAGATGAAAAAGTACCTCTGCTTTCAGTGACTGTATTAACCTTGACAATAATGAAGAGTGTAATTAACAGCTTTGCCCTAATAAGACTTCATGAGGTTTTTTTTGTTTGTTTGTTTATTTTTTTAAAATGTCTTCTATCTCCTCAATGATGTGTTTCATTTTGTATTTCTGGGTAAACATTTTTGGGAGGTCAATTAGCAAAGTATTCCTGTGACTCAAAACTAAACCTGGATTCTCAGAAGCCATCTACTTTTACACAATTGATCTAAATTCTTAATCTCTAGAGAAACCAGTACCCTTGTTTTGATTAAGGAATGTGGTTGGAAACAGCTGGGGCCCAAATCATTACAAACAAACAGATCTGATGTACTTTGATTGTCATTAGAATTAATGCTAATTCTGTTTGTATTTTCTAACATTAAATATCCTCTGATATTCTATTTTCTTTACATAGGTTTTTCTTACAATAACAGGGGTTATAGCAAATTGAGTGAGGAGTTGAGAACCATTTATTCTTTAAAATGATAATTAGGAAGATATTGTAGAGGGGAGCTATGATGATTATTTAACTGGTAAGAACTTTCAGATATAATAAGATGTAGCCCACATAACCTAATTACTTTACTAAGATATTAATATATGCACAATTCATGTGAATGCTTTAGGAAGGATTGCATATAAATTTTGTGAAGCTCAATATTTTCTCATTAAATTAATTGGAAATGTTTATTATTTTATCTGGCCATAAATCACCAACGCTTTTAGTGTCATCTAAGGATAACTCCAGAGAGTGACTTTCTATTTATTGTTAGCTTGGCAAAGCAATGTGAACAGTTTATAGCCCTGATTCTTAGCTGCTTAGATGTGAGGCAGCCAGCCGAAGTCAATTTGGCTAGCGTTAATAGACTTTCTTTAGATCTGTGTTGAGAGTCATTTTTATACTCCGAATACAGTATCTAGGAAATGGAACATTATTTGTTGTTTTCTGGTACCATGTCTTTGTATCAGTGACGTTTAACACATTATGTCTTTACTTTTGTTCATTTGTTCATTAGCTCAAACAAAAATCATTGCTAAGTACAGAGAGTACTCTGAGAGGATATAAGCAAGAATTAATTAACCACAAATTACATTGAAATCTTAGTCTGGGTTCCGTAGTCGCAGGAGCTAAAACAAAGGCTAGTATCTTTAGGAAAGTGGGGTGAAAGAACAAAGAGGGGCTTAAGACAGAGAAGCAGGCAAAGCCAATTTAGGGTTTTGGTGAATGGAGCTCAGTTCTTCTGAGGTGCTGTGAGACCATGTATCAGAATTAAACTTGAGAGCAAAGATGAAAGGAGACGTTCATTGACTGTCTTGCATTACAATCTGTATGGAATGTAATTCCATTACATTCTATACTATGTTCTATCCATATGTTTATTCCCATCCATATTACACTGGCTGAGCGACTTCCACATCCACCACAGGGTGGCAGTAAAGTTCCATGTCCTAATGCTAAAGTGCTGCATCGACTTATCTCCTGGCCTCCTTAATGGTTGCTGTTAGCAAAGTTGGCTGAAAAGATAAAAGATGGGGGAATTCAAGAGATGTCTTAAAGTCGTTTAAGGGCTTAAGGGCTCAGTATGTTTCACAACAAAAGAAATCAATGATGAAGACAGAAACTTTTTTCTTTTCTTTTTTTGTTTGTTTTTGGGTCACACCCTTCAGCACCAGGAGTTACTCCTGGCTCTGTGCTCTGGAACCATTTGGGATTCGAACCAAGGCCTGTCCTGGGTCAGCTGCTTGCAAGGTAAACGCCCTACAGCTGTGCTATCTCTCTTGCCCGGGAACATTGTTCTTAAAGAATGGACAGCATTCCTGATCAATTTAGCAGATAAACTTGATGGGCCACCAAAGATGAGGGCTGGCCTATAAGAGTGTTAAGTCTTCGCTAAGAAGCTGCTGCTAGAGAGGGACCACATTTCCACAACATCCTGAATCTCAATGACAATGGAACTGATTCCACCCATCCCATCAGGGGGTGATTTGTGTTCCTTCCTTCTAGGTCAAAGTTGCAAAGAGCTACATTTTCTTCTCTTTCTTTTAGCATAGAGATGGATGAAGAATTTCTAGCAGGATGTTTAGTTACTGGAAAAGGAATTCTTGTATAATAGAATTGACATCACTTAATACCATCACTGAACATTATAGTTTGATCAGGAAAATTCACACTTCATTCCAAGAGAGAAAAAAGTAAACTATTTTGTTGACTTTAAATTTTTTAATCGAGATGTTAGTTAATAAACAATATCCTCTGGAATTATAATAATCAATGTCTCATAATAATAATTACAGTGAATCTAGAATTAGAAAGCAGATCTGGGGTGTTCCCATCCATTGTTGGTGAGCCTGTAAATTGGTGCAGCTACTACAGAAAACAGTGTAAAGAATTCTCAGGCAATTAAAAGTAGAATTACTCAATGATTAGTAACTCCACTGCTGCATGTTAATTTGAACACAACAAAAATATTAAGTTTAGAACCTGTATATGCTCTCCAAGATCATTTCAGCATTACTTATAAGTAAAAACAAGAAAATCAAATGCCCACAGTAGATGAGTGAATAAGATATACAGCTATCTTTCTAAAGCAATATATTAATAGTCATAAAATAATAAAATATTGGCATATTTCTTGGTATCAAATTTGTTTATGACCATAAAAAATATCTCAAATTTTGGTGTTTCAGAATGATATAAAATCCTGCAGGGAAAAATAAGTACATTAGAGGGGATTATACAGGGGGTACATTGTATCATTAATATTAGTCTCTGATATTTAATTTTTTCAAAATGAGCACAATTCT